>NC_068349.1:17572662-17932855 GCF_014633365.1 Diospyros lotus | reverse complement strand
GCTGAGATCTCCTTAGACACAACATTAAGAACCACGAAATAACCATGTTATTATTTCTAATCCAAGCATTTAGAAGGAAATCATCACCTGAAGGACGCTTGATCAACTGTCTATAAACCCTAACTTGTTCTTGATAGATAAGGCAATCATCATCAAATGACTCCAAGATGCGTAATTATCCCCTGTCAAGGGTTAGAAACCAAAATAAGTCCTGGACTATCAAATATGCAAGAAGAAAGGACTCAAACCATTGTCAATGGAAGAATCGAGCCTTGACAAGGAAGAACATAGATTAGGGTTTTTCCATCGCATAGAATGAACAAACAATTTGGCAAAAGAGAGAAAGTAATAAAAAGACACAAAATAGAGGAGATCGTAAGACTTGCGATCACCGGAGAAGATAATCGATTGCGGATCTCCGAACAAAGGAGATTCACAAGCAATGGGAAAAAAACGTAGATCTCTGAACAAAGGAGATTCGCACTGATCACCGAAAATGAGAGCATAGCGTCGAAATCAACAAAAATGAGAAGCGAAACAAGCAAAAGGAAACCTAGGGCACGACATTGAAGATACGGAGAAGAACCCTAGGGCTTTAGTAACCGCTCTGATACCATGTATTACAAAAACTATAGAGAGTTGAAATGCTTCATCAATCTGGTTTATTCATTTAGATCTCAACCTTAAATAGTAAACCAAATCCTATATGATTAACTACAAAATGCCATTGATTAAAACAACAAGAAGTAATAAAAACTAACTAAGTACAACACAACAAAATACACCACTATCACAAACTACAAAATAAACCAATACAATAGATACTAATACTTAACCTGTTGACTGATACTGGTACGGTAAGTAGAAAGGCGATTGACACTCCTATTGAGCCTAATCACAGACTGGTGATGTTCCTGAAGATGGTGCAGTAGACAAAGAATCCTATCAGAGGCTTGTAGGGAGACTCATTTACCTATCACATACACGGCTAGAACATTGCTTATGCAGTGAGTGTGCCAGTCAGTTTATGCATAGTCCTAAGAGACTCACCTAAAGACTGTGCACAAGATCTTACATTATCTCAAAGGGACTCCTGGTAAGGGTATATTATTCAAAAAGGGGGTAGGATTGTTTCTTGAAGCACAAATAGATGCAAATTATGCAGGGTCACTTATTGATAGAAGTTTACTTCAGGTTATTGCACATTTTTGGGAGGAAATCTTGTGACTTGGAGAAGTAAAAGGCAAAATGTTATGGCTCAGTCCAGTGCTAAAGCAAAATTCAGGTCAATGGTCCTAGGAGTATGTGAATTACTATGGATTAAGATTCTATTGGATGACTTAAGATCAAGTGGATAGCTCCTATGAGACTCTATTGTGACAACAAATCAATCATTAGCATTGCACATAATCCAATTCAGCATGATTGGACAAAACATGTTGAAGTGGATAGGCATTTCATCAAAGAGAAACTAGATAATGGATTGATACCTCTCCCTTTGTACCTATGGGAGATCAGCTTGCAGGCATCTTAACAAAAGGTCTACCTGACCATGTGTGTTAAAGGTTATTGAGCAAGATGAGAATGCATGACATACACTCACCATCTTGAGGGAGCGTTAGAAATACCCGAGAGATTACTATCCATATTCGGGATTGATATGGGGATTGATTTCGGTTGATTTATCTTTCTATATTTCTTCTGAGAAGATTATATTTGACTGCATTTTTAATTGTATCCTAAATTGTAAATATTTCCCAATCTAGATTAGGAAACTGTCTAATTAGAAAACTGCCTATATGGGTGAATAGGTTGTATATATATTTCTTGTAATCTTACAATGAAAGTGAGATTGGATTTTCCTTCATTTTGACACTACATGCTTTTCCTCATGCCTTTCGACCTGGCTAGGACCATTACACCAAAAATGGCTCAGTAATAAAGGCTGTAACCAAAAATGTCTATCCAATCTATGAGCCTTGAAGCAGTGGAATGGAATGGGATTTAGCTTTTATTCACATTGGAGGTTTTGCCTTTAACTTGAACCTGCATTTGCAAATTTTTGGCTGAATTGAAAGGATCATGCAATGATTCACCTTTTCCACATTAAGGGACAGGATAAAATTAAATTTATTGTCAACTCTTTCTTTCCATTTTCTATTCCTGTTTATGTTCCAATTGAATCATTTATTGGATGAATTGCAATCCAAACTAGATTAAATACAAACATTAGGTCCATATCTATCAGGATTTCAGGAATTCATATATAAGGCCCCTCTTGAAGGATTAAACATAGGTGCAATACAATGCAATAGCAAAGGTCTGTCTTTTTCTTTCTTTATTTCCCTTATTTTTTTTCAAAAAGATATTACCTGCACTACTAGGGTGCCAACTGATTACTAAATCTTGTGCATTCTCTTGAACTTGTTAGTCAATTCAAATAATTCCTGTTATTTTATTTTTTCTTTTACTTATTGTAGAATTCTAGCTGTGCATCAATGTCCTTTATGCTTTCTATCTGCTAGTGCCGTGAATGAAGAATGGACTGCTTAGGCTTATCATCTTATTCGGAAGAAGTTTATCGCCTTTAGAGATATCTTATTTATCTATTCATGTATTATGTTTATCTTATGAATTAATCTAGTGTATAATCTAGTCCTAAAAAATAGGAGTCCTCATCCTAATATCTAGAAGCTAAATTCTAGGAGATTTTTTAGGAAATCTTAGCCAAAGTTCATGTATATATTGTAATCTATTCTCTCGGATTTGAGTAAGAAAAGAGAAGGAACAAGAAGTCCAGTTTCTTCACTTATTATTATTTTTTTGGTCAAGTTTTGATTGAAATACTTGCATCGCATTCTACAAGCTCTGTTCTTAGTTCAGCTATGATCATAGTTCTTAAAAGAGACTACATTTTTTATTTCTTTTTTGTTGATTTTCACTACATGCAATTCTTGATAGGTTGTATTGAACAGTGCCACTGTGGAGACTGACAATCCAGATTTACGAGATCGTGCGTATATATATTGGCGTCTTCTTTCAACTGATCCTGAGGTGTGCAATGGCTATACCAGTTTGAGTTTGCTTTTCACATGTTTGATGTGCATGCTGTTCCCATTCGTTTCTTTCCTTTCGTCCCCTCAACTGGCACCCCTGCTTATACTTCATTGGGAACGTAGTTGCAAGAATTAACTAACCCTTGCAAAATGCGGTGCTTGTCACAACTGACACCAAAGAAATTTAAACCCTGTGTCAAGCCTTCTTTTTCAGCTAAGATGCTATTGTACTTCTTCTATGCCATTTGAGTGGTTTATCTCTGGAGACTTCAACTTCCAGGGAGGGGTGCATTACAATATTTGCAGCTTAATTCATTGGGACTTCCTAGACTCTTGGAGACTTTCTGTGAATAGAACTATCCTTTTGACCATAAACCATAGCGTCCATTCTAAATCTACCTTTTCTTTTCACACAGGCCGCCAAGGATGTTGTGCTGGCTGAGAAGCCTGTAATAAGTGATGACTCAAACCAACTTGACCCTTCTCTTCTGGATGACCTTCTTGCCAATATTGCCACTCTGTCTTCCGTGTATCACAAGCCTCCAGATGCATTTGTAACTCATATGAAGTCAGTCCAGAGAACTGAAGATGATGAGTACCTCGACGGAAATGAAACAGGCAACTCTGAGTCACCTGCTCATGCATTGGACAGCTGCATGCATCTACCACCACTTCAAGTAGCGTTCCACAAGCAGTAGATAGGCAACTGTCACCTGCTCCTGCTGCCCCTGTGCCAGATTTACTTGGTGATTTAATCGGTCTTGATGATAACAAAGGTGATGATGGAAACAATGCAATTGTATCTGTTGATCAGCCCACGTTACTTCTTGGGTAAGTATATTGTGCTTTAGTGGTAGTCATGCTTTTGCAATTTATATGGCTGTAAATTTGACAATGAGTAAAATGTGGTCAATTACAGCTGGTAAATTACAGCTCTCTATTCTAATGAAGGCACTAACATAGAGTTCTGACTATAATCACAGTCCTCATTTGCCCGTTTTACTACCGGCCTCAACTGGTCAAGGTTTACAGATCAGTGCGCAATTGGTACGAAGAGATGGGCAGATATTTTACAGCTTATTCTTCGAGAACAACTCACAGATTCCTCTTGATGGTTTTATGATTCAATTCAACAAGAACACGTTTGGTCTTGCTGCTGCTGGACAACTCCAGGTAATTTTTTACTTGTGGTTATGAATCAAATTTTACCAAAGATGGAGCATTAATTTAGTTTTCTAATTGCTAATCAGATCCCGCAATTGCAACCTGGAACTTCTGCAAGGACTCTTCTACCTATGATTTTGTTTCAGAGCATAGCTCCCGGTCCTCCAACCACCCTTCTGCAAGTTGCTGTGAAAAATAATCAACAACCCGTGTGGTATTTAAATGATAAGATATCGTTGCTGGTATTTTTCACTGAAGATGGGAGGATGGAGCGATCTGCTTTTCTCCAGGTAAAAAAAATTTAAATAAAGACTATACGAAAATGAACAAAACCACTCTACTCCCAATATCCTCCACCTGAATTGCAAGACATGAATGCATGCTTTGGAATATTGGCACTAGATAAATTTTTAACTTTTCCGTGGTTGTGGATATTTCATGAATTCTTATTAGTTACTGCCAATGCATGTAAGAATCTTGTTTGATCTGGAAGTCATATTCAACTACAGAAACTTCGATGGAGGTAGCAACTGGCCCCTGATGCTTTTTTCATATTTTGCAGACATGGAAATCCTTGCCTGATTCAAATGAGTATCAAAAGACTTTCCAGGCATAGTTATGAACAGTGTGGAAGCAACCTTAGACAAGGTAACTGTCTCAAATATGTTCTTCATCGCAAAGCGTAAGAACGCAAACCTGGAGGTGTTATATCTCTCTGCGAAGATCCCTCGAGGAATCCCCTTCTTGATTGAAGTCACGGGAGTGATCGGGATCCCCGGCTGAAATGTGCAATCAAAACTCCAAACCCTGAAATGGCTCCTCTTTTCTTCGAAGCAATTGAGAATCTCCTTAAGAGTTGATTTCTGAATCTTGTCTTGCTTGTCCCCTGTTGTTGAAGTTTTGTTGCTTTTTGTTTTGTCTTGTCGTGGTTCAGCCATTATTTATTGGGCATCAAAATTCTTGAATTTTCATTTATGGTGCACTGTGTGGATTTCTCTTCCTTTTCTTTGTCCATTTTAATTTGTTTGAGATCAGTTGGAAAAGGTCTTCATTTGGGATTGTTCTTGTATTCATATCTATATTTGTCCAAGATTGTTGGTCTTAGGATTACATTGTAACTACTTTAATTGTGGATTGTGAGTGGTCTCGTAGAGCTCAAATAATTTAGGTGTATTATTGTGTTGTATTAGTTTTTGGGTGAGTTAAGGGAAAAACCTCGGTGTTGTGTAAAAGTTTCTTAGGTGAGCTTGTTGGAAAACCTAGGTGTGGTTTTAGTGGTATCTCAAATGTCGGGTTGACCTTGAGAGAGTGGAGTAGGTGTTGAGACACCGAACCACTATATATTCTTGTGTTATTATTGTTTGTATATTTATATTGCTATCACACCAAATAACATATATATTTATAACAAGTATTTTCTTTGTATAAGAAAAACTCAAGAGTTTTTAAAAAGAAAGAATTCGGTTGAATAAGTTTTTAATCACTCAATTCAACCCCCTCTTGAGTGGCCATTTGTGTGTCAAGGACCAACAAGTAGCTCCTTATTGTGCACTTTCTAGCCTCCAATTAACTCATTTCTTATCCGTACTAACCCCCCTAACGTAATCCCAATTGATAATAATGCCATAAGATCCTAAGAATAAGAACATGACCTATGACATATATGACACAATAAGAGAATGTATTGTATCTACATCAAGGGAACACTAACATCAATTACTAGACAACAAAAACATATCTTAGTTAGGCTATTCCTTCTTTCGCATCCATAGGCTGTAGCTAGGACCTATCAATAATAGTAGGACATGGTGGTTGAAGCAATGCTAGCTGTAGAGCTATTCCTTGGACTACGGGCACTGTAAGCCCTTGCCCTTCGTACTGCGTGGGAAAGCCCAACAAGTGTTGGCTTTGTGGCCCTCTTGGCCTCACCAAAAATGTCACATTTCGAACAGGCGTCACGCCTAGATACCGAGGCAACTCTTCCTAATATGTCCTCGTTAACCACCATGGAAACATGCCAACTCCACGTCTTGGTTCCAAGTGCAATTTTTCATCACATGTCCCCTTTGACCACAGTGGTAACAAATCCCTTTACCAAATTGACAAGGTCCCTTATGCCTCTTATTGCAAAAGTTACATATTGTTCCTTCCACTATTTTCTTGCCTTTTTGTTTCCTTTTCTTACCGTCATCATGGCCTTGGGAGATGATCGTCCCCTCCTGAGCTGCATGCCCTATATTGCCTTTGGCTAGGTTACCCTTGGCCCCCTGCTGTTCTGAATTCTACCCTAACTGATCAATGGAAAACATATCCCCTATCCCTATCGCTACTATTGAGGTCATCCGCATCCCTATTATCACTTAACACAAGTCTCCGTTAGACTCCCCTGGAGTCTCTAGTACTGGTGCTTGCATAAGTCGACCATGGCCTCGACCCTACGTAGGTGGCTCTCCCTGCGTGCACTCATCTTTCTTACACTATTCTCGATATATACTATCATTCTCTAGACTCTTGGGGTATTACATGAATTATTCCACCTTATAAAATGAAATAGAAAAAAATAAATGCAACATATAAAAAATTTAATATTTATTGTCAAGCAAATGTAAATTTGTATATGCTACTAATGTGATCCATAAGGGTTTTTTTCATCACTGTGTTGCTGCCATCGTTAGTTCTGAATTGATCAAATAAATTTATCAGACATGATTAAGATGTTTCATGTTTTTTTTAATTTTGTGTCTGAATTAAAAATTTTTGTCAAATGTTTCGTGTTTTTTTTAATTTGTTTGAATTGAAAAATTTTCAATTTAGAAGCAATCAGTAAGCATCTTAAAAGTTATTCTTTCCATTAATTTTTTTTTTTTTTTCTTCTTTTTATTTTATTTTGAATATTTGAAGCAAAGAAGGCTACAATTTTATTACAAAAAAAAAAAAAAAAAAAGAATCACTCAAATATCAACTTTTTCAAATTGAAAAGGAAATTTTCATATTAGTCACAATATTTTCGCATTATAATTTGTGTCGAAACCCTAGAAAAAATTATTAAAGATACGAAAAAATCTTATTAAAAATTATCTTTCCATTATATACTTTTTTCTTTTTTGATTTTATTTTATTTTACTTTATTCAATTATGTCACAAAATATAATAATTCAATTCTAAAGTGTTTCAAACTAAAAATCTAGATTATCATTTCATTATTATTAGTTACATAATACAAAGATAAAGACGGACATAAACAGACCTGCTGATCGGCGAATATCATCTCTATGTTGCTAATCTAATCCTTGTCGTCGTAACCTAGAACTTTCCATAGTCTCACAATCCGAATCTTGAGCTTCTATTGAGTCTTGTGTGAGTTTATGTCGTCGATGTTATTCATCTGATCAACCATGATTTTTTTTTTTCTTTTATTTATTTGCTTCTCAAACGAAGCTACTGTGAATGTGTGTGCATTTTCTGATATGTTACACTGTTTCATTTAGAAGGAAGGAACTAGTGTAGCACAATTATATAACTTCAGTCAAAGTGTGTAGAAAACGAAGAGCAAGCATGCAATAAAAAAACATGTATATCAATTATGAGCCAAATATTATCATATTAAAAATAAAAATATTATTATAAAATATTTAATATATATAATATATAATATATAATATAAAATTTTAAAGTGTTGAGAAATCATATTTTCTGGTTATGAGCCAGTAGAAGATCGTTATTTAAAAAAAATGTGCAATCAATAATTACCTTAGAATAACTTTGAATTTTTAATAAGCTAATCAAAACAAACTAATATACCACCCAATCAATAAATCATATTCTTTTGAGAATATCACAGAAATATGTGTTTTCCTATGCTATATTGCCTACAAATTTTCATGTATTGATGTGTATTTGTTTTGAAACTGTAACTTATTAAATCCATTATGATAAGACGGTTGCATTAATCCCCATAGTTTTTCGTGTATTGATGTTATTTATTTTTTGAATTTGCAACTTATTAAATTCATTAAGGGAAACATAAAAAAATTGTGGAAAAATTAATTCCATTATTGGAAAACTCTTGTATTATTGCCTAATGTTGTTGTGCATTTATATTATTTTTTAAATTGCAACTTATTTAAATCCATTATTGAAAAGCAAAACAATTATGAAAAATTAAATTCATTATCATAGCACTGCATTATTTGTTCTCTCTTGGAATTCTAATTACTCATCAATTAGAGATTATTCATTAAAGTCTTGCTAATAAATGCCTATTTGTATATAGTGAAGGCGTTTTGAATTTTCAATTCTAAAACTTATTCTTTTTTCGAGAATCATAGAAAACATAAATATGGAAAAATACATCCGGCCGGTACATTAATATTTATTAGAATTTTGATTACTTATTATCCATTTTCGCTGTATTTTTATATATTAGAAATCTGACTTCTCATCAGCTGGAGTTGAAGAATAATATTGCTGTAATAAATTCTAATGTGTATATGTGGATGACATTTATGGAGAAAAAAGTTATTGACTTTGCCGTAATAAATTTCTAATGTGTATAGTGAAGACGTTTTGAAGATATTATAATTATCTTTTTATGCTTAACTCTATGTAAAAGATAATAATAATAATGAATGTAACAAATTAAATCATTATGAGCCAAATATTATCATGCTAAAACAATATGATAATATTATAAAATATTTAATATATATAATATATAATATAAAATCCATTATTGGAAAACTCTTGCATTTTAATACACATATTAAAATGTGCCTTTTCTTTTAAATTGTCAATTCTTAAAATTATTCTCTTTACCGAGAATCATAGAAAAAAGAAATATGGGAAAACACATTCGGTCGGTACATTAATTTTTATTGAAATTCTGATTACTCATTCTCCATTTTTGTGCTATATTTTTATACATTGAAAATTTGACTTCTCATCGACTAGAGTTGGAGAATTAAATTGTTGTAATAAATTCCTAATGTGTATATGTGGACGACGTTTTTGGAGAGAAAATATAAGTACCCACCCCCCGCCCGGATATTCGAACCACCGGACTACTCAAACGGGAGCGCCTACGGAAGCGAAGAATGGAACATAAAACAGAAACTACCCTAGTATGCATACACGAAAATAAGAACAGCGGAAGCGAAACTAAACACATGCATGCACTATGCGTACCTCGCTAACACAGCGGTCACATGATAAATAAATGAACACAGACTCCTGTGTCGATATACACAAGACTCGAGGAAAGACCTGGCATAGTAAAAATAATAGAGTAAATCCTATTGAACTATCAGAGTGGACCGGGACTGATGGACTGCCTGTACACCATACCGACTCTTTCGCTAAAAGCTGACTCCCTTGCCATGGCCTACGCTGCTATTACCTGGAATGATGGAAAGCAAAGTGAGTTGAGAGACTCAACAAGCATAAAGAAAGAAAGGCTGAAGGCTGAACATATCCAGAAAACTCTCCCCAGAATAAACCCCCAGGTACATACAAGCCATGACACGCTACAACACGATAGTATAGCATAATAAAAGCACATATCGGTCATTGGGCCCCACACAAGACACACGGCCCCAAGTCCCATACCAACCTGTCGCTGCCCTGAAAGGCAACATGTATCTCCAGCAAATCTGCGCGCGCGTTATCTCGGGTCAGTGCTCTCGTCACCCGTGTGTTCGTGTCGGTACAACCCGACACCCAAGCCATAGGCTTCCTCGGAACGGTCCTCCCCGTCCGAGAACTAATAACTACCAGTAACCATGTAATGCACATAAAAATGCAATGGCGTAGTGAGCATCAACGTGATACACTAGTGCCCATACATCCAGGCATCAGGCCATGCTCCGCCCACATAGTAAACCACATGCGATGCATATGCCCGTGCTGGATGCAACCTAACCAAGCTAGAATGACCGTGTCCAAGCATACTTAATAAATGAATACCCCAACATGCATCCCTTACCCATGTGCATATCAAATCATGAACAGTAATACAATGTATCTAATCATGCAGTAAATCACATACCGGCAGAGTTAGTCAGCAGTGCCTGGCACCGGTCAACGGCCAGTGACTAGAATGTCCACCCGACGGTCCACTTTACGTACAATAGTCTACCCCCAACGTCACCAAACAGCTGACCCCTGCCCCATTGCTCAATAACTCTAACCGAACCATAAACAAACTCGAAAACCGTAAATAAACCCGTACGTCTAGAAACCTAGTCCCCAAGCTGGGTTCGGCATCATTCCAAAAGGAATGAGAGCGTACAAACCCCCGTAGGCACACAATAAATAAAACTCTAGAAGTCTCGGATTTAATTTAAATTAGAACAAATGAATAACAACTTAATAAATGATACTAGACGCCGAATTAGAGTAAGGGAGGGCGTAAAATACGAGAAGTCACGAAGTCTCTCCCGGGAATTAAAGAACAAGAGAAGAGGGTTAAGAACTTGCCTTTACAGGGTTGTTTCCTGCCTTTCTTGCACTCCCGCTACGAAGTAAAACGTTTTTCTAGCAATTAATAAAATCATGACTCACATTAATTAAATCTAACCGTGTGATATAAATAATTTAACCGTCTAAAATCCCACGTAGGCGCACCACAAATAAAATCCCAATAAGTCTCATATTTAATTTAAATTAAATCATACTAATAAAATCCTCAATTCGTATAATTAATACGTGACACCGAAACGAATTAAGGAAGGGGAGGGGTTCATAAAATGGAAAGAAATTGTAAGGGTAGATGAGAGCTTGCCTGTATCTAGTCGTTTACAACGTTTTTACGCTCGAACACCACCAAAATAATACACGCTGCAAATTAATATAAACGCCCAAAATAAAATTACAATCGTGCAGAATGTTTAACACATAATTCTTTACTTACCTGGCTAATTAAACCTCAATTAAACCACATTTAATCTTGATTTTCTCCCCAATTTTTCTCCATTTTCAGCCTCGACGCGCCATCTTCTTCTCTTCCAAGTTGCTCACTAGAATTGCTGCTTAAAATGAATCTGGAAGTTGTTGAAATCAGCCTTTAAAAAGGCAAAAGAATGGGCAGCTTAATTGAACCCATCGCCTTGCCCAAAACGACGTCGTTTTGGGCAAGGTTTTGGCTGAAAATTCAGCCAAAATCCTTCCAGCGCACGCGCATGCCAGGACTTGAACCCGCGTGCCTGCCTTCCTCTTTGCGCCCGCGTGCCAGCTGCGCTGGCTGCACCTTCATTCTATATCTACACACCATTAATTTTAAAGTAAACCTAAGATAGTTTTTGGAAATTACATTAAGACCCTATAACTTCTGAAAATTAATACACACCCACATCTGATTTTCCACTTATTACACTTATACCCTGAACATTCATAAAAATCACCCAATTTAATTTACTTTAATTTTTCTTTATTTCCATAAATGTTCCCAAATAATTTAATTAAATACCTAAATTTCATATTTCCTCAAAACTACACAAATAAACATTTTGTCTTAAATCTCCAAACAATTTAATTAATTACCTTTAATTTCTTATTTTTCTCAAAATCACATAAATAAATACTTCCTCTTAAATTCCCAAATATTCAATAATGTCCTCAAATACTGGTTTGAATAATTATTATTTAATTTTAAATTTCGGGATATTACAATTCTCCCATCCTTAATAGAATTTCGTCCTCGAAATTCGCGCTCAGTCCATCTCGTCAAGACTCGCTCGCAACTCTCATGATATTACTCAACAACACCTCTGAGACATTCCATATCATCATTTTCCAGTATTCTCACAAGTCCGAGTCTACTACGTATCCTAAATGACTTACTACACCAACACAACTCCCCAATCTATCATCTCTATTGGATCACGTTATGGCTACTGATACCTCAACCGACTTAAGGAACATCATCAATCATATTACACACACCAACATGGTTCGCCTATTACAATATCATAACTCAACCGTTCCCCAAAGTTATCTCGACCACATATCAATCTAAAAGTAAGCTCAAAATTCAAAGATATTTAATCTCAATGATAAACTGATTTACGACACAAAACTCAATGCAAATGTAGCTAATTCCAGATACAGCTGGTAATGACAGGAGTAGAGCCACCCTCTTGCATATCGAGAGGCTAATATCCGATAATATGACTGGGACTTGCCACGTACCTACGAGGCATAAGAACATGGAAATGAGACGACATACTCAATCAAGGATTCAACAACAATATCCTTTAGTCTGACTTTTTTCAATTGATTCTTAACCAAGTACACAACATTTTCTCGGCAGTACTTTCTTCCATAATTTACCGTGTACGTTCGGGTTCTCGTCAATAAATAGGGGTAATCATTTAATCAGGACTATCGAGGAATAAATGTTATCCACTCAATATATCTTGAGATCCAAACGTCACCAGATCTCCCACCCTTAAAGGAATCGACGTACCTACGATGACTTATTTGGTGACCACAGTCTTGACCTACTGCTAATCTTAACTCCAAATACCTAAATGGCCATACCTCCTCTAGATTGCTAAGTACTAACCCTAACCTTTCCAAAGATTCTATACGTTAGCTGGAACACGATCTTTAAAACCGGTTTTATTTGTTCTGTAGCCTGCTCAACTGAAAGCACCTTATCGTATCAATAACTATTCTAGGCTCAAAGGCATCTCATAGGTCTCCTTACAACGAAAAGTAACTGACGAGGGTTAAGCATTCTTCTGATTGGCATAACAAGCCATCTCATGTTTCTACTGATATACCACTTGACCAGAATCTAGAGGAGTCTCATCTCCTCACTCGGTCAATAACCGACCCTAGGGTATGTGGTCCGTGATTAGTACCACGCGTACTCATAGAAACCACTATTCTTACGGCAGAACCCAACAGTTACTTAGACATATAGCTAACTCCGGTCCTGGCCATACACCCCAGGTATCTCCTGCAACATCAATGTGGGTTTTCTCATTTCTAATTCACTTTGTCATGGATGTTCCACGGCGACCCAAAACGTCAACTACCACTTTCACTTTACCCTATTTATTATAGAGTCTCACAGCCTTAGTCTTTCGTCATGCCAACCGCGGCGTCACTTGTACTCTACTCCACCTGCGAGAACTAAACACCTATATCCTATCTAGGTAGTGATGCCAAATCTTCAAGCAGCATAACCGCTGTAAACACCAAGTCCACAATTCCGTAATAGTCCTTCAGTAAATTCCCACCATAGATCTCTTTTGGAACTTCGCATTGGTGTTCCGATTTATCCATCCAAATTCGATTAAACTTGGGGTTTTTTCCCTAAACCTCCAAGGAAATGCAAACCCCCTTAGAACCTCAATTTACCATTGGACTCTTATAGCACATTCCCACCATGTGGGACCTTCCTATTCCATTTCTAGCAAAATCCAATCATGGACCTCCAACTCATATTCTACCACGACCTCATCTTTCATGAAATTGACGCAAGCCTTTATAAGGCGTCGATAACGCCTGACGAGACCAAGGAAGCTCCAAACCTCTATCTCTGTAGCTGGTCCCGACTAATCCATAAATACTGGGAAGGCATCGGTCAGCCCCCAATGGCATGAGCACGAACTTATAGTGGTCGTACGAGTACGACGAGCAATCATTAGAAAACACTTCGAAATTAGCCCGACAAATCATCTGCCCGGAGAATGGACATTTATGCCTCAAGGCTGCCCGATTCAATTGTAGGGTCAAATCCTTACTAAGGCAACCTCCTTGATAAATCTTCAAGAAACTCTAGAGTATCCCTCACCCATTCACAACCGGGAGAGGAATCCAACCATATATGCCCTTATCATGAACAACGTGCGCCCTAAATGTAGCTTCAGAAGTTCCCTTAACCACTTCCCTTAGATGAGGTACGTGCTATCCCTAATCTGCATCATCAATAGACAATGATTAAGGACCCAACAAGTCCACCGCAAATCAGGTGTCCTAATCCACTCGGTCTTAGCGAAAATAGTCCGCAACCCAATGTCCATTGCAAGTTTGGCTTGTGACTTTCCAGGTTCATACTATTCATTACATCAAGTTACTAGGACATTTTTTGCTAATAGCAATAACTACGTGATTCCTAAGGATCCCAAGGCTCACAAGTTTACCTAATACATCTCATTACATAATACCTTCAAACATTGTACTTGGTGTTTCCCACACATTTCCCATCCTTACCAAACTCATAATTTACAACCATACATTTACTTTACAGCCCCCTAATAATCCCACTAACTAGAACTTCCCTCATCACCCTTAGCAACCGAGGTAGCTTCATCTTCCAGGTAAGCTAAGTCCTCATCGCTAGCTACTCTAGAGTTGGGTACAACAGGTCCCCCTGGTAATTGTAACGGTGCTCTCATGATGGCTCGGGCTAACTGGTATTAGGTAATGCTCCAATCCTGGGCATGTCTTGTACTGGTCCCTGGGAAGACTCCCATATGGCAACTTGTTGCCTCACAGCCCTGGCAAAAATATCATAATGGAAAAGAAGGCTCGCATCATTCATCATTACTTCAGTCGGCCGCCTCCACATGTCCTTCATGTGCTCACGGGCGAACAGGACTTGTCCCTCCGACAATCCCCAAAAGATCTAGTGAATCGAATCTTGAAACAACTCGTCAAGCCGATACATATAACTCACTAGGTATTCCTCTTCATCTTGCCCGCCTCCCTATCTAGAAGCAAACTCTAGCTTCCACCGACACCATAAGCAATCCAAGGTTGGGAGGTCATTCGGATTAGGTAGGGGTACACTAGGATCTAGTTCTCTAGGCTCCATTGGGAATACTTAAAATCTACATACAACACCATATATCAAGCAATTATATTAAGGCTAGATCAGCCTCTTACCCAAACACCTAGGGTAGGCACAAGTCCTAAAGAAATCCCATTCATACCACCTCGCGGTCCCATCCTAACGTGCATTTATGACCCTTGCACGAACATAAATTGGGACACAGTCTCTCACATGAACCAGGAAAACTCAAAGCAGCCTGACCTTATTCAATTCACTTAGACCCTCCTAACTCTACCCGACAACCTTGGTGTACAAGAACTCGTCCCCCAAAATTGACTCAAACTACGCTCTGATACCAACAATGTAAGCACCCCCGCTCGGATATCCGAACCACCCGGACTACCCGAACTGGAGCACCTACGGAAGGGGAAGAATGAAACATAAAACAAAAACTACCTGGCATGCATACACGAAAATAAGGACAACGGAAGTGAAGCTAAACACATGCATGCACTACGGGTACCCCACTAACATAGCGGTCACATGATAAATAAATGAACATAGACTCCTGTGCCGATATACACTAGACTCGAGGAAAGACCTAGAATAGTAAAAATAATAGAGTAAATCCTACTGAACTATCAGAGTTGATCGGGACTAACGGGACTGCCTGTACACCATACCAACTCTACCACTAAAAGCTAACTCCCTTGCCATGGCCCACGTTGCTACTACCTGGAATGATGGAAAGTAAAGTGAGTCGAGAGACTCAGCAAGCATAAAGAAAGAAAGGATGAACATATCCAGAAAACTATCCCCAGAATAAACCCCTAGGTACACACAAGCCATGAGATGCTACAACACGATAGAATAGCATAATAAAAGCACATACCGGTCCATGGGGCCCACACAAGACACACGGCGCCCAAGTCCCATACCAACCTGCCGCTACCCTAAAAGGCAACATGTATCTCTAGCAAACCTGCGCGTGCTATCCCGGTCGGTGCTCCCATCACCTGTGTGTCCATGTCGGTACTCCCGACACCCGAGCCATGGGCTCCCTCGGAACGGTCCTCCCGTCCGAGAACTAATAACTACCAGTAACCATGTAATGCACATAAAAATGCAATGGCGTAGTGAGCATCAACATGATACACTAGCGCCCATACATCCAGGCATTAGGCCATGCTCCGCTCACATAGTAAATCACATGTGATGCATATGCCCGTGCTGGATGCAACCTAACCAAGATAGAATGTCCATGTCCAAGCATACTCAATAAATGAATACCCCAACATGCATCCCTTACCCATGTGCATATGAAATCATGAATAGTAATACAATGTATCTAATCATGCAGTAAATCACATACCGGCAGAGCTAGTCAGCAGTGCTTAGCACCGGTCAACGGCCAGTGACTAGGAATATCCACCCGACGGTCCACTTCAGGGTCGTACAATAGTCTACCCCAACGTTACCAAACAGCTGACCCCTGCCCCACTGCTCGATAGCTCTAACCGAACCATAAATAAACTCGAGAAAACTATAAATAAACTCGCACGTCTAGAAACCTAGTCCCCAAGTTGGGTTCGACATCATTCCAAAAGGAATAGGGGCGGTACAAACCTCCGTAGGCACACAATAAATAAAACTCTAGAAGTCTTGGATTTAATTTAAATTAGAACAAATGAATAACAACTCAATAAATGATACTAGATGCCGAATTAGAGTAAGGGAGGGCGTAAAATACGAGAAGTCACGAGTCTCTCACGAGAATTAAAGAACAGGAGAAGAGGGTTAAGAACTTGCCTTTACACGGTTGTTTCTTGCCTTTCTTGCACTCTCGCTGCGAAGTAAAATGTTTCTCTAGTAATTAATAAAATCATGACTCACATTAATTAAATCTAACTGTGTGATATAAATAATTTAACCGTCTAAAATCCCACGTAGGCGCACCACAAATAAAATCCCAATAAGTCTCATATTTAATTTAAATTAAATCATACTAATAAAATCCTCAATTCGTATAATTAATACGTGACACCGAAACGAATTAAAGGAAGGCAAGGGGTTCATAAAATGGAAAGAAATTGTAAGGGTAGATGAGAGCTTGCCTGTTTCTAGTCGTTTACAACATTTTTACGCTCGAACACCACCAAAATAATACACGCTGCAAATTAATATAAACGCCCAAAATTAATAAAATTAGGCCCAAAATAAAATTCCAACTGTACAAAATGTTTAACACATAATTCTCTACTTACCTGGCTAATTAAACCTCAATTAAACCACATTTAATCTTGATTTTCTCCCCAATTTTCCTCCATTTTTAGCCTCGACGCGCCATCTTCTTTTCCTCCAAGTTGCTCACTGGAATTGCTGCTTAAAATGAATCTGGAAGCTGTTGAAATCAGCCTTTAAAAAGGAAAAAGAATGGTCGTCCAGAAGCTGCCATGTGGCAGCTTAATTGAACCCACCGCTTTGCCCAAAACGACGTCGTTTTCGGCAAGGTTTTGGCTGAAAATTCAACCAAAATCTTTCCAGTGCACACGTATGCCAGGACTCGAACCTGCGTCCCTGCCTTCCTCTTTGCACCCGCGTGCCAGCTGCGCTGGCTGCACCTTCATTCTATATCTACACACCATTAATTTTAAAGTAAACCCAAGATAGTTTTTGGAAATTACATTAAGACCCTATAACTTCTGAAACTTAATACACACACCCACATCCGATTTTCCTCTTATTACAGTTATACCCCGAACATTCATAAAATTACCCAATTTAATTTACCTTAATTTTTCTTTATTTCCATAAATGTTCCCAAATAATTTAATTAAATTAATTAAATACCTAAATTTCCTATTTCCTCAAAACTACACAAATAAACATTTTGTCTTTAATCTCCAAACAATTTAATTAATTACCTTTAATTTCTTATTTTTCTCAAAACCACATAAATAAATACTTCTTCTTAAATTCCCAAATATTCAATAATGTCCTCAAACACCAGTTTGAATAATTATTATTTATTTTCAAATTTCGGGATATTACAGAAAAATTGTCAACTTTTCCTTGATCACTTACTAAAAGAAAAATAGTTTTTAGCAATGGAATTTCCGTCACTAAATTTTTTAAATATTTTTTTAATTTAGCAACGGAAATCCCGTCACTAAATTTGAATTTTTTTTATTTATTTTCTTTTATTTTTTAGCGACGGGAGTGACCCCGTCGCTAAAAAATAAAAAAAATTTAAATAAAGAATTAAAATTTAGCGACGAGTCAACCCCGTTGCTAAAAAATAAAAAAATTAAATAAAAAATAAAATTTTTTAGATTTAAACATATCACAATAATTTTTACTAACATTAATATTAGTAAAAATTAAGCTAATAGTTTTTTAAATATATTATAAATTAAAATCAAAATAAAAACATAATTTTTCACTGCTAATATAATAATTAATAAAGTTTTATTTAAATTAATAACAAAATAAAATTAAAATTAATATTCATTTCCCTTTACTAATATTAAATATTAAAATTAATATCATTAAATAAGTTTGAGAAATTTTGGTGTATAAATATAATTTTGAAATATTTGAAAGAGAATAGTATAAATATATTTTTTATATATCAATAAACAAGGAGGCTTCCAGATCGGTTGGCTCGCGCGCGGAACTTGGTCGTGAGAGGTTGGGGGTTAGAATTTGGTTGAGAGCTTGAGATAATAGCTGGGAGTAATATCCCAATGTTGCCATGTGGCGTACATAAGGGATGGTTGGGGCCTGACGTGCGTAGAATTTTGAATTTTGGAGTTGGGTTTAGTGATGGAATTAGCGACGGGGTCGACCCCGTCGTTAAAATTTTTTAAAAAATTAAATAAAAAAATAAAAATTTAGCGACGGGGTCAACCCCGTCGCTAAAAAAAAAAAAGTTAAATAAAAAATTTTAATTTAGCAATGAGGTTAACCCCGTTGCTAAAAAATAAAAAATATTTAAATAACATTAAATAAAAAAAAATTAAAATTTAGCAACGGGGTCAACCCTATCGCTAATTTTGTCGCTGATTAACGACGGGTACAACCCAACCCTCGTCGCTGATTCCGTTACTAAAAATATCCAGTCGCTAACCCTGTCGCTAAATTTCAGCGATGCCTTTTTTAGCGATGAAAAGGTACCCATCACTAAAATGTTGCGTGTTTTAGCGGCGGAATTTTCCTTCGCTAAAGCGTTGATTTTTTGTAGTGACTATCCTTCTTTTATATATATTATGTAACGACCGGACATAGGGTCTAGAGTATGTTTGCCTTGGTGGGTGTGTGCTATATTTTGGTAAAATTGATTTAGAAGGTTAAAAATATTCTAAGTGTTGTGAAAAATGGAAATTAAATGAAATCCATGCGAGTTGAATGTTCCAAGTCAAAGAAAATGGGATTGGAGAAGAAAGTATGGTGAAGTTATGGAAAAGTCAAAATTGGGCCTAAAGATTAAAGAGAAGTGGGATGGCCAGTTGGGTGTGTGAGTATGTATGTATAAATAAGCATTTCTATATAATTTAAAGAAGGAGAAAAGGGGAAGTGGCAACCTTGTGAATTCTTGCAAGTGCAACAACAATTTGGGAAAGGGGGAGAAGTATATACAAGGAAGCTTGGTGCAATTCTTCTTCATTTTCTCCTTTCTTCTCCCGAACCTTCTTCTCCTCTTGCTCCATCGGTTCCTCTTCTCCATCTCCTTCTTGTTGAAGCCAAAGAAGAGGTCGGTTGTTGAAGTAGAGGGCTAGTTGCGGGTCTTGGAAGCTTGGTTCGTGGCTTATCTTCTTCTCTAAATCCATCCAACCATTGAGGCAAGTTCCTATTCCATCTCTCTTCCATATCAAGTGTTTCTTTTGGAATCTTGTTGATGTATGTCGTGTCCCTCTTCTTCCTTCATGATTCTTGAGTCCACCATTTTCGAGTTAAGTTTCCATAAAACCCTTTGATGTTTTGCATAAACCTGGTTGGTTGCAACTCATGTCATTTTTCTAGTATTTTTGATAAACCTCACCCATCTCTGAACGAGGGCTTGATTCACCCTGTATTTCTAAAAGGAATAGCGTGTTTATTGCTAGGGTGTAGTTGCATGCAAGAATTTGGCATTGCTTGCATGTATTTTGGGTGTTATGTGGGTTGTTCCTGGCTTAAAGGGTGCTGTCGGTCGACTGTTTTTCATAATCTATCAACCATCTTGGTGTAAAGGGTTCTTCTGGTCGACCGTTGCCTTAATTAGTCGACAGTTTAGGTGAAAAAGCCTTTGTCAATCAACAGTTACCTTCCCATTTGTAGACCGTTTTTAGCTTTAATAGCCTGTGCATGCCCTACTATTTTGGGCATAACTTTTAGTAAAAAAATTGGATTCGAGATCCATTTATTGCATTGTAAAATAAACTTGATAAGCTTCGATTGGGTATAGAATTTGAATTATTTGGACGAGTTTTGTGTGGTTTACTCTTGGTTCCAAAACATGTGTAGAGGAGTTAGGGTTCATGAGAGGCTTATGTTGAAAGGATGGGATTGGGATGATTTCTTCAAGATCCATAAGAATGTTTAGATTCTCTTGAGGGATTATTTGGGCATGGTTGGGGTATAATTTGGGGTTACACGAGTTTGGTAATTCAGTGAAATATTCTAAGCTTGTTTATATATGTTAATTTGGGTATGCTATATGGGTGAGCCAAGGCATTGAATGGAGTTGATTGATCTCTAGGGTTACGTGCATATGGAAGCATGCCCCTAGGTGTTGAGCTATCTGGATTTAGTGACCTCGTGGCATAAGTTGTAACACCTCCTCTCCTAGAACTGCCCGAGAAGAGGTGCTACGAGAAAAATAAAATAAACTAATTGACAAACTGAAATCTGATACCAACTGAACATCTTAATCAATTGAAAACCATAAACTACATCTAAGGGGAAAATCTCTAAACTGAAATATAAAATAAACCTAAACTGATAAAAGCACTAACTAATAAATTCCCAGACATCTTTGGTCTTGAGCGGCTCCACGTACACACACTACCGGACATTGCTGCTAGGCCCCACATCTGGTACTCCCCCACTAGGACCTGGAATGGTGAAGAGTACAAGATGAGCTACAAAGCTCAGCAAGTAATAAACTGAAGAGAATAACTGAAGCTGAATCGAAGAATATCGATACTGATAAAAATACTTACTAAACTTGTACTGAGAGATATAATAATCACTGGATGGAATTTATAAGATGTAATGCACGTAAACTGTAACTAAATGCAGGTATGCAACTTTGGCACGTAGGCCCACATAACTGTAATACATACCTGACTGATCTGAGTCCTACAAATATAAAAACTGTAAGCACTACTGTGGGCAATATGCCCCTAGCCCCCTGGTCGACAACAGGCGAGCGACTCGTAACTGATATATAACTAAACTGATACTGGTAGGATCCCTGCGGACAAGCCGCCTGGCGTGCATAATGCAATGCTCATATAAGTGCTCGCACACGATATGTAGTGCTCCATATAAAGTCATGCTCAATGCTCATACAAATGTGTATGCACATAATCTCACAAAATAATGCTGATCATGTCATAATTAACTACTAAACATGGTATATGATTTTTTTACCAGCCATATTGAGATATAAATATTCTGAAATTTCTGAGTATAAGCATGACATATTGGATCTTTATCATATCTTGGCATAAAAATTCAATATTTGAATTATTGAATATTTATATTAAATTTAAGACTTGCATTAAGAATTTATTGGAAACCATTCGGATGCTATATAATACTATTTGGATGATTGAGGAAGCACAAGGAAGCAATTCGAATGAAAAAATGGACTACAGCAAGCTCATTCGAATGGCAAAAACTCATTCGAATGACAGAGGCTCATTCGAATGACATAGGCTCATTCGAATGATAAATGATATATAACAAAGGCTATTCGGATATGATCAAGGACTCATTCGAATGACTCAAAAATTCTTTCAAATGAATTTTGACAACTTTCAACTTTTGAACTGACAAAAAGCGACTCATTCGAATGCAATAGTACCCTCATTCGAATGAATTTATTGAAGGATCATGAACGAGGATCAAAAGCATGCAACGGAAGCGTTTTAAAAATAAAACGATCCTCGTATTGGTTAGAGTCTAGGAGACTTACGTTTTCGGCGGATTACCGGACGGAATGGAGCGATGGGTGCTTCTTCGTGTGGAGGAGACGACGGCTGCCCTGCTAGCCTTCGGCTCCGTCGCATCAGAACACAAACGCCCCCTTTCGATCTTCCGGAGTATGACTCGAACTCGTGGCCTCTCTTCGGTGAAGAAGAATGAAAAACGACTTGGATTAAAAAACAACTAAAGAGAGATATATATAGGGAGAACCCTAGGGTTAAAACCCTAGTGGGCCAAACCCTAATGGGCCAAATCTTTTAATTAATTTTCTAATTGGGTTAGCCCAATTAATTAATTAAGACCCTAATAAACCATTATTTTATTTTAGCCCAATGGACCATTCTAAATAAAATAATTCTCTCTTAATGTAATTCATCCAACAAGCCAAATGTATTAAAAAATACATGAGTTACATCGAGCTACCCCGGGGACCAAAAGACAAATTATTCACGGCTACTAAAATGACCAAAATATCCCTGCTACCTAGTAGCTATATTTTGTCATTCTAAGTGTTCCAACTATCACCATATGGTAACACTGACCCCACGAATAATTTTGCATATGCCATGTCTTTGACCTACTAGTGTAATGACGAAAATACCCCTCTGTGTAACACCCATCATTTAGAAAGGAATAATGTACTAACACCTTTCTAAATGACTTCTACCATCCTTAGATCACTAGTCCAATAATCCGTGACTACTCGAATGTACTTGCTTATCATTGGGAGCTACCCAGAAGCACACACTCATAAGTCACGTTCCCAGGGCCCTGGATTATTCGATTATTCTTGGACAATCACAAGGGGGTGAATCACAGAAACTATCTTGTATTAGTCTGTCTTAGCTAATTAGAAACCATACTCCCAACTCAAAAGGATATTGATCTTTGATAGACCTCACCTACAATGAATCTAAGAATATAGCTCTAGGTTCACCAGACCACCAACTAATACTCAAGTATTAGAGTACTCGTCCACGTAGTAGCAGTGATAGACTAGCTCCATGATAATTAGTACTTTGTCATTAGCTTCTATCACAGGTCCACTCTACGCATTCCAAATGCGCTTGTACAATTAGAGTAAACGGACTGTTTACTGGCTAAGGCAAGCCATCCTCCATTAGGATCTATTGCACAATGATCTTATCATGATAGAATGCCCAGTTCTATCAAAAGATCAAGAGTTATATTTTCTTGCTTATTAAGTACCCATGATTCATGCCTAACTGTGAAGAACGACCCATCACATGAATCACTTACTTAATAGCATGGACACCTTTCCAACAATTAAATGCAAATAATATATGTGCCATAAACTGAATAAAAGAAACATCATTACCATAAATTAAACAAAACGTGTCTTTAGGGCATACATTTCCAACATTTATGGGGTACTCACGGGTCATTCGAATGATAGAGAGATTCATTTGAATGCTAGACTATACAAAGCAACAACTTATTCAAATTTTCAAGGGCTCATTCGAATGACAAGAAAACTCATTCGAATGATAGTCTCAAAACCTTAAAAATACATACGAATGATACGATAACACATGACTCATTCGAATGACTGATACATTATAAGGGAAAAACTTACGATAACACTGAAAACTCATTCGGACACCATTGAACTCATTCGAATGACAAGGAGGCTCATTCGAATGATTGGAAACTTATACAAAACGAAGCTTACAATAACAAAGACCATCTCTCGAATCAAAACTTAGCATCACTACACCATTCCAAAAGAAATCTTGGGAGAACAATCCCAATTGATATAAAATAATATCAAGATGCATTAAATCAATCGCTTATGAAAGAAAACACTGTAAAGGATTATGCATAGCTTAACACAACTCACTGGGTAATAATATATCGCATGAGAATATATATATATATATACTTGAACATACCATCTAATTAAACTGGGAACCCAAAACAAAGAGTTTTGGTATTCTAAGATCACTGCTAATATGATTTGAAGATCATATTTAAAAGATTCACTATAAAGAATCCCACATAACTTCCTCATGCACTCACTGCACACACATATATATATACACTGGAATTGATATAAATCTGAGAACTCAAAGAAGCGCTGGAATAAACTGAGAACGAACTAACTTGAATTTGTAATGAAAGGAATTACAGATAGGATACTTGCCTTAGACTCTCTGATCGAACCCTTGAATGATCTCCCGAGAGCCTTCTATACAAATCCTTGAACTCACTGACTGCTTCTTGACTCTTTGTTCTTGCGGCGTGAAGAACATATGGCTATGGTCAAATATATATATATAAACAGCCCTAAGTCCATCTCACATTCCCATTATAACTTGGAGACTTCTAAGCCCAAGCCTTCTCGCACCTGGACTCCTAATCTCATAATAACTCTTATTAACTAATTAAATAAATAACAACTTCTTAAATGACCCTCAAGTCCTTGCATTTAATTTCAGCACTAAATAAAGAATTAAATGCTAATTAAATGCTGATCTCTCAATTAAAAAAAATATTCTAAATTGCCACATTGCAAATTAAATGGAAAATTCTCTTAATTAATTACTTCAATAATTAATTAACTAATTCTGAATAAATACTAGACCCTCTAACGGGTCGTTACATAAGTCGTGTGTAAACCTTGGGTGGAGCTGGCTGGCCTCAGGTGTTAACCTGGAGTTAGCTGTTTAGCCCTAAGTGTCAGTTGTTATGTACATAAACCTTGGGTGAAGCTGACTGACGTCGGGCATTGCCTTGGGAGTGGAGCTTTTTGGCCCCAAGTGTTTGATATTATCTGGACATATAGTGTCGGGATATGGATATGTGTAAGCACCCCCGTCCGGATATCCCAACCACCTGGACTACCCGAACGAGAGTGCTTACGGAAGGGAAAAAGAATGAAACACAAGATGAGAATTACCCTGGCATGCATACACAAGAAAAAAAATAGCAAAAGCAAAGCTATATACATGCACGCGCACGAGTACCCCACTAGAACATCAGTCACATAATATATATATACATATAGATATTTGTGCCATCAAATAGAGAATTCGAAGAACGATCTGGCATAGTAAAAAATAAGGGACGGAAATCCTGTCAAAACATCAGAGACCACGAGGGAAAGCTAACTGTACACCATATCGACACGGCTGGCTACTACGTACTGCGATCCTCATCCTCGAATTTCGCTTTACCCTTACTTGGAATGATGGAAAGCAAGGTGAGTCGCAAGACTAAGCAAGTTTATAAGAAAGGAAAGGCTATAAATTAAATAGAAGAAGTGAACTCCCTAGACATAGTCCCACACATACACGCAAGCCATGAGATGCTACAACATAATAGTATAACATAATGAAAACACATACCGGTCCTTGGGGCCCCCACAAGACACCCCGCACCCAAGTCCCATACCAACCTACCACTGCCCTGAAAGGCAACATAAGTCTTCAGCAAACCTGTGTGTACTCCTTAGGTTAATGCTCCCAACACCCGAGCCTCTGAATACCCAAGCCCTAGGCTCCCTCAGAACGGTACTCCCGTCCGAGACCATTGAACATATAGTAACCATGCAATGCACATATAAAAAACAAGGCATAGTATGCATCAACTAGATACACTGGCGCCCATACATCCAGGCATCAGGCAGATGCTTCGCCCACATAATAAACCACATACGATGCATATGCTTGTGCCAGATGCAACTAACAATACTAGGATGTTCGTGTCTAAGCATAAACAGAGCATGAAAACCCCAACATGTAGCCTGTATCTATGTGCATACCAAAACATGCAACAAAAATATAATATATCAAGTTATGCAGTAACCACATAACAGCAGAGCTAGTCAGTAGCTAGGAGTGTCCGGCCGATGGCCTAAGAAAGACCGTATAATAGTCACTCTAATGTCATCAAACAGTCGACCTTTGCCCCCACTGCCCAACAACTCTAGCCTATTAACAGCCAAGAATCCATAATTATACCCGAACATCTAAGAACCTAGTCCCCGAATGAGTTCGGCATCATTCCCACAGGCGTGGGTGTGGCACAAACCCCCGTAGGCAACCAGTAAATAAAATCATCAAAGCTAGCTTATTAAATTTAATTTACACCAATAGGCTCATAATTCCATAATTAATAAACGGATCGAAACGAATAAAGGGAGGGTAAATAAATTCACAATGGGAGGAATTTCATAGAGGGGGTAGGAAACTTGCCTCGTAGAAGAGATCCTTGGGCTTTTCTTGACCAAACGAGATAAAAATTATACAAACTGCAATATCGCATAATTTGCCAAAATTAATAAAATTAGGCTCTAAATGAAATTCCAATTGTAAGAAATTATTAATACTAGCTTCTCTACTTACCAGGCTAATTAAATATTTAATTAAACCTAATTTAATCCCCAATTTCTCCCATTTTCCTCCATTTCCAGCGCTGGCTCGAGCTTCTTCTTCACTGAAATTAACCCCCTCTGTTTGCTGCACGAAATCGGCCAGAAACGGGCCTTAAATTGGCCAAAACGAGCGGCCAGGATGCGGCCACGTGGCGGCTACTGGGAGGCCACTGCCTCATGCCAAAATGGTGTTGTTTTGGACGCCTAGAGTTAGCCATTTTCCCAACCTCGTGCGCGCACCCTCGCGTCTCGATCTCGCGTCGGCAGCCTCCCACGCACGCCCGCGACCACCCGCGCCATCCACCTCCTTCATACTTATAATGATCTCAATTTTATTTAAAGGGACCTTTGGTCCCTTTTTTAGCAATCGCACTTCAACCCCCTCCAAACTTCCAAAATACTCACACATACCCCCACTTATTATTTACACTAACACCCGAGACTTCTGAAAAACTCCCAATTTAATTTATTTCAATTTTTTCTTATTTTCATAAATATTTAAAAATAAAATAATTAATTACCTTAATTTCCTATTTCCTCAAAACAACATAAATTGTTATTATTAATATCAACAAGATTTATTAATATCCCCTTTAAATTAAATTAACATAATAAACTAATAATTAAATTAAATTACGATTTACGGGTCGCTACAATATGTGCATCTATCATCCCTTGTTCCTAGATTTGTGTGAATGGTATGGTTGGGCTAGTGTCTCACCTTTTGGTAGGTGTACCTTGTATGGGTCACTATTGTGGTTAGTCCGTTGACACTATGACGGTGAGTTCGCTGGCAGTATATCTACATATCACTATGGCGGTGAGTCTGTTGACATTTCTACTCGTGGTAGAGAACTCTTGACATTATCTTATCCATGCTATTTCGACTATTGTTCCAACTTGGTGAGACGAACTTGCAGATGACATGTTGTAACGACCCGAATTTAGTTATTCTTGTGTCATGCCTAGATGATTGAGTTGGTTAGCCTTGATGTTTAATATGTTGTTTTGCTGATAATTTTCTAAGTGATGGATAGGGATTAAGTGTGAAGGATAAGTGATTAAGCTAGATTTTTGGTGTTGTAACTGAATGTATGTGGAAATTGTAGCTTAGATATCTGAATGTAAGCTAGGATATTCGAATGAGAGCTTAGGAATTTGGATGTGTGAGTCTTAGGCATTATTCGGATGAGTTTTGTGAGTTTTAGTGAAGTGGTTTGAATGCTATAGGGAGCAATTCGAATGGGGTGTGGAGCATTCGAATGAGGGGGCAAGCAATTTGAATGGCCTATGTTCCAGTGTGCGTGTCTTCTTTTCAACCCAATTTCGACCATAATACAGTCTGAATCTCTCAAAACTCAAAACATGAAAGTTTTAGATATTTCTCTTTTCGTTCCATATCATCTTGAATCACCTCAATCGAAGTTCAGATGAGAGAGTTATGCCCAAAGTTTGAACAGGTGTCGAAACTGTCTAGAATCCATTTTTGTAAATTAAACCCTCATATTCGAATGATCCAAGTGAAAATTGAGAAATTCATTTGTATCAGGCCACTATAGCATTTGAATGGCCTTCATATTCCTTCAGCATTCCATCTAACTATTTCAAATTCATTTGAATGTCTTGCATTTTCTCAATTCCTCTATCAAATGCCTCAGAACTCATTCGAATGTGCCCAGTTCATTCGAATGCCTTCCATGTAGCAGCCTATATATATATATATCATTTGAACGCCTTAAGCTATATTCGAATGTCTCCCTCGGTGATTTACAAAGATATACATATATATATCACCCGAACTGCCATTGATTTAAGAAACATATAGAATATTTTAGATTGAGAAATAATAAAAGGATTTAAGAAAATAAAAGAATGGATAAACATGACGTATAGAGAAAATATAAAAGAGAGAAATTGTAAGGAAAATATCACAAAAATAGAGGAGATAAACTCGAGCTCTCTCTCTTGTAAGCTCCTCGGTAACTTTTCAAACCCTTTCCTCCTTTCCAACCCTAAGTAGAACATTACAATCCAAGAGGTTTCTAGCTGCTATCGAGCGTCATAGGAAGCTTAAGAAGGCAAGTTGTAACGACCCAGATTTTCACCTCATTTTTTATTTACATCAGCGAAAGCAAATTGATTAAAATTACATATCTTAGGGGCTCTTACATACATACCATAACATCAGCTAAACAAATCTAACGAAACACCCTCATCTGAGCCCCTACTCACACTCACTTCCAAGGATTTTTTTGGTCGGGAGAGTCTCGTACACATGGCTATCGGCAAGGATCCAACACCACCGAATCTGACCACAAACTTACCTTCTTTAACCTGGAATGATGTTAAAACAAAGTGAGCCACAAGGCTTAGCAAGCATAATTAAAACCAAAGGGAATCAATCACCACAACTAGCATTAACAAGGCTTCCCACATTCGTTCCCCACGTCATATCATAAGTTATTGCGTATATTCAATATACCCACATTAGATTCTACAAGTTTGTGTTGACATGTATTAATAATTTTGCAAATGACCATTCGGGCTGAATTCATATTGTATACCGTGCACCGTCATGCACGTTCACATTCACATTGCCTTTTGCATCATGTATTCTCATGAAAGGGTTCATATCATAATGCAACACATGTACATGCTCAACAAAATACAAATAGCCCTTAGGCTCACACATGTCAATATGCTCAACGATACCATATGAAATATCATAACCCATAATACTCATCAACCATACGTCACCCTCTTTGGCATGGCAGCACATGCCTAACCTACTCGAACATCACTGGCACAACGATAGCAGTGCCCTCGCTCAGAGGCCGAAGGGGCAATTACCCATCATAATCCTCACTTGATAAACATAAATACAATGCATGCATGATCATATGCAACTCACACCACCATGTATATGCAAGGGTCTTTACACAGTTGTTATAGGAATATTTATTCTGATTGTTCCAGGCAAAAGCCCATATGTTACACGTTATGCAATCCACGTTATTGAACTCGTATTTGTACATTTCCAACACATTTATGGCACAAGACATTAGCCTCATATTCACTAGTCAACATATTGACATTTGACATGTTTCTATCATACAGTTAGGGATCCCTCGTATGGGAGGGTATTGTACCACCTCACATATGAGATTAAGGATACCGCTCGTTATTAATCACATCATTGACTAGTCTAACATATTTGATGATATTGAAGATTAAACAAAGGTTGGTCAGTTGGCCATCACAATCACATCGAGTCACCCCGACTCTCTAAGAACCTAACCCACATCGGTTCGGCATCATTCCCAAAGGAATAGGGGCAATACAAGGCCCTATGGCAGTTAGAAATAAATATCTCTGGGAGTCACATATTTAGTTTTGACCTACCGTCCACAGATTCAACAATAACTCACATATTATAAAATGGTTACCACGTGTATTTGCATTATTAATGCGTGAAATCGAATCATGATAAGGGAGGGATTAAAATATGTGGAACTACTGAGGCTTTTGTAGGAAATTAAGAACATAAGGAGAGGGTTAGGAGCTTGCCTTTATTTGGTTGATTCTTGACCCTTTCGTACTCTCGCCGTGAAGTAAAACATTCTATAGGAAATAACAAGATAACAGCTCAAATTAATTAAATCTAACCGCATAATCAACATAATCTAGTCGTGAAAAATCCATAATTTAAACATACAATACTTTTAGTAATTTTTACCCACTTACCTAAATATTTTCAACACCAATAACCCCCATTTTCTTCATTTTCCCCCTAATTCTTCCCTTTTTTTGCTGCCATCTACGCTCTCTCTTCTTCCTCTGTTTCCTCTTGCATTCTGCCCGATTTTAGGCTTTTGAAATGGACAAAATTGGCTTAAAAATGAAACAAAATAGAACAACTTGGGGAGCAAAGAAAATGGGCGGTCCAAAGGCCGCCACGTGGAGCGGCCAATGGTTGCCACGCAGCCACCCTCCTCCCCTGAAATGGCGTCGTTTCGGGGGCCCTTTGCTGAGAAAAATCAACATTTTCTCCCCTAGCGCATGCGCAAGCCCCAGCTCGATCTTGCTCCCTCCCTTGTGCGAGTGCCACCTGAGCTGCAGCCTCCCTTAATACATATACACACACCATTAAATTTAAAGAGATCTTTAACCCCTTTTCCAAAATTACACCAGCACCCCCGAACTTCCAAAATTCACACACACACCCCACTCCTCATTTCTCTTTATTACATTTATACCCCGAACATTCCCAAAAATCCAACAATTTAATTCCATCATTATTTCTATAAATACTCCCAAATAATTTAATTAATTACCTTAATTTTTCATTTCCTGAAAACACCATAAATTATTATTTTTCCTTAAATCTCTAAATACTCAATAATGACCTCAACACTGGTATTAATAATTATTATTTATCTCCAAATTTTGGGATGTTACATAAGTTCTCTTCTTTCCTGCCTATTCTTTGATTTATAATTCACTGTAAACGTATTGAGTTCTGGAAACTTTGGATAGAGCTTTGATATATGCACTTGGGGGTGACAAGAAGAGAACTATGAGAGTGGGTTAGGAACTTAAGGGTGTTGTTAAGGCTGAATACAGAGGAAATAAACAAAAGCTACTACATAAACATGGGTGTACATGAGTTTTATACGGTTGGTTCTAATGGATTACAACTTGGGGGATGTTTTGACAGCTATATGTGGCTTGTTCTTCTCCACTTTTCTTGAGGAATGGTGATTTTGTTAAGATTTTGCATGGGAAGCTTGTCCCTTTCCCATGCCCTGCCAACGTTTCTAATATTTACCAATTTACTCTTGAAGCCTAAAAGTGAAGCTCCATATCCTCAGTGTTATTACTGTTATTGATTGTCACGACATGAAATGGAAATAATTTTTAAATTCAAATATTACTCCCAGCCATGGCATGTATATTTGGAGCCCTATTACTACTCTGAACACTTAAATATATTATCTCTTACTTTTCATGTTCCTATGAGTTGAGTATGAAACTTCCCTACTTCTGGTGCTATTCAATCACTATGATGTCCATGATTAGGAGATGAGAATATTTGCAATTGAGAATGTTACTCCCTGTCATGACATGTTTTAATAGTATGGTAATTGTGCATCATGGGCATGGATTGGCTTGAGTATTATCATCATATAACATGAGTGGACACGAGCATAACATATTGCCACTGTATCATGTGCATTTGTATGTGGTCATCCTACGTGTTGCATATGCATCGACAAGATCAGAGATGGTTATGCGCGCTACGGTTGTGTATCACCGGGATATATCCCCTAAAATCAATAGGCACTAGCCTGACTAGGGCTACGCTCCTATGGTGACGACCCTGGGCGAGATTATATATATGTATGGCTATAGCCGAATATATGAGATAGGACCTATGGTCCACAGATTATTACAATTTCTCTGGTTGCAAGTATCAGTTATGGGCCGGTATGTATTTTGGTGCATTTTATATTATTATGTGAGGCCATTGGCTAATTATGTGTTTATCAGCTTTCCTGTGTGCTATGCATGACATTACTATCATGGGTGGGTGTGTGGTTCATGTGTTTTAATCTATTATCCACATCTATATGCTTTTCAGATACCACTCACCTTGTCACACTATTATCTGCCATGTTTTTCCTTTTTGTTTCTTATACTTGCCGAGCTTTGTAGTTCACCTTGTACTTTTCACATTCTAGGTAAAAGTAAAGAAATAGCTAGCAAGGAGTCAAGTAGGAAGGATGGGTAGTAAGATGTGTGCGCTGGTTTAATCTTAAATCAGTGATCTTAGGAAAATGTGTGGCTAAAGATTGCATAGGTTTTATCTTGTAACATGTAACCTAACTTAGAATTTGGTTTGGAACCCTTAAAGTTTTCTATTTTCATTTTGGGTTTGGTGGCTTACCTGTGATGTATATATATATATATATATTATATGTTTGTTGATGGTTGTCAGATCTTTTCTTAATTCATGATGCTTTCTTTCTGGGTTGCTCGGGGATTAGGGTAGCTCGAGAGAGGGGGTGTTATTCATGCGTTTGCGTTATTTTTACTCATGTGACCTTGTACTTGCTATTAGCCGATGTGATTACCTTTTTATTCATTTATGGTTGTTGTGTTATGGCCTCACTTTACTTATTACTAAGCCTCGTGGCTCATACTATTTCTTGCGTCATTCCAAGTTAAGTTAAAGGGAAAGGTGAGGAAGATGATGGATTTAGCTTCTAGTGATGGGTTGTGTTAGATATGTGTACATATGTCTTCCCAACCTGAAGATCCTTGGGGGTTGTGTTGAGGGAAGGAAGGTAAGTGTTATTTTGTAATTTCGTTTTGCCATTTTTTATACATTTTGTTATATGGATGATGTAACGACTTGCTCCCACTTACGGGCGCCATCGGTGAATAATCGACTAGATTACTCCCACACCAAGCTAATAACGGAAAGGTTGGACTATGTTTCATCCAAAAACGCCCTAGGTGGGGACTAGGCTTTGTCCTTCCCTTTGCTCCACTCAAGGAATTGGTCCCAAACACAGACAAGGAAACATAGTGGAACGGGACCCGAGAACCCAAGTGAGCTTCACCTTTCTTTAGCTCGGGTGACCCAGGCACAAAGCTAGCATAACAAACACTTCGCTGAGTATTGGGGATTTATGGGAACATACCTTTCGAATCTTATTTGATCTAAGACTCGGCTCCACCAACTAAAACCATATACATCAAGCACTCGACAACATTTACATTCAGTCGTATGAATACATACAGGTTTCAAATGTAAGAATACATATAACTACAACTTGGGCAACCCGCTAGTTTCCACATCAGCCTCCCGACACCATCCTTGCTTGCATCTGGACTTGCATCATCTACAACATGAGGTAAAACCACATGAGTCATCAAGACTCAGTAAGGGTGCAATGCATAAGTAAATGAAGTATGAGAGAGCATGTAATGCAAAAATGAAATGCAATATGGGTAGTCTTCCATGCCCTCATAACCTCCATAGGTTAAGCCATCAACCAACCCATCCCACTAATCCTCCATATGGCCATAGGTACACTAGAACTCATATCATGCAAGTGCTAACCACTATATGCAACTCATAAAGAAAAACATTTACAAATACATGCAAGACCACCCCTTGGGGTCACCCCTTACCTGGCTTGAAGCCTCATTTGCCTTGGCACGAATTCCAAGCTCTTCTAGGAGCACCGCCTCCCCGGTCGAACCTAGATTCCATGCACAAACCCAATAATAGAAATTAAATTAGGGCCTCTTGGTTTGCCATACACCGCAAACATCACCCAACAAATTTTCAAATAACATTGACCAGGGTCTTCTCCAACTATCATTTCACATTACACTATTCTACAACGTCTCCCTTAATGGAAATTAATTTAAAGAAGTTAATTTAATTTACCTTAGTCAATCTGAAAAAGAAAATCAACCAATCGCCCATACTGGCTTCACCTCTTAGGCTGCCACATCACACTTGAATCCTTACTTTCAAGCCTCTGGCACACTCATCGAGTTCCGAAATAATTTCCAAACTTGCTCCAGAATTTTCTAGAATTTTTTAGGATTTCCCCCTATTTTTCCATATTTTTTTCTCACTTTATTTTTCTTTTTCTTTTCTTTTTCCATTATTTTTCTTTTATTTTTTCTTATCTTTTTCTTCCTCCGCCATCCTCTATACGCGCACCAACCCTACCGTCTGCTGCCATTTCTGTTAGATATAAGCCCTTAAGTCCAGTTCTAGTGACACAATAGGGCTTGATCTTGTAATTCTTTAAACTCTATTTAATAGCAAGTTTTATGTTTAATTTAAATTGTAATATGGTTTGAATTGAACATACAAATATCCTTTAGTATAATAAGGAGTGAATACCATTTTTAATTGTTAAGAATAATCGAGACGGATAATCCACAATACGTTATACTATAAATATGTTCCTACCCATAGAGTTCCTAACCCAGATGATTTGGAACTCACAAAGGCCGACACATCATCTTCATCTTTGTTCGGTATAAGATACCGAAGGTTAAGATTGGTGGGTCTCGTACCACTCTGTATGAGATACAGATGGAAGACGAGTGGGTGCTCCTTATAAGAACGAGTTCACTGAACAGGATTGTTAATATTGAATCACATGGGTTTTATCTCACAGGTCAATGATTCAATATTAACTATAGATTTGCATTAGTCCTTAGGCCTGAGATGACATGAATATCTATGTGTTGTTGGATTAGGATATCAACGATATTATATGGTTGTCCTAATCAGGGATAGCCATACGTATCTATGTGCCTAGTTTAGTGACACACGAGGTATGTGTGCATCAGACATGGAATCTATCGCCTCGAGATATACGAGGAGGATATCCTATGCGATCTAGTGGTCACTTGACGATAAATCCTTGGCTGAGGTAATATGATGACAGAATTTGGATTCTGTAGAGATTGTGTTACATTTGTCAAGCGTGATTGTTGGATTTGGTCATATGACGAGATCGAAAGATTTAACCTGCTGATTGTGATCTCATATCTCTTTGGGATATAGGATAATAGAGGGACTGTATTGCAGGGCACCGTAGTGTAAGGTTCACATTCCCGCTTCACATTAAATTGGGTAATCATGACATATTGCTAGATGTCACTCATGATTTACAAGAATTAATAATTGATTAATTCTCGTTGCTAATTTAATTATGAACCCAGAAGTCCCACCCAATAGAAATCGTTTTAAAAGAAAAGGGAGCAAATTTAGTAATTATGGAATTACTAAATTATAAGTGTAATTATTTATTAGATAAATAAGGATAATTAAATAATTAATATGATTACTTATTTAATTATCAAGTTGGATTGAGCTTTTTGCTAGCACCTAAAGCCCAGTCCAACAACACTTAGGGTTTTAGGGTTTCTGCCTATAAATAGGCCATTAAACCTAGAATCCTAAGATCAATCAGTCGAATCAAAATGGAAATTTTAGAAAAAGTTTTCGTGTCCCTTTTTCTCTCAAGTCTATTGAAGTCTTGACGATTTTGGGTTGACTGACTTGGCATCTCACGCGTGGGAGATATCAGGCGGGTTATTGGCTATGAAATCAGATTTCATTTCGAGGTAACTTTTCGTTTTATGTCTTTGATTTAAACTGTAAGATTTGGAAAACGTGATACCAATAAAATTAGATTTTATTTCTTCATTGCATATGATCAGATCATAATTTCTAACAATTTCAACCATCGTCGACGCCTCCTGTTGCCGGCTCCTCCACCGATGTCCACCGCTGACCGTATCACCCTGCCCCTGACCAGTCTCCCTGCGCGTCTTAGCCGCTGCAACAGCCATGGTTGACCTCCCCTACCCGTAGCTGCTACTGCTCCAGCCGAAATCGATACTGTCAGCAGGCCAAGGCGGCCTCTGCCGCCACTCGTTGCCACCTCCAGCAACTTCCAGCCACCGCTAGCCATTGATCGACCACCCTTGCACGACGTAGGACCGTCATGGTTGCTGCTCGTCGTTACTCTTCTTCGCTGGCCATAGCAGCGACTGCCATGGCTGGTCGGCCTTCAAGCTCTCTCTCTCTCTCTCACTCTGTCTCTCTCTAGCGAGCTCTCTCGGCCATGTTCTCTAGCTCTCGCGATCTCCTTCTCCCTCTCTAATTCTCGGATTAAAAAATATCATAGGGGAGGAAGCTTTCTCCCCACTTTCGTGAACACACCAACACACACATATATATAAATATATATATCACATTTGACCTCTTTATTTCTCATAATCTCACTTGAGGATTTCCTTTATTCCACTGAAGAATTTTAATAAATCCACTTGGACCCTCCAAGCCTTGAATAATTATCATCAAGCCCCTCCCAAGCTTAATTTTTTCAAAAATTAATATCCGACTTTACTCGATAAGGTCGATTTCATCCCTATGCCTATGCGAGACCTTTATTCTACCTGATAACACCTCAGGGTTTCCTTACTCGCAAAACCGGACCTCCCCTAGGGTTCCCTCAGCTTCCCGGAGGTCCTCTATGACCATTCGATATTGGCACTCATTTGAGCTTATATAGAATTTATTCCAAAAATTATTCTCGTTCGGACTACTTCCAGCGCCATAAATCTCGCCTCGAGACGCGTACTAATATTATGCCCTCTTCCCTGGACATCCAAGTCCTGGGGCATTCCTAGTCGTCGATTCAAAAATTTTATTAATTAATTTCTTTAAATCGACCTTTAGGCTTCCCGGACCACCTGAGGTCCTTTCTAGATTATCGAAAATTATTTATTTTCTATCACCATGTAACATAGGGTATTACAGGTGATTAAGCCCAAAGTGAGCATTGTGATGACTTAGGGTTGTATATGTATATACATGGGGTTTATGACTTTTCGTGTGTCCATGTGTGGATGGTTGTTGTGAGATTGTGTTCTTATACCTTATCAGTGACGACTCTCTTATAGATCTCCTTTACTAGCAGGAGCTCCGGGAGGCGGACCGTTACATATTAAGATTAAGATTAAGATTAAGATTAAGATTTCCCCTATTTCATTTTCTTTTTTTTTTCTTTAATCAACCCATATTATTTTACACATGGGCCTATGCCCAAATCAAGTGTCCACCCTTGTAACGGTCTGCCTCCCAGAGTTCCCGCTAGCAAAGGAGATCCATGAGAGAGTCATTAAAGGTTAGGTATAGAACATATTCCAATAAGAGCCAACCACATAAACAATACAGATATCATAAAACTTCACTTATACACATATACATCTCCAGGTCAATACAGTGTTATGTTCGGGCTCATCTGCCCATATATTACAAAATATTAAAAGGGTTAAAAGAAAGTACAAAATAGAACTCGACTCCCTACCCTCAAAACAACCTGCAAGGATCTACAGGTTGGGAAGACATCTGTACACATCTATTACAAGACTCACTAGCAGCTATACCCGTCACTTTCCTTAGCTTTTTCTTTATCTTTACCTGGAATGGTGCAAGAAAAAACATGAGCCACAAGGCTCAGCAAGTCTATGAAACACGCATGGATCATAACAAAGCGGGGCTATAACACAATAACCACAATTGAATAAAAGGTAATCATAGCGGCCAATAGCAAATACAAGTCACATGAGTAAAAATAGCATGAACATATATCATTTGCAAGATAGTATCACCAAGATGGAACAACAGTGCTAAAAACACCGATAAGATAGTGTCAAGGGTTCTCTACCACGAGTGAAAATATCAACAGACTCACTGCCATAGTAATATGAAAATATACTACTAGTGAACTCACCGCCATAGTGTCAACGCACTCACCTTCATTGTCAATGGACTCACTGTCATGGTGTTAACAGACTCACTGCCATAAGGTCAACGGACTCACCGTCATGGTGTTAGCAAACTCACCGCCATAGTATCAACGGACTCACATTATGGTGTCAGCGGAGTCACCGCCATAGTATCAACGGACTAATCGCCATAATGTGAATGCGCAGACACACTGCCTTGAAAATCCATGGCACACCACTATTATATAACTTGCACACATATGTCGATGCATAAGATATGTATTCTCATTTCCATCGTAACATGCAACTAGGAATTCTTGTAGTACTGGTGTTCATTATCTTATTCAAGGATGATTTTATGAGATATTCTTCATCTAACATGTTTATTTCTATGCATTTAATGTACCCAAGCCCCACACGTAAACACGCTAATAGTTGTACACAAAACGACCAAGAACATCTAGATTTATTTTGAAAATAATAGGAAACCACTCAAAACTTTTCCTAATAATTTTAAATATTAACTAAATTGAAGCCTCTCGATTCTAGTTTATAATGAAACAAACGGTTCATAAATCCGATATTTCTATAAGAAGTTTTGCCCAAATTTGTGGAGCATGCGCAGGTTATAAAGGCTAAAAACAGTTGACTGATGGGAAAGAAACTGTCAACCGACAGAGGCTTTTCACCCAACTATCGACTAATTAAGGCAATGACTGACCAACAAAACCCTCTACACCCAAACGGTCAACATGTTATGGAAAATGGTTAACCGGTAGCACCCTTTAAGCCACAAATAATCCACATAACACCCAAAATACATGCAAGCAACACCAAATTCTTGCATGCAACTACACCTAGCAATAACACGCAATTCCTTTTAGAAATATGGGGTGAAACAAGTCCCCGTTTAGATGCTAGGAAAATACAAGAAAAATGACACGAATCGCAACCAACTAGGTTTGTACAAAACCACTTTCCAATGAAGGGTTTTATGGAAACTTAACCCGAAAACGGATGTCTCAAGAATCATGAAGGAGGAAGAGATTCAAGGCATACAACAACAAGATTCCAATAGAATAACTTTCCATGAAAAAGAGATGAGATAGGAACTTGCCTCAATGGTTGAATACATTCGAAGAAGAAAACAAGCCACAACCCGAGCTTAGGAAACCAACAAGACGCCTTCTACTTCATCAACCAATCTCCTCTTTAGCATCAACAAGATGGGGATGAAGGAGGAGAGTTAGTGGAGAAAAAGAAGAAGGATCCGGAGAAGAAGGAAGAAAAATGAACAAGATTATAGACAAAGCTATATATATACTTATCCTCTTTTCTCCATTTGCCCTTGCACTTGCAACTATTTGCATGTTTGCCACTCCCCTTTTTCTTCCTTTAAATTAAATAAAGATAATTATATATATATATCCACACACACACACACACACACCTAGTCGAGAGCCCCATTTTTCCTCAATTCTCAAGGCCTTATTTTGACTTTTCCACACCCTTTGCATTTAGCTTTCCACCCTTTTTCACTCCCATTGAATTTGATTATTCAACTCTTATAGATTTCATTTAATTTTCACTTTTCATGAAAATTAGAATATTTTTAACCTTCTAAATCAATTTTACCAAAATATAGCACCCACCCACCAAAGCCAACATACTCTAGACCCTATGTTAGGTTGTTACAACCCATATTAGGCCCATGCCCATTTAGCCCACAACTTTGGACTCTTTTATACATTTAAACTCCATTTATATGGGCTTATCAATTTTTAATTTCACTTACTTTATCATCCCATTATTATTTTCATTAATTTGCCTCTTATCAACACATAAATTATTTTCAATAATTAATTAATTAAGGAAAAACTCAAATGCCCGAAATAAATTACCAATAATGCCTAGATCCACTAACGAGTCATTAAAATAAGGGTAAGTTGTTGGTTGCAATGACACATGAAAAATTTTGTTAGGTTAAGAGGGGAGTGAATTAATCTTTTTCACCTTTAAAAAATCTAAGAACTTAAACAGTAAGTAAAATAAATTGAAAGAAAGCAACACACAAGGTATATATTGGTTTGGCTATACTTACTTCACTACCTTAGATCCTCATCAAGAATTTTGCTCAACCAATTTACTTGGGTAGCTTTTAAAAGAGGCTTAACTATAAAACCTTTACAAACAATGAATTTTTCAAATAAGATCGGTCACAACTAATGCCTTTTACTAGGATCATCCTTAACCTTTATAAGATCATAATAAAAATGTGAATAAGGGATACAAAAAAGGGTATAGGTTGTACAAGATTACAAACACTTCTTTTGGTTTTTACTAAGAGACAGAAATATTGAAAGATATAAGCTTGGTCTTTCTTTGTCTCTCTCTCTCTCTCTCTTTTGGATGTTAATGATAGAGCACTTGTTAAAGGCTTTTTGAATGCTTGAGATATTAGAATTTCAACTACCTTTTTTGTTCTTCAAATTTCATCTCCTTTATATAGTGTTTTGTCATTTAATGCTTCTGTTGAGCTATCCATCAAGGTGAGAGAATGTTCTTTGTGTTTTAACCGTCACTTTTTGTCTCTATAACATTTCTAAATTCAGTTAAAAACATCAAAATCCATGTTCAATTTGTTAGAGAATCATTTAATGTTATGAAAATTAAAGATAAATTGCATTTAATCCTTTGTAACGGCTATATTTTTCAAATTTTGTCAAGTATTACTCGAGTACAAAGTAGTATTTAATCAACTAATTAAGTTTAATCTTTACTTGAGTGCATATTTTTGTAATCGACTATTTTTATAAGTTACTCGAATACAAACTACCTTTCGCTCGATTAATTTTTTTATATAGAAAATTTAAATACATACTCGATTAGAAAGCTTTATTTACTTGAGTGTACTAAGATCTTTATTCTATTAACAATTTTAGTACTCGATTAAATTAATGGTCCAGAGACATGACATATTTTTGATAGATATCTACTCGATTAAAAAGATAAATCACTCAAGTACACATCAATCATTACTCAATTAACATGTCAAGTACTCGATTACAAAAATGATCTAGAGACTTATCAAATTTATAGACGATATATACTCGATTACAAATAAATCATTACTCGATTAACTTTACATTACCAGAAACTTGTATTATTTACTCGAATATAAATGTTTATTTAGTTGAGTACATTTGATTTTTACTCGCATATACTAAGATTTGTAATCGATTACCTATTATATAACTTATGTCTACCCGATTACATACAAGATATACTTGATTAAAATATCAAACCTTAATTTAAATTTATTCAAGACTTATCTAGCAAAATCATTACTTGAGTGACTTAGATTTTTACATGAATACAGGAATTTGATAACATAATTACTCAATTACATGATTAAAAGAATCAATATTTTGACCTAATTAGAGATATTACTTCATTACTTGATTAACAGAGAATAATACTCGATTGAAGACTTGACTTACTTGATTAATATATATATCTTACTCGATTATTTTTACAATCATTCTTTAACCTTAACACACTGTTTTGGTCATCATCACTTAATAGAATTTTATTATTTGCTTATCAAATCAAAACTTTAATAACTTAATAGATTACTCAACAACACAAAAGAGAGGCTTTATTGATAATATGGATTGCTACTGCTAGTTGCTTCTAAATCTAGGTCTCTTTATGTTTCATCTATTCGGGCTCATGGGCAGTTTATTCAAGTAATTATAGAGCTCTTGGATCCATTGGTGAATATGATCGACGAAGCCATGTCCAATGAGATGGTGGAAAGTTAATTAGCACATTTTTTCCTTCAAAGTTAGGGTCTAACTTGCTCCCTCAAGTTGTTGAAAGAGGGGACTTCCCTTCAAAGTGTATCTCTATAGCTATTGTAGATATATCCCCATAATTCAATTTTTACTTAATGACAAACTAAATTGTACCAAACAAAACAAATGTGTCATTATTGTGTTTGAGTGCGTTCATTTGCTTTGTTGTGAGTGATAACATGCATTACTATTGGATAGTCAGTTCCACCCAGGGACGCCCCTGAGGGTAGAAATCCAAGGTGGTCACCTAGGGCCCCCCCAAGGTCGGTCTTGGTCCTAGGCAGCCTAGACCTATCTCATATCCAATTAATTTTAAGTTGAAAAATTCAAAGTAATGAAAAAAAGGTAGGGAGATGGCTTTCACGGGAGAAGAAGTTGCAATTAATGAGCAGCAAAACAGATTTGATGTAATAAGGAGCGCGCTGCCACTTATAATATATATAATATTATATAATAAAATATATAAGAAATGAAAAAATAGCTGAGGAAGCCCCCATATAAAATTTTAAGGGCCCACTTATATATATATAATATTATATAATAAAATATATAATATGTTCAGATTTTAGGGCCCATATAAAATTTCGCTTAGTGCCCCTAAAATCTTAGGGCCGACCCTGGTTCGACCTTTTGTTTCATTAAAATCTTTTTCTTATTTTCTTTTTGTTTATACCAATAGCAATTTGTTTCTTTATTGTAAAACATTTTCATACATTATTACTTCTTTCCCTTCTTGATTTAACAGAAAAAAGATTTAGTTATCAGTGAATTCTATTGGAATATATTTTTATATATGACTCCTTTTCATAGGTACATGTTTTCTTTATGTTAATTATTAATTAATTATATATCAGTCCATTAGTTACATATAACCAATTGAAGCATTAAATTACAAATCACCAAAGTACTTCAAAGAAAAAAAAAATGGAGCCAATAAGAATGTGACGCCCCACTCCACTTATGGGTGCTACTCGTGAACAATCATCCAAACTGCTCACATGCCCAGCTATTTGTGAAGGGCGGACTATGTTTCAACATGAAACGCCCTAGGTGGGAACTAGATTTCGTTCTTCCCTTTCCTCCACTCCAGGATTGACTAGCAAATTTGGGCTTTAACAATACCACACTTGGTTAATTAATTTCTATTTAAATTGCCCAATCACCATTTTTATTATTTTATTTCTTCATCTTCTCCAATATTCACCGGGCATCATATAATTTAAAATTCCAAAATAACCCATCAATCTTCCCAATCTCAAAGAAAACTCATAATTTTTAATTTTCCAAAAATTCGGCATTTATCTCCAAAAATGCCCAAAAATCCCTTTATTTAGAAAATTCTTCTGAGGCCCATAATTAATCCAAAAATGTCCCGAACATCCCAAATTTTAAGAAAAATTAGCTAGTAGGGCCTGCTGGCACGCCCGAGGCCCGCAAGGGCTAGCCACGGGCTGCGCGTGCCTGCGTGCCCATCTACGCCCACTATGGCCCCCTACAGTCCACCTGTTAGCCCTAGTTGCTACCAACAACTATCCTTCACCCTTTTTCTTTCTCTCTCTCTCTCTCTTTTTTTTTTTTTTTTCTCTTGGGCTTCTTAGCCCAAATTTTCCAGATTTCCATCACTAAAAATACACATAAAAAAAATTCATTTTTCACTCCACTTTGACTCTTTGGCCTTCAAACCAAATTTTATTCAAAATTTTCCGTTGATCTCCACAATGAACCATGAGAATCTTACCCAAATACACTTGGTAATAACCATACACTTATCCAACATACATAAAAGTTACAATACATGCTTAGGCTTCAACAAGCCATAAACTAACAACACAAAAATACATCAAAGCATCCTAGGACTTCCAAGGCTTCAAGTTTGCAACATTTCTAACCTCTTGCCATATGAACAACCTACAAGGTGAGGATGAAACCTCATGAGCTATAAAGCTTAGTAAGGATGCAATGCATGTAAATATGAATATAACCATGATTATGTATGCCAAATGCATGCAAATGAGGCTAGGTCCTTTCATTCTCACAACCCACCAAGGTTTGAGGAATCAACCTACCCCTCCCACATCACTAGTCCTCCATATGGCCATAGGTCCACTAGAACTCACATCATGAAAGTGTTAACCATTACATTCAAATGCTACATAAAAATTTTATCAAACATATTTACCCACTTGCAAGGCCACCTCCACATGGAGCCATCCCTTACCTTTAAAAAAAAAAAAGTCCTTAGAAGCTTCCAAGCCTTTGCTTTAATGCTTCCCAAAGACTTCTTCTCAATAACAACCTTGAAATAAAATTTAAAGATACTAAGCCATCATTAATAGAAACAAAAGGATTTATACTACAACAAGGTAGAAACCTTACCATTCTTCCTTCTCTTCTCATTTCCTTTTCCTCCTCCCTTTCTTTCCTTCACATTGAAAGTTTCTCCCAATTACTCTCTTGAAATCCCTCTTCTTCTTTTATTTCCCTTAATCTTCCATTCTTTCTCAAATTGGAAGACAACTTGCCTTTATATATCTAATAACTTCAAAACCCACCCCTAGCCATTGGATTATCTTGTGAGAATGAATCCTCACCCTCCAAATAAACACAATCCATGGCATTAGGTATTGCTTAATATCCACCATTGGATCTCATTCACTTTCCAAGACAAGATCTTAACCACACAAGAAAGCACAATCCATGTGCTCTTCTCACCTTAAATCCAAGCCTTTGGATTCATCAAGACAAGCTTTCCACCCTTGGATCAAGTCTTCCAATCCCAAAATAGAATTTCTTTTATATTTATTTTAATTAACTATTTTCAAGCCATCACAAGAGAGTGACTAATTTCACTCATACTTCCTATTTATTTAAATCCCACATTTTCCAACCATTAATGGGTGATAATTTATCATTTTTCATTTGGAATTTCTTTATTCCAACACAATCATTACATGAATGACTATTTTCAATTAACATTTGGATTTAATTAATCCCACCATTTTACTTGAAAAGACTTTGCCAAGTGTCATCTCTAGACACTAATCATGTCTTCCAAGCATTAATCCAAGCAATCCAATTTTCTACCACATTTAATCCCCAATTTAGAGAAAAATAAATTACTTCTCACATATAAAGGAATTATAATTAATTTTCCTATTTAATAATTAAATTTCCTCATGGAATTTTACTCCAAATTACCAAAATGACCTTAGGAATTAACAATTCCATCAATTCCATTCAATTGCACAAATGAGAATAATTTCCAACAAATTCTCATTCCAACTAGGAAATACTTCATTAATTGGGTCTCGCTACCCAAATAACCAAAATGTTCCTCCCTGAGGGCACCATTATTTCCATAGATCCACTCATCTCAAGGGCACACCTTGGAAGTTTCTATCAACCTTCCATATTTTCTAACACCAATAACACCGGGTGTTACAAAGAAGGTGAAGAAAAATCCTAAAAGAATTCTACACGTAGGAGTTGAAGCTGCTTATATTATTAATGTTATTTCTATAAGAAATTTGTACACTCAATTGTAAATTTTGGTAAAATTAATATTTATTCAAAAAAGTAATAAACACTTTGAGGAAGAAATGTTACTAATTTAATTAAAGGTAGGAACTCCATGTAAAATTTTAACTGAATAATAAAATTTTTCTATGAACTTTTAAGGGGATATGAAAGAATTCAGTAAGAATATAAGCCATATATAGGTTTTGGAGTACATTCTCAATCCGATATAAGAAATAAGATGCACCAAATAAGAAATGCATGGATATGAGTTTCTAGTTGTCAAAATGATCATTATATTGATAGAAATTACCCTTACCATATCATTAATGAGACGATTTGTATATGAAAATTATAATATGTAGAATGAATGTAACAACCCGTTAGTGGGTCTAAATTATTTTTTGGTATTATTTTATATTGTGGCCATAAAATGACTAAATTGAAAAAAAAAAAAGGGAAGAAAGAGATGAAATGATAACTAAATGATGTGTATGGAAAAGAAAAGAAAAGGAAAGAAAAAAAAAAGAAATGTGTATATGTATGTATGTTTATTTAAGAAAAAAAGAAGAAGAATTAAATTGAATGGGGATATGATGGGCATTGGCATATTTAGCAAGGGGTAAAATAGGGAAAAATCAAAGAGAATTATAGGGGGGAGGGGGCTGCTCGTGCACTCCATCCTTAGTCTCCTTCTTTCATTTCCTTCATTTTCTTTCTTTCTTCTTTCCTTCTTTTTCTTTGTTCTTCTTGGCCACCTCAAAATTCCTCTCTGCTACTTGTTTCTTCTTCCTTTAGCTTGGGTTGTGGGCTTTAGTAAGGGTCAAAGAGTGGCTTGGAGGCAGCAATTTTAGCTTCTACTTGGTTTCTACAACTTAAGGCAATTTATCTTCCCTTTCACATTATGTATTTAATTCCCTTCTTTTTCATGGGGATGGTATGAATGAGTTTTGTGGGGATTTTTGGAAGCCTTGTAAATGAATTTTACCAAGTTGAAATCTAAAAATTGGGTGTATCTTGGTTTGGGTTAGTTTGTACGCAAAAATCTAGTTGTATGTAAATCTTTCATTTGTTATACAATATTGAGTGTCTAAGCTTGTGGTTTCATTGGAGTATTGATCTACCCCATATTTTATAAGGATTGACACTAGTTTTGAGCCAAAATTGAGTTTAAATGAGTTGAAAATTGAAAAATTGGGTTAGGGTTTCGTTCTGCTGATTCTGTTCTTTTTCTGCTTGCAAAAGTTGACTCCCAATATGTAAAAAGTCTACTTTCCTTCAAAAGTTGACTCCCAATATGTAAAAAGTTGTCTCTCCTTCAAAATTTGACTTCCAATATGTCAAAAGTCGACTCTCGCAGTGGACTACACTACGCAGCTTGTACTCTTTTAGCCATAACTTTCTGCCCCGTTATCAAAATCAAGATCTACTTTTTGGGTTGTAAACTAGATGTCGAGGGCTTTGATTTGATATATAATTTTTCATATTTAGGGTGGAAAATGAATCAAAAAAGTCATGTTTTAAAGCGACATACCATACAAGAAGAATGAATTATCAAGTATGTGCCCACAAAGAGTTCACAATTGTAAGGGAAGTGACAAGATGATCAAATGGGGTTCAATTTTAGATGAGGCATAAGATGATCACATACATGTTGACATGCATTATATACTTACATGTACATTAGTGCACCTACTATTTTGCACGGAGGAAAGGAAAAATGATATCCTATAAATGGGAAAGTGTTAGACTGTGGGTTAGAGTCCCACAACATCTGTACCCCATGACATGTAAGACTATGGGTTAGAGTCCCCCAGCATCTGTCATTGTGATGCGTAAGACTGTGGGTAAGAGTCCCACTGCAACTATTTAGACTTGCTTGAAATAAGGTCAGGACGAGGGTGGATAGTGTTCCACGAGATGATGATGCATACATTTTACCTGGTAGCATATGACATGTTGTGATATGATATATAGGATGCATGTATTGTTGAACTAGAAATGCATGGTGTAGCCACACATGGTAAGATAAGTTTGTTATATGACTATTTATGTGTCATTGGTTCCTACTGCTTTACTTTTCCATAAATTATACTTGTTGGGCCTTGTGGCTCACTTTGTTTATTCTGTGTTAATCTAGATAAAGGGAAAGCGATAGTGGGTGGTGAGTCTAGTCACATCTGATGTTGGGAGATGCATAGTTTGTACAGAGTCACCTCGCGCGGAGGATCCTGGGGGGTGTTTTTTTTTTTCTTTTTGACAGGGCATGGTAGAATAGTTGTCTTGAGATAATTTTGTTTCATGCCGCCATGTTTTTTTTTTTTTGTATGGTATGGGTTGCTAAGCCCAGACAAAACATGTTACTTGATTGTTGTATGAATGTAAAGTTCTCTACGTAAATGTTAGTATAATGTCATGAAAGTATTGTTAGGATGCTTTGTTTCCATTTCTTAGCGACCTTCTCACGGATTGCCTATGCTAGCAGGTACTCTGGGAGGTGGGCCATGACAATGACAATTTCCCATGAAAAATATATGAATAATGAGTACTTGCTAAATTGATAAGTTTGGAAATTTCCTTAGAGAATAAGAATTAAAGTGCATAAGTTAAATGACCTAACAACCAACTAGAGAAATTAGTTAGATGGGTAAGAAATTTTCTTAATTTAGAAAGCAATAAAAAAAAATATACACATTTAATGGATGGCCTAATTTTGCATTTTTTATAAAATTGTTTGTAAAAGATCAATGTGAGTTGTATATATATAGTGTAGTGGAGAGGGTAATTTCAGAAACATCATTGTTCGTCATTCATCACTCGCCAGTAATAAGGCTATTTGTTTTTAAAGATTATTTCATATGGATCAGAAGGCTTCTTTTACCAATGTGGTATTAGTGTTATGCTTGGTTTTCGCTTGCGCAGGTCAATTACTCTCGACATCTCTCTTCGTTTTGATTTTTATATTGATCTAATGCATGCATCCATATAATATATGCTAATTGCTTATGAGGATTGAGTTTTTGTTTGTTTATTTATGTAATATTTGAAAGGTGATTAATGAATTAAAATTCTTTCATATTTTTAACTGTATAGAATGGAATGAAGACTAAATTGTTCTTGTTGTCATTTATTTAGATAGTTTGAGATCAAGAGTGATGGCAGGGAGTCAATCTGTAGAATCAACTTCAATGGAAACATCTGAGATCTATTGTTCGACTGTAGCTGATTGTCACAGGGTTCGTTGTATTGATGGCAAACTGGAATGTGTTCGTGGTGTTTGTCTATGCATTAATACTACTACTCATCACATCTAATCCTTTCTTTTGTTTGGTTTATCATCATCATCATCTTGTGTGCTATATATTTTCATCAATCAATTGTAATTTTGATGAATTATTATTAATGAAGATGCACATGAGGCCATTGCCTAATAATTTTTATATGTATTTTGTTATGTTTAACTTCTGAATTTGGGTTGTTTCCTTGCTAAACTGGAAAAGTATAGCAATTGATGCAAAGCGATATCCTTACACAAACAACAATGAAATTTAACATTTCGCTTCCAAAAATGGAACTCTTTTGTTCTACAATATAAATAAATAAAAATGGCATCGATAATGTAATGTTCCAAATTTAAAAAGAAAACGCAACTAAATTCACTGATCATATAATGTAATGTGTTCAGTCTTGCCTTGTGGCCTAGTCCTTGATGCTAATAAATACCCCTTGGATTTGCACCCTTAAGATTTGGAGCTAGCACCTAAAAACCCATCCAACAAACCTAACTACCCAACTCTCTCGGACCACCCGAAGACACCCATTCGAAGACTTACACATAACCCATTCTCATACTTTCATTTGTATCATGACTTCATCTGACTTTGGCATCGGAGGGCCCGCGTGGGAGAGTTCCCCTTGTGCCTTTTGACTGTTCCTATGTCGCAGACATTTTGAAGACCCTAAAGATCCATCTGGAGACAACAATCAGCAAGCCTCCCCCCCCCCTCGGGGGAGACTCCCTCACTCCCCTAGAGCCATGTAATCCATAGACTTTCTTAGGCGAAGACCCTAGTCCTCAGGACCCCATTGTCTTGATGACTCACTCGGATGAAAGTCCTCCGATGACCTAGGGCATTCATCTTGCTCACCCGAACAACGGATTGAGTCTAGTCCTGTGAACTCTACTCCTTTAGATAGCGAATTGAGCCATTCCCCATTTGGATGCTCGCTCGTGCTACTTGCCCACACAGACCTTCCTTTCTCACCAATTTATGACGCATTGTTTCTGGACAAATAAACTTATTGTTGTATTTTGGCAACAATAAGTTTTATAATTAACATTTAAAAATAAAAATTAAAAATATTTTTTAACGAAAAGATGTGTTATGTTATCATAATAAAAACTATTGCTCTATAAATTGTTATGGGTCTACGTCTTTTATTTTATGATTTTGATTATTCTTTGTTCGCTATTAGATGCTAAAACATTAAACACTTCACAACCAACACACACACACACACACACAATATATATATATAACAATCACTAATATATTTAAGTTCTTCAAGAATTTTTTTATTTATTTAAATTATAAATAGATTCGTTTAGTATGCATTTTTTTCCAATAAGTTTCACAATCTAATTTACAAATCATGTGAAAGTTTAAAATATGAAAATTAAAATAATGTTAAAACTCAAGAGTGAAGAATTTTAAAATATAAAAAATTATAATTTTTGAATAAAAGAGATCGACCCGCTAGGCCAAATCCATGAAGGTTTTTGGGTTGGGTCAAGCTTTCCCCATATAAAAAGTGTCGGGTGGAGCCCTATAAATAGGTCAACCACAATCTAGGCTAAGTTAGCTCATTTGTCATCACTAAATATGAGCTATTGTTGAAGATGATAAGGGTAAGATGGTGGTTGCAATGGCAAAAAATACAAGCTAGCTTTATTGATAATGTAGATTGCTAAGGCTAGTTGCTTCTTAATCTAGGTCTTTTAATGTTTCCTATATTAAGGCTCATGGGCATTTTGTTCAAGCAATTCTAGAGCTCTTGGATTCATTGGTGCATATACGATTGATGTAATGCAAGGTGCATATACAATTGATGTAGCCATGTCCAGAGAGATGGTGGCAAGTTAATTAGCTCATATTTTTTACAAAGTTAGGTTCTAATTTGCTTTCTCAAGTTATTGAAAGAGGGGATTTCTGTAACGACCCGATAATGGGTCTAGGTTATTTCAGAATTAATTTCTATGTGTCGAATCTCAAAAAATAAGTAATCCAAATGCTAGGTTATTTTGCGTAAGAAATAATAATAAATGCTAGGTCATTTTTCTTAAAAGTAGTAATAATAATAATAATAATAATAATAATAATAATAATAATAATAATAATAATAATAATAATAATAATAATAATAATAATAATAATAATAATAATAATAATAATAATAATAATAATAATAATAATTAAATTAATTAATTTCTGGAATGTTTGGGGTATAAATGAAATAAGGAATAATTGTTGTGTTGGGTGTGAGAGTAGGTTTTCGGAAGTTTAAGGGCGTTGGTGCGTTTATGGAAAATGGGTTGAGGATTAGCTTAAAACTAATTGAGGGCACATGTATATTGATGCCGCTTGCGGGTGAGGCTGGTGGACGCAGGATCGATCCACGGGCGGGGGTGTTCGTGCTCTAGGAAACTCATTGGATTTTTCCAATCACGCGCCACGTGGCGCTCGCTGGGCCTTTCATTTTGCCTTGGCTGCTACTCCTTCATTTTTCTAATTTAAAGGCCAATTTTAGCCATTTTCGAAGCATGAGGCTAATAGGAATTTGAAGGAGAAGAAGGGTGCGGCCAACAGCTAGGAAAAAGGGAAGATTTGCAGAAATTTGGGAGAAAGTTTGGTTTAATTGGGGTGTAAAGTGGCCGAGTAAGTGTGAAGTGTATTTTAAAAATATTTTATGGTTAAGATTTAATTTAACATGTATTTTTATTAATTTTTGGATAAAATTTATGTATTTAGGCAGTACGTATATTTGCGGTGTGCGAGCAGAAAACATTGAAATCCGTTGTTAAACAGGCAAACTCCTGACTCGATTCTAATTATTTTCTTGTTTGATCATTGTGTAAGTCCCTAATGCGAGTCTTCTTGGTGTTTTTTCTTCCGGTATTGAATAATTTGGTCAAGTTAAATTATTGGCATGTAAAGTCAAATTCGGTTGAGTCATGTCCGTACTCTAAGTAGGGGTTTTGAGTCGCCCTCAAATCCTAAAGGGATGAGTGTTGTTGCTAGGTTCAAATTACTCAAGGAATTGTGTCTCCTTGTAGAAGGGATAGTTGTGTTAAGAGTCTTAAAGAGGAAATGTGCATGAAGAGTTAGGGGAAAGTTTACGAAATGCGAAGTATAAAGAGTATAGGTTAATGTTATGTATGGATATTAAAGGGCGTGGGGTACAAAGCTACCGACCATTGATCGTGGGTCGTGGTAGTTGATAACTGGATGTATGGGCGCCGGTTATTAGTTGTTGCGATAAACTATAGACGGGTCAGAAGAGCTGGTACTGCCAGTCACCCACCTTGACTTTATGCACATCATGGTACTATTATGTGACACATGAGGGAATGGGTTGCACTCATTGAGGGACATGCTTTATATGTGATGGAAAGTGTGCACATTGGCATCACCAGGTTGGCCTTGGCTGCTAACCTGGGTACCCTAGATAAGCATATGCATTTAGAGCACCTTGCATGTGTGTATTCCTATGTGAGTGTAGCATGGCATGATACTTGATTTATGGGGGGGCATTGTCATCATGTTGATGCTGCACAAGCCATTGTATTACTTATTTGTTGCATTGCATGGTGAGGACGAGCGACTCTGAGAGGTGGGTGTAGCCCACACCGGTGCATAAGCCCGTGGAAGAGGGTTATGACAACATCAAGTTATAGCAATGTGTTATGTTGATGAATGACAGGAAAAGGCATGTTATGGCAGAAAAAACCAATTGATGAATGATAGGAAAGTGTAAGCTAGGAGTGGTGATATGGTAGCCTATAGTGGGCTCATAATAGGTTTGTATGTGGTACTTGGGTGCCAATATGTGCATCTTACGTGGGCCCCAAGGACCGTATGTATGCAGTTTACCTTATGATTATGCAGGTGAAGCTAACGCATGTATGGTTCACGGCATTGTGTGTGGTTGCATTGGTGTGAAACGCATGTGGTATGGGGGGGCAGGCCCTTTCCAGAGCCGGCTCAACAGAGTTGGGGGCCTTAGGCGAAAGAATTTTTTGAGGCCTTCGAGCATTAATTTTTTTATAAAAAAATAAATAATACACTTTTTTACATAAATATTTTATTATTTTATTAAATAAAAAAGAAAAAAATAAAATTCAATCAACTATAAAATATAATAATCTCTTAATGATAATAAATTTTCAACTAAAATATAATGTCTCAGATATAAGAAAAAAAATCAAATAATTTACAATAATAAACAAACAAAAACAAAACTAATTTTTCTTGAAACTTTAAGAAAATTAGTGCAAACAAAAAACTATACATTCATGGGCTATTGGGAAGGGAAAGTGGGTTTTATGGGATATTGGGATTTGGGAACACCATAACAACGGTTAAAAATTGGAAAATGGTGAAGGGAAGTTAAAAAAAAATTATAATGTTTTGTATTTAATTTTTTTAATAAAATATTAATTATTAAAAAATAAAATATATATACATAAATATTATAAATTTTTAAAATTTGGGGCCTTGTAATTTTGGGGGCCTAATGCCATGGCATATATGGCTTAAGGGTAGGGCCGGGCCTGCCCCTTTCCTTAGTCCAATGGCTTTCTTCCATTATTCTTGCTGGGCCTTGCGCTCATGTCTACTTGCGTCAGTATAGGTAAAGCTGGGCACCTGATGGAGGCACGCCAGACTGTGCTCGAGGTGGAGGTTTAGCTGTTACAAAGCATCCCAACTATAAGGTCCTGGTGGTGTCACGTTCCGATAAACATTTTATGTTAGAGTAACATGTCAACTATTGTGTTATTCCGTGTAATTGAACTTGATGTATACCTAGAGATATGTTAGAGGATGTATGAGGCATTGGTAAGATTTTAGGTATCAGAAATATATATGTTGGTTGTGTTAATCGCATTAAGACTCTGATAGGTGTCAACAATTCTAATACTTCCCCTTGAATTTCTCAGTCGAGGTTTCCAAGGAAGAGGTCGCCATAAATTTTTGGTAATCGTGCTGGCGTTGGATCCCCGAGGAAAATATATATATATATATATGTAACCATTGATTATTAATTAGGGGACCTTACAATTTTCTTTCAAAGGCTATCACTATAGCTAATGAAGATATATCTCCATAATTCAATTTTTATCTAATAAAAAAACTAAAAATGTACCAAACAAAATGAAAGTGCCACCATTTGTTTCATTAAAATATTTTTTACCTTTTCTTTTTGTTTTTGTTAATAGCAATTTGTTTCTTTATTGTAAAACATTTTCATACATAATTAGTTTTTTTTCTTTGTGATTTAATGGAAAAATGATTAAGTTATCAATGAATACTGTTAGAATATAATTTATATATGACTTTTTTTCGTATGTACAATTTTTAAAAATTTTAATTATTAACTAACATATCAATAAATTAGTTAAATATAACCAACTGAAGCATTAAATTACAAATCATCAAAGTACATCAAAGAAAAAAAAAATGGAGCCAACAAGAAGTTGAAGAAAAATCTTAAAAGAATTATGCATGTCGGAATCGAATATGCTTATTTAATTAATGTTATTTCTATAAGAAATTTGTACACTATTGTAAATTTTGGTAATAGTAACATTTCTTCACAAAAGTAATTAACACTTTTAGGAAGAAATGTTACTAATTTAATCAAAGCATACCATGAAGTGTACAAACTCCATGTAAATGCACATAGCACTTTCAATATAATTATACCAATTTTTGAATGAATAATAAAATATTTCTGTGATTTTTTTATTAGATATGAGAGAATTAAGTAGCTAAGTAATAATATAAGACATATATAGGTTTTGGAGTATATTATCAATCCCATATATATAATAAGTTAGAATTAAGATGCACCAAATAAGAAATGCATGCATATGAATTTCTAGTTGTCAAAATTATAATCATATTCATAGAAATTACCCATTACCACGTCATTAATGAATAATAAGATGATTTGTGTTGTTGCATGACTACAACAATAAATTTATGTATAGGAGACTGTGTAATGACCCGCTCCCACCTACGGGCGCTACCAGTGAATAATCGACCGGATTACTCACTCACTAAGCTAATAAATGAAGGGTTGGACTATGTTTCAACAAGAAACGCCCTAGGTGGACACTAGGGTTCGTCCTTCCCTTCGCTCCACTTTAGGAATCGGTCCCCAAAACATACAAAGAAACACAACGAAATGAGACCCGAAACTCGAGTGAGTTTCACATTTCTTTAGCTTGTCACATAAGAAGCCAAAGGTGACCCAGGCACAAAACTAGCACATCAAACATCCACTGAGTACTAGGGATTTATGGGAACATACCTTTTGATCCTTACCTGATCTGAAACTCGGCTCCACCAACTAAAGCCACATGTATCAAGCAATCTCACAATCATTTATCACCCTATGATGATTACAACAACTAGATACATCTAGCACTCAACAACACTTACATTCAATCACATGAATACATATATGAATATATATCACAAGTAAACTCGGGTGACAATGCTAGTTGCCAGATCATCATCTCGACACCATCCTTGCTTGCATCTGGACTTACAACATCTACAACATGAGTCATAAAGACTTAGTAAAGGTGCAATGCATAAGTAAATGAAGCATGAGAGAGCATGTAATGCAAAAATGCAATACAAAATGGGTAGTCTTCCATGCCCTCATAACCTCCATAGGTTAAGGCATCGACCAACCCTTCCCACAACACCAGTCCTCCATATGGCCATAGGTACACTAGAACTCATATTATGCAAGTGTTAACCACTACATGCAACTCAGAAAGAAAAATATTTACAAATGCATGCAAGACCACCACCTTGGGGTTATTCCTTACCTGGCTCAAAGCCTCTTCTGCCACGGTGAGAACACCAGCTTGAACTTTGATCTCATCTAGGATCATCGCCTCCTCGGTCGAACCTAGATTGAATCACAAAACCCAACAACAGAACTTAAACTAGGTCTATGTTTTTTGCCATTCACTGCAAAAACCACCCACCAACAACTTCCACCCAATCCTAACCAAGGGTCTAATCCAACCAACATTATTCACATAATCTCACATATGAAATTAACACGAAAAGAATTAACTTATTTACCTTGATTAATCTGCAAGAAAAAATCAACCAAACGCCCACATCGGCGTTGCCTCAAGGGATGCCACCTTGTGCTCAAAACCCCATTTTTGAGCCTTTAACACACTCCTTTAACCTCAAAATAATTTCTAAAATTTCCTCTCATTTTTTTAGAATTTTCTAGCATTTTTTCCATTTTTTCTCCCTTTTCCCCCAATTTTCCATATTTCTTTTATTTTCTATTTATTTTCTATTTATTTTTCTCTCCCTCCCCACTTCTTCTCCTTCATCTGCTCTTCCTCACCGCGTGCGCACAGCAGCTGCTCCCGCGCACTAGTGGCCGGCCACCGCCGCCTAGCTATGCCAACTACCACTCCTGGCCACGCTGTCGTCGCCGGTCATCCCCAGCTGTTACGTGACCGCCGGCCACCGATCTCTGACGCAAGCCACCACGCTGGCTTCCTCGAGCTACCAGCCTACCGTTGCTGCCACTGCAGCATCATGCTGCGGCCATTGCAACTTCCAACAGTCGCCGACCACCACCTTCAACCACTGACACCAGCTAAGCCCTCCACTAGAGTTGTTTCTCTCAGTTGCTCTAGCTTCGTCGGCCTCCATCATTGCTGCCATGGTCGTGGCCGCTCGCCTCTGCGTCAGCCATGGCCGAGCAGCCTTCAGCCGCCACCGGCCACCCATAGTCGGCCTTCGACGCCGCTTTAAGCCACCTAAGGAACTTATTAATTGCACTTTGGGATTTTATAATTGCACTTGAACCCTCTAAGCTTGAAATTAAACACCACAAAGCCAGACAATAGCTTGGTTTCTCAAAAATTAATTATCGACATTTACTCGGGAATATTGATTTCATCCCTAGTCCTGCACGGGACATTCATTCCACCAAAAAATACTTCAGGGTTACCTCACTCACAAAACCGGACCACCCCTAAGGTGCCCTCAGCTTCCTAGAGACCCTACTACCGTTCGGTACCAGTACCCATTTAGGCTTATACAAAATTTATTTCAAAAATTATTCCCGATCGGACTACTTCCAGCGTTATTAGCCTCGCCTCGAGACACTCACCAATCTCATGCCCTCTTCCCTAGACATCCAAGTCCAGGGGCATTCCTTGCCGTCAAATCGATAATTTTATTAATTAATTACTCGAAATTCACTTATTGGCTCTCTGGACTACCCAAGGTCATTTAAAATCACTAGAATCCTATATTTTCTAATACCATGCAATACCGGGTATTACATACCATCTTAAGATGGCTTGTCTGGACGATGGATGACTAACCTAGGGAAGGGTGACAGCGATGGATGACTCACTCAAGGAAGTGTGACAGTGATTAATGACTTCTCCAAGCAATGGATGACTCACTCAAGGGAGAGTTACAACGATGGATGACCCTTCCAAGCGATGGGTGACTTATTTGTTATCTATAGTGATGCCTTATACATGGGCTTAGGGTGTGTATTGATGCAAGAGGGCCATGTGATTGCTTATGCTTCTAGAAAACTGAAGAAACATGAGGTAAATTATTCCACTCATGATTTAGAACTAGCGACCGTGGTTTTTGCTTTAAAGATATGGAGAGATTTTTTATATGGAGAGAAGATAGAAATATACACAGATCATAAGAGTCTCAAGTATTTGTTCTCTCGAAAAGAATTAAATATGAGATAGCGCCGATGAATTGAGTTCTTTAAGGATTTTGACTGTGAGATATTATATCATCTTGGGAAGGCAAATGTGGTAGCGGATGCCTTGAGCCGAAGAGGGACTTCTATAGCTATGATGATGGTACATGAGTGGCAGTTATTAGAGCAACTGGATGACTTAACTATCGCAGTAGATGAAGAGATCCTAGGGATATATTGTGCCTATTTGGGAATACAGTTAGACATGATAGAGTGGATACGACCCATCAGCCCTGTGATGAAAAGTTAGGAAAAATGTTGGAGCGGATAGAGGATTATGTTTCTATGGGGTATAGTCAATGGGGAGATGGATTATTGTTGTTCCAAGGTCGTGTTTATGTGCCAGAGGATCGGGAGATGAAATAAGAGATTCTATCTGAAGAACATAGTGCACGATACACTATTCATCTAGGCACAACGAAGATGTATTAGAACTTACGGGGGTTATTTTGGTGGCTTGGTATGAAGATGGATGTAGTAGAGTTTGTTTCCAGATGCTTGGTTTGTTAGCAAGTGAAGGCAGAGCATTAGTGACCCACAGGATTGCTTCAGACCTTACCCATTCCTGTATGGAAGTGGGATGATATTTCTATGGATTTTGTTACTAGGTTGTCGAGGACTTCACGGGGCATGATAGGTGATTGTAGACAAACTTACTAAATCTGCCCATTTTCTACCCATTAAGAAGACGTTTCCTTTGAATCGCTTAGCCCAGCTTTATATTGGAGAGATTGTTAGATTGCATGGAGTGCCTTCTAGAATAGTGTCTGATCGTTACTCCAGATTTACTTCTCACTTTTGGGACGCTTTGCAAACAGCTATGGGGACTAGATTGAAATTTAGTATAGCGTTCTGATGAATCAAATGATAGATCTATGATTCAAATATAAAAACTTTAGTTTTAATGATGAAAAACATCTCTTGCTTTTATTAAAAATGATTTATCACTATCAAAATCAAAATATCTTCAAAGCATAATCTTATTCAAAAGGTTGTAAAAGCCGTTAGTCATGTCATTCCAAAAAGAAGCATTTGTTTCAAAATTCAGTAGGCCATCTGTCGACTAGTCAATATGACTTGTCGACTGATGGTTTTTCATCTGTCGATCGACAGAATGATTGTCAATTGAAAGACCTTCATTTGTCGATAGATTGCTTGTCATCTGTCGACTAATGCCTATGAATCTGTCGACTGGCAGTATATGTCTTCTGAAGGATGGCTTCATCTGTCGATCAATGTTTAAACATCTATCAATCGATCTTATGTTTTCCTATGAAGCTGTCGACCGATGCTCTTGCATTCGTCAATCGACAGAATGCTAATCCTTGATTCTTTTATGGTGAGCAAGCCATCCGTCGACCGATGCCTATGCATCTGTCGATCGGCAGAATGCTCGCACAAGGAACTGTTGACAGTCTCACATGATCTGTCGACCATTTGCTTCGTAGAGACACATAACGACTAGTTCATCTTTTACACTCAAGTGCTCTCTCCACTAACAACAGCCTGATTCAAACATAGGATTTCAAGAGGCTATAAATTCAAGTCATCTAGAGATTTCAAATCACCCAAGCAATCTATCTACAAGCTCCCAAGTGTTAAAATTGTTGTTGTGCTTCATTGGTAAAGTTGTTCTCTTTTCATGGCATTGTATTTATCTTGTGTAATTCTTTATCAAGCCTTGTCTTAATCTTTGAGAGAACTTGTAACTGAGAATATTGTTTTTGAGACCCCCTCATATATTATAACAATTTGCATTATCCTAGCGTGTCTTGCTAGAGGGCCTACTTTGTTTGTAGGACGATTTCGTGATACCTAGCTTTGCCTAGAGGGCTTGCTTGTTCAAGCAAAATGTTTGCACCTTCCTAGCTTAGTGCTAGAGGGCCTATCTAGTATGGTAGGAGAGTTATAGTATTTTGCTTGAAAATCCTTAGTGAGGAGTTAAGGTAGTGGATTAGGCTTAGTTAAACCAAACCACTATAATTCCTTATGTGCTCTTATGCTTGTGACCTTTACCTCTTCATCCTTTTAAGCATTTCTTTATTTCTTTCTTGGTTCATATATTTAAATTTTTCATTAAGAAAGATTTCATATTTTTCATTCTTGTGTTCTCCATTATCAAAACGAGATTATCTTTATACGGTTGATACCTCATCGTGCAATTTCAAGGTCTTTAGGTTTAACAAAGCTGTAGTCTTTATAGACGACATCTCCTTTTATCAAAAGAATTTTTAAATATACTGTTGACACACATTTTTGTAACGCTCTACATCGAGCGATAGGAAGGTCCGAGACAACTTACCCTGATGGGCCTACGCGAACTTCCCAAGGGGGTCACCCATCCTTGGATTTTCGCAGGTTAAGCACGCTTAACTTGTGAGTTCTTTGCCTACATTCAGCTAAAAAGGTATCCAGCTGGTGTTGTTTTCTTCCTTACTTTTTCTCGATATATACTACCCTTCTCTAGGCTCTTGTGGTATTACACACATCGTGTCATCATCATGGGGCCCAAAGCTACGGGTTAATTCTTAGTTCTCCTAAATCCTTGAATTTTACTCATGAAGAATTACAAGATGCATTAAATGAAATCATGAATGAGCTCGAGGAAGTTAGTTTCAAATAAAATGTTCTTAGAAAGAAATCAAAATCATTAGTTAGTGAAGTAAGAATATTGCCAGAAGAAAAAGACTCTTGGATGAATGAGAAAAATGACCTAGTAAGTAAAAATGAAATTCTCACCAAACAAAATCTTGACTTAAAGGAATCCTTAGAAAAACTTGTTGAAGGGAAAAAGAAACTTGAAATGATCCTAGGAGTTCAAAGAAGCTTTGGAGATAAACAAGGACTAAATTGAAAGATCATTTTTGTAAACCATACTTTTGAAAGAAAAAGATCACATCTTATTATTATGGGAGACATAATCACTCTATCAACAAATGTTTCATAAGAAACAACCCACATAGATATAAGCAAATTTGGGTACCAAAAAGAGAGCTATATGATAACATGAATAGACCCAAAAAGGGTTGGGTACCAAAGGAAGCAACTTGATTGCTTGTGTGACAGGTTGCTCTTGCTACAAATTTTGTGAGAAGCAAGTAGTTTCTTGATAGTGGTTGCTCAAAACACATGACCGGAGATGAATGATTCTTCAACAACATCACCTACAAACAAGGAGGTAATGTTGTCTATGGTGACAATTCAGAAGGTAAAATTTGTGGCATTGGTTCTATATGTTTTCCAAATTTTGTGCTTGAAAATGTTGCTTTGGTAGATGGTCTTAAACACAATTTAATTAGTATAAGTCAATTGTGTGACAATGGAAATAAAGTGTGCTTTAATACCTTTGCCTGTGCGGTATCATGTTTGAAAACAAATGAAATAAAGATTATAGGAAATAGAATTGATAATGTATACATAATTTACCTAGGCTTATCCTTATCTAGTATAGAAAGATGTCTAGTAACCACCATATCTCAAAATACTTGGTTATGGCATAGTAGACTAGGTCATGCTAGTATGAATCTTGTAAATAAATTATCAAAACATGATCTTGTTAAATGGATACCTAAGTTAAAATATGAAAGAGATCACATTTGTGATGCTTGCATGAAAGGCAAATAGATAAGTATTTCCTTCAAACCCTCAAATGAAATATCAACTTCTAGGCCTCTAGCATTGCTCCACTTAGATCTTTTTGGTCCTATGAGAACCCAAAGCCTAGGAGGAAAACATTATACTATTGTCATTGTAGATGACTACTCTAGGTTTACTTGGGTAATATTCCTTCCGTCTAAAAATGAAATGTTCAAACAATTCAAAATTTTCTGCAAAAGAGTTCAAAAAGACAAATGAATATGTATTTCAAAGATTAGGAGTGATCATGGAGGAGAATTTAAAAATGAACACTTTAAATATTTTTGTGAAGATAATGGTATTGAACATAATTTTTCCTGTGCTAGAACCCCTCAACAAAATGTAGTAGTTGAAAGGAAAAATAGGTCTCTACAAGAAATGGCTAGAACCATGTTGTGCAACAAAAATCTTCCTAAAAATCTTTGGGCAGAGCCTTAAATACAACATGTTATATTCTAAATAGAGTTTCCATAAGACCTATCTTAAAGAAAACCCCATATGAACTATATAAAGGAAGAAAACATGATCTTTCATATTTTCACATTTTTGGTAACAAATGCTTCATTCTAAATAATAAAGATGCCTTAGGTAAATTTGATTCAAAATGTGACGAGGGCATATTCATAGGATACTCAGTACTAAGTAAGGCATATAGAGTATTCAACAAAAAGACATTAGTGATAGAAGAAACTATTCAAGTAAAAGTTGATGATACAAACTCTATTATCCAAAAATCTCAAGAAGAAGATGAAAACGAATTAAGCAAAAATCTTAGAAAACTCTCATTAGAACATCAAAATAATCAACCCCCTAGTAAAAAAAATCAAAATGAAGAAATTATTGTAATACCCCAAAAATCTAATGTAGAGGTTGGATATAATGTAAAGGATGGATGATGTAATAAAGTGTGATTTAATGGAAGTTTTGCAAATGAAAATGGTTTTAAGGACTTAAATGCAAAATAAAGGATAACTTCTCCAAATAATTGTCATGATAAAGGCTTGTTTGAAAAGCCTTGAGTTGGTGAAATTGTATTGGTGGATTTATTGTCATGATAAAGGCTTGTTGGAGAAGCCTTGAGTTGGTGAAATTGTATTGGAAGATTTAACTCAAAAGTCCTAAAGTTAAGATAACCATAATTACTCATATCCCTAAATTCAAAGTAAGAAGATTTGGAAGAATCCTATTGGCCCTCTAAAAGATGAAGATAAGATGGGTTGTTTAGAAATTCATGAAAGGGGCAAATGGAGGAATTAGATTGGAAGAGTAAAAGCTTCCAAGAGAAGATAGAATCAAATGGTAAGTTTTCAAAGATAGCAATTATGGCTAGGGAAGAAAATAGCAACCTAAAAGGGATAAGTGCAACCTTGAGCTTGGAGATAAAAGGGCTATAAAAGGGTTGGAGAAGTGGACCACGTAGAGGAAAAGTAGAAGAGAAAAGCAAGGGAGAGAAGAATTCAAAGAAAGGAAATGAAAGAAGCCAAATAAGAAGACTAGCTTGAGAAAACACAAAAAACGGAGAAGAAACCAAATAGGTAAGCCACTTTTCTTTCCATAGGATCGTATTACACTGAAAGGGGAGTCCGTAGGTTCAAAAGGAAGTCGAATCGGAGTTAAAATGAAGGAGTTATGGCCGTTTTAAACATCGAAATCAAATTCCGTGAGAACCAGGGGTTCAGCGTGTGAGATACACGCGCCTGCCGCAGCTACGCATGGGGGCGAGTGGACACCCTTCTTGGGGCGCGTGATGGTGCATGGATAGGCCTTTTTCACTGAAATTTTTATTATCTTCTCCTTAAATTATTTCCTACAATCCTATGTAAAAATATTTTAGTTTGGTGACCCGTAGTGTATGAACTGTAGCTTAAAAGGGCTAAATTTCGTAAAATCGGTGGTTCAACAAGAAATACAGTAAGTGTGAGTGGTTCTCTACATCTTTTGCTCTTCATATTGATCATCATTTGATTCATTTGTGTTATATGTGGACATGATCACTTACTTCCTTTGATTGACATAAAATTTCACTTATTTCATCAGTTCATGGCATGTGGTTGTTGTGACAAGCTAGTGGCCGCCATGAGTGACTCGTGGAGTCACATATGCATGTTTGAGGTGAGCATGGCGTGCGTGGGGTTGATTGCAACACCCTAGCATGGCTTCCACAAAGGGGGTTTTATTTCTTGCATACTTGCATTTTCATACATGAGCTATTCATTTCTTGAGAACATCTCACTTGGATTCTTGTAATCTGACTTGGGTTGATGCCTAGAACATTCCGCGTTCCAGGTATGTTTGGTGTGCTAGGGACTAAGGAAGCAAGCGAGGCACATGGGAAAGAATCAGTGGACGTTTAAGCATTATTTTATCATTTTATGTAATTCTATTCGGAAGTGATCTAACTATTTGGAAATATGTACCTCTTTTTGTTATGCTGGACTTACATGTTATTTTAATGGAATATTTGTGCATGTTTAGCTTGCATGGGAACCCTACAAATATTTCAGCAGGTTCGATCCATTGTTTTCGCTGCTAGGGTTTCCTAACGCCTCTTAGACTACTAGGTGTAAACCTACCGCACTATATGAGATGAGGAGGCGTTACATTATTCCTCAAGAAGAAAAAGAACCATCATTCCCAAGAGAAAGAAAATATATGTAAAAGATAATTACATTATAGGTGATCCTTCTAAAGGAATTAGGACAAGAGCATCTATTATAAATGAAGGTCAATATGCTGCCTTTATATCTCAAATAGAGCCTAAAAATATTAAGGATGCCTTAAATGATGAAAATTGGATCGTGGCTATGCAAGAAAAGTTGAATCAATTTGAAAGAAATGAAGTGTGGAAATTGGTTCCACGACCTAAAGATCACCCAACCATAGGAACCATAGTGGCTCAAGGATATAGCTAAGAAGAAGGAATAGATTATGATGAAACTTATGCTCCCGTAGCTAGGCTTGAAGCCATAATAATGCTATTATCATTTGCATGCTACAAAGATTTCAAACTATATCAAATGGATGTCAAAAGCGCTTTCATAAATGGTTACATAAATGAGGAAGTATATGTAACAACTCGTTAGTGGGTCGAATGAGATATACATATATATTATTAGAGTAATGTTTTGGGTGAATCATATGTGATATTTTTAGTTGATGTGCAATGGAAGGGGAAGAGTCAAATATTTGACTTAAGTGGTAATGAGACCCGACATAAGGCATGGTATCTATGGAAATGTTATTTGGAGTTTAAATGGTGTCCAAATTAGTATTAGAATGATTTTCATTTAAAATGTTATACCATAGGGGCATTTAAGTAATTTTTGAGATGTGTGTATATATATATATGTGGAGTGGCCAATTTGCATGAGAGGAAGGAACGAGAAGACAAAGGAAAGAGGAGAGGGAGGAAGACCGATTGGGAGGAAGAGAAGCAAGAGGTAGGGTTTCATTCTCTTCTCTTTTTCTTGCTTGTGATGATTCCAAAGAGGTTGTGGGAGTTAGTTACCTTCATCTTCTCATTTTCCTTCTCCTTTTGCTAGTTTCTTGTTGAGTGTGTAAAGTAAAAGGACTTGGAAGCTTGTTGGCTCAAGAATGATCATCAAGAAAGGCTTCTAAGGCAAGTTCTTATTCCCCTTACCTCTCATATGCTTCTAGTTAGGGTGTTTGGGATTTTGAGTATGAAAACTCCATGTTTTCTCAAAGAATGTTTGGTTTGAAGGGCTATGTAGAAACCAATGCAAATCTCTCCCCTCAGTTTGATCTTGCTAGTCTCATTTGCACTTCAAAATAGGGCTTGTTCTACCCTATAACCCCTTGGGAATGATGTGTTTCTCATTAGGATGTAGTGGGTGTAAGTGTTTGTGCATAAATTGCATGTTTTGAGGGTCCTCGGGGTGGTTCTCGGCTTTGACTGGTCGACCGTTTTTGCCCTGTGATAGGTTGCGCATGCTCCGCTGTTTAGAGCATAACTTTTTGTAGAAATATTAGATTTGTGAACCGTTTGAAGAGTTATAAATTAGACTCGATAGGATTTGTTTTGATATAATATTTGGGTTATTTGGAGAAGTATGGTGCCTATATATTCCCTGTGAATTACCACCTTGAAATCTGGGATTTCTATTTCAATCCCATAGTGCTCTAGTTTTTGGGGCATAACTTTCTGTGGTATTATCCAAATTGGAATCCACTTTTTGTATCATAAACTAGACTTCTTAAGCTTTGTTTTGGTATATATCTTGGATCATTTGATTATGTTGTGAAGTCATGGAAACCTTGTCAATCTTGGCCTAGAATATGGAGGCCTTCCATTTTGAGCGATCTGCCTTAATCTATTTTTTGGGAGATAAATAACTTACTTTGGTGTATGATTGGAGTATGATGAGATAAATTTATAGAATAAATGATAATGTTTCTAGATGTAATTCCTTGAGAGGTTAGAAGGGTTTTCTTGAGCATTGTTGAAGGGTTTTCTTGAGCATTATTGATGCATTTTGTATTCACTGGCCAAGTAGGGTTGGGTCGTACAACGTTATGAGTTGGGACGTTGCACTTGTGGGTATGTATTGGTGATGTGGGAATGCTTGTCTTGGGAGTTACTCAGGAACATGAGAGTGGGTGTGAAGGTGAAGTAAGCGCCGTGAGTCAAGTTGTAGGTTTCAAATAGAGATATGGAGTGCAGTATGAGTCCATGCGCATGTGACGACTATGGGGGTGTACATATGGGTTGGCCTCCCTTCTTGTTTAGAGCACCGCGATGATGAGTCTACTGCATACTTGGCGTGTGGTATCGTTGGCGGGTGCCATCTTAATGGGAGTGAGTTAGGAGCAGATTGAGAGTGCACTGCTATGATGAGGCCACTGCATACTTGGCGTGTGGTATCATAGTTGCATGCCGGTGCCGTAGAGCTGAGTTAGTTGAGGGCGCCACTATGAGAGGCCACTGCATACTTGGCGTGTGGTATCATAAGTAGGTGCTAGATAGCAAGGGACTAAGGAGTGGACTGAGGAAATTGCTATGATGAGGCCACTGCATACTTGGCGTGTGGTATCATAGGCGTGTGCTAGTGCCACTGAGTTGTGAGCAGGCGGAGGGCACCATTACTGTGAGGTCATTGCATAGTTGGCGTGTGGTACCGTAGATATGTGCTAGTGCTGTAGAATGGATGGGATTTATGGGTCCAAAATGGGGTGCCTTGTGGCATGAATACCATGTTATGGTGAGAGTGTTGCTTAGAGTATTATGTGGGTTCTAGATACTACTATGTGGTGGCAGGGTCACCAGTTTGTACCTAGATTATGGTAAGAGCTGGTTTGGGTGGACTACAATGATTTCTGTTATGTCTTTCTTGTGGTGCTCCTTGTTTCTATTCTATCAGTAGTACGCTACGTTATGATCCTACCATGTCTTGCTTGTGTCTGCCTACTGAGTCTTTATTATGCTATACTCATGTTATATTTTGTTGTGTTATACATGCTAAGCCTTGTGGCTTATTCTTTCTTTTTGCATCATTCTAGGTACAAGTAAAGCAAAGGATGAGGAGAATTCTTGAGGGGCATGATCTATTTGGTTAGATGTGTACAGAGCTCACTCAAGCAAAAGGTCTTGGGAACATTGTTGAGTTGTGTCATGCTAGTGATTGTACATTTTATTATTTTGGCTTTTTGTAGCTCCTTTGGGATCGCCAAATGGATATGTTTATTTTGTCCTATATGAAAAAGAGCGAAATCATTACTATATGTTGATATTGGTATGAGTAACCCTGTTTGAGTTACACTCTGGTCTCATCTTGTGTAGACTTTCCCTTGACTAATTTTAACTCACTCTAAGCTTGAAACCAGTTAAATGAATAGCACTGATTTATGGAACATCATGGAGGGATCATTTTCCTACTACTTGAGCCAATCAACCTATTGTTTTGATCAACTTCCACTTATAACCCATTGAAACTCTTCATGACCATTTGCATCATTCCCTCCGTCCAAGTCATAGCCTTGAAATTTTTCTTATCCATTGATCAGGTCTCGAGAATTACTCAGTAGTTTATCCAAAAAAAAAAGAAAAAATCGTCTGGGAATCTGACATTAAAAGACCACTTTACCATTTAAGATAAATGGTTGTCTCTAGGTCTGGGACATTAAAAACACCCCCCGTAGCCATTGAGGGTGAAGCAATGGAAGCTTGCTTATTATCAGTTGGAATAGTAGTTAGATTCAGGTTCGGATACGACCAACTGAATTTAGATGCCCTGATATGATTTCAGCTATTGATGCATGAATGCATCACATGTGCATTTTATTCTTCTCTTGCAAAAAAAAAAAAAAAAAAAAAACTTCAATTTTTAGTGGAAAATTCCCGAGACCTAATAATTCTTTTGATTTCTATCATCCCCTTTGCTATACCACATCACCATTTGGCCTCATTTCTTCCCAGAAAGATCCCTCTTAGTTCTATCAATCATGCAATTTCAGGATATAATTTCAAGAGTAAGGAGACTTGGTTAATTTTAAATGTTATTCATTGAGATGCTATTCTAATCATGAAGCTATGTCAGGTCGTTTCCTTCCTTAATAGCATTTTTTCTTGATGATTGATGATACCTCTTCGAACTTGATTTGCATCCACTCCAAATTGAGGTACATCCTTAAGAGCAACTTTGAGTGAACATTTTATTGAAGAGAAACATATCCAGTAAAGTTTGCAATCAAAGCTTAGAGAATTGAATGTAATATGTTGATTGATTCAACTTAATATGCCCTAGACAAAAGTTCAAATAATAAACATTCCTTTGATTGTCCGAAGTCCCTATGCTACTGACCATACATTTTTGCTTCACATACGAGATTTGCATTATCAATGAATTTGTGAATGTTGAAGTATTCGTGCATGTAATTTGATTGCCAAGGGACTAGCAATGTTTAAGTTGGGGGGTGTGATTGATGCTAAAAAAATGCAAAATTTGTTATGTTTTTATTACCTCCTAATCCATTTGATCGACTTAAAATCTCCAGAATTGCTTGTTGCAGACCAAAAGAAGGAAAAGAGATGAAAGAATGACTCATACTCTCCAAAGGCATGATTGAAAGAGGAAGAAAAAGCTAAGAAATGAAGGTGTGCTAATAAAAGTCAAAGCCATTTGAATGAGTCTTCAAAGATATTCAAATATGGAGAAATCAGAAGAAAGCTGCTCAATCATTCGAATAGATCATTCTTACATTCGAATATGCAATATATCGGGTATGTATTCGGATAAGCTTGGCCTAATTCAAATAAGAAGTAAAAAAAATCAAGATCCCCAGGTAAGATTGTGCATATTCGAATACTTCCCAAGTCATTTGAATGAGTCGAGCATGAGAAGAAATTTGGATAAGCACATCGTTTGGAAGCAGTGAAGATATATCCAAATAAAGTCCAAGTCATTCGAATGTAATTGAAAAAGAAAGGAAATCTATTTGAATGAAGGCTGAGTAATTCGAATAAGAAGCAACTCAAGGAATTCCAGATTTGAATACTTCCCAAGTCATCCGAATGCAATGAAGAAGTCAAGAGAAAAATTAGAAATTCATTCGAATAAAAGTACTGTTGCATTCGAATGATTGAGAAAATCTCCATGTAAGGAACAGTAAAGTGTGAAATTCATTCAAATAGGATTAAAATTCATTCGAATGACCCGAGTAGCCAAAAGAAACTCAGTGCACATTCGAATATCTCTGCTAACATATTCGAATGAGCATCCGAACAAAAATCTGACATGCACAAATAAACGCGGTGGCTGTGAGGTAAATTCAACCAACTTTTTGAACAACTTTTCAACAAGTGGTCCCCACTTCCATGCGCCGTAAGCTTAAAAAGGAACCAACATTCTTTGGAATCAGAGGTTGGTGAGAGCAGAGGATACTAAGAAAAACAACACAAAAAAGACGAAGATCATTGGAAAGTGGAGGGTTTTTTTTTTCTTTTGTCTGTTTCTCTCGTTTTTGTTCTTGTCTGTATTTCTTTTTTTTTTTTGCGAATAGCACTTCAGTTACTCTAGTTGTTCTTACTAGTTCTGAGCTTTGTACGCCTAACTTAGATTGGTTCGTATGCCTAACTTAAAGTTCCCATGCCATGTATGGGGGCTGCTTAACCTGGAAACGTTCTCATACCCAAGCCCCGAGCAATTATTTGTCAAAATGTTATTTATACACTGATTTATGATAGCTGCTTACCATAGAGTCTCCATGCCATGTATGGAGGTTGTTTGAACAAAGAGTTATCATCATCTCAGTAGTATATTTAATGGTTGAAAACCCGAGCTATTTGAGCTGCTAGTTACATCACAGAAAGCTATATGGAAAATCAGTTGGGTTTGGCACCAGATCTGTCTTGACCCAAGACCTCTCCATTTCCAGATTACAGTCATATCACATTTAGTTTGATCTCATTTTATTATTCCGTTAATTAAAAGAACTGGTGTGGTTATCTCCTTCCATGAGTAATCTCCTTGTGAGTCGACCCGGTCTTGCCCGAAAAAATTACATATAAATTTTCTGCTACAATCACACTCGTGCACTGGCGAGTCTAAACGCCTCATCCTATCTGTGAACATAATTTGTTGCTAAATCAGCTAAATTAGTGAAAGAAAAATACAAAAAGTGATAAATGTAGGGTGAGCGATGCAGCAAATTTTGGTGCCGTTGCCGGGGAGATTAAGGTAAGCCAAATAATCATCCCTAGTCCTTTTTCTTTTACTTCTGTTCTTTAGTTTCCCTTCTCTGTCAGTTTGGTCTGGTGTATGAGACTTAGATCCGGTAGAGTGGTTGAACAAGTGTTACATTCAGAAAGTACTCCATCTGATTTTGAGTTTTCATTGCCACACTCATTTATGGCTTAACCAAACAACATGTCTGAACATGGGAGTGACCATGGTGATCCTGATCCTGTTGATCAGGAATTGATTAGACCTCTTAGAGAGTACCTTCACCCTCCAAGGAAGACAACACCCTCGTGTATCATCCTTCCCATAAATCACCATAGGTTCAATTTCAAACCTGGAACAATCCAATTGTTGCCCACATTCCATGGTATGGATTCTGAAAATCCATATACTCATATGAAAGAATTCGAGGAAGTATATAGCACTTGCATGGACCATACAGTAAATGAGGATGTTATAAGGTTAAAACTTTTCCCATTCTCACTAAAAGATAAGGCAAAAATGTTGTTAGGCACTCTCCCACCTAGATCTATAGGAACTTGGAGAGAAATGCAAGCAACTTTCTTAAAAAAATATTTTCCTGCCAACAGAACCGCTACTCTTCAAAGACAAATCATGAACTTTGCCTGTAAATCAAGTGAAAATTTTGCCCAAGCGTGGGAGAGATTCAAAGATCTTCTCCACACTTGTCTGCACCATGCCTTTGAGCAATGGCGAGTGGTCAGTTTCTTTTATGACTCACTCACGCCCCAATTAAAAATGTTAGTTTCTACAATGTGTAATGGAGAATTCTATAACAAAACTCCAGAAGAAGCTTTTTACTTCTTTGACACATTGGCTGAAAATACAAGAAATTGGGAAGTTGGCCCAACATCTTCATTTGATCTAAGGGAAAATCCACAACAAAGAGGTAGATACCAGTTGAATGAGAATGATGATCTAAATGCAAGACTAACTGCCTTGACAAAAAAAAGTTGAAAACATGGAGCCCAAAAAGGTACAATCTGTTAAACAAGTAGAAGTGAAATGTGCTGTGTGTGAAACAATGGATCATGCAACTGAAGAATGCCCTACTCTACCTGCTTTTAAGGAGGTATTGTATGGGCAGACTAATAACAATAATTCACACAATTTTGAGGGAAGACAGAATCAAAATCAAAGTGGAACCTATTGCGGGAACAATCAAAACTACAATTCATGTCATCGCAATAATAGGAATCACCCCAATTTTTCATGGAGACATGATTCTAGAAGTCATTCTCAAAACTCCTTCCCTGCACATCAACAATCCTTCCAACAAAATCAAGGTTCTTCATCCAATACTTACCAACCTCCTCACAGGAGATCTTTGGAAGATACCTTGCATCAGTTCATTCAAAATCAAACAGGCATCAACAATTAGGTTGCCCAGGTTACAAAGAATCAAGAGCAAACAAATAGAGCCATGGAGGATATGAGAAGCCAGATAACAAAGTTGACCCAAACACTAAGTGTGAGAGAACCTGGAAGATTCCCTTCTCAAACCAAACCTAACCCAGTTAGGCAAACAAATCAGGTGGAATCTTCTAGTGGTGAAAGTAATGCACATGAACAAGTCCAATCTGTGACTATCCTAAGAAGTGCAAAGGTGATTGAAAAACCAAATGATCTTAGGATAAGCCAAATTGTTGGTGAGGAAGAGAAAGCAGAAGGACAGGAGCCAACCTTAGAAAAAAATGAAAACAATGAAAAAGAAACAAACAAGCAAAAAAAAAAAAAAGAAGATGGAAAAGGTAAGAACATTGAAAGAGAAAGTCAGTATCATCCTAAACCTCATTTTCCTCAAAGACTGAGTGTTACAAAAAAGGAACAACAAAATGCTGACATATATGAGGTGTTTAAACAAGTAAGGATCAATATTCCACTCTTGGATGCGATCAAACAAACACCCTCATATGCAAAATTCCTAAAAGATCTTTGCACAGTAAAGAGAAAAGTGAACGTGCATGGAAAAGCATTTCTGACTGAGCAAGTGAGCTCCATTTTGTAATTTAAGACTCCTCCCAAATACAAGGACCCAGGCTGTCCAACCATCTCATGCATAATAGGAAGCCAAAAGGTTAATCAGGCACTCTTAGATTTAGGAGCAAGTGTCAACCTATTGCCTTATAGTGTCTATCAACAGTTGGGTTTGGGAGAACTTAAGCCTACCAGAGTCACTCTACAACTGGCAGACAGATCAGTCAAAGTTCCTAGGGGTATTGTGGAAGATGTCTTAGTTCAGGTGGATAAATTCTACTTCCCAGTAGACTTCATAGTTCTAGACACTCAACTCCATCATGGTCCACAACCACCTGTTCCTGTCATCTTGGGGAGACCATTCCTAGCAACTTCCAATGCAATCATTAACTATAGGAATGGAGTTTTGAAACTGTCGTTTGGAAACATGACTGTGGAGATGAATATTTTCAGAATTTCCAAACAACAGAACACTGAAAGTGAGATAGAAGAGGTAGATTTGATTCAAACTCTGTCTGAAGAGTATTTTGAGAAAGAATTTGTCACTCAAACTGTGAAATGAGATAATCGTTTGGAGGATATCAGAAAGGAAAGTGAGATGCCTTTGACTCAATGGATTCCTAAGCTAGAGCCTGTAGAACCTTTGAATAAACCATCAACCTCTATGAGTTATCCACCCATTCCTGAAAAGAAGCCACTGCCATTTGAGTTGAAGTATACCTTTCTAGGAGAAGGAGAGACATACCCAGTAGTCATTTCTTCCAGCCTAAGTACCCAACAAGAAGTGCAGTTGATGAAAGTACTGAGAGCACACAAGAAGGCTTTAGGATGGACCATATCAGACTTGCATGGAATTAGCCCTCTAATTTGCACCCATAGGATCTTCTTAGAAGAAAATTCAAAACCAATGAGGCAAATGCAGAGAAGGCTAAATCCTAATATGAAAGAAGTGGTTCGAAAAGAAGTGCTCAAACTACTGGATGCAGGTATTATTTATCCAATATCTGATTCAAAATGGGTTAGTCCAACTCAGGTCGTTCCTAAACGGTTTGGAGTTACTGTGGTGAAAAATGAGAAGAATGAGTTAGTCCCAATCCGCCTCCAGACAGGTTGGCGTGTGTGCATAGACTATAGAAAACTCAACTCCATGACTAGAAAGGACCATTTTCCTCTCCCATTTCTAGATCAAACACTTGAAAGGATAGCAGGTCAAGCATTCTACTATTTTTTGGATGGATATTCAGGATATAATCAGATTGATGTAGCACTGGAAGATCAAGAGAAAACAACCTTCACCTGCCCTTTTGGGACATTTGCATATAAACGTATGCCATTTGGGTTGTGCAATGCTCCTGCCACCTTTCAAAGGTGTATGATGAGTATCTTTATTGAAATGGCTGAACATATTGTAGAGGTGTTTATGGATGACTTCTCTGTCTATGGAAGTAGCTTTGACTTGTGTTTAAAAAATCTGGAGAAAGTTTTGATTCATTGTGAGGAGACTCATCTTGTGCTCAATTGGGAAAAATGTCACTTCATGGTTAACCAAGGCATTGTCTTAGGACACATAGTCTCATCTAGGGGTCTAGAAGTAGACAAGGCCAAAGTTGAAGCCATTCAGAAGCTTCCAGCCCCTAGAAATGTCAAGGACATTAGATCTTTTCTTGGTCACGCTGGCTTTTATAGGAGATTTATTGCCTCATTTAGCACAATAGCAAGACCCTTGTGTTGTCTGTTATCTCAGGACGTTCCATTCGAGTGGACCCCAAATTGTCAAAGTGCCTTTGAGAAGCTGAAACATGCACTTATCACTGCACCCATCATACAACCTCCTGACTGGACTTTACCTTTTGAACTAATGTGTGATGCGAGTGATTATGCCATAGGGGCTGTGTTAGGATAGAGCAAAGAGAAGAAGCCTCATGTCATTTACTATGCTAGCAGAACCTTAAATAAAGCCCAGAGAAATTACACTATCACAGAAAAAGAATTGTTGGCTGTGGTGTTTGCATTGGATAAGTTTAGGTCATACCTGATAGGATCAAAGGTGATTGTGTACACAGATCACGCTGCTTTGAAATATCTGCTCACCAAGCAAAACACCAAGCCACGCCTCATTAGGTGGATTCTGCTCCTCCAAGAGTTCCACATAGAAATTAAGGATAAAAAGGGAGTAGAAAATGTTGTAGCTGACCATCTGTCTAGAATCCCAGGTCAGGATCTTACTGAGGGTTTCATTCCTGATAACTTTCCTGATGAACATCTTCTTCATGTGAGTACATTGACTTCTGCCCCTTGGTACGCTGACATAGCTAATTATTTAGCTGTAGGTACAGTTCCCAGTCATTGGACTAAGCTAGATAGACAAAAGTTTTTCAGGAAGGTCAGAACATTTTTCTGGGATGAACCATATCTGTTTAAATATTGTGTTAATCAAATTGTGCGAAGATGCATTCCAGAACATGAGCAACATAGTGTTATGAACTTCTGTCACACCCTTGCTTGTGGAGGTCATTTCTTTACCCGGAAAACCATGGCAAAAATCCTACAAAGTGGATTGTACTGGCCTACCATGTTTAGGGATGTACACCAGTTTTGCTTGTCATGTGATAGATGCCAGAGGTTAGGAAGTTTGACAAAAAAGAGTATGATGCCTTTGCAGCCCATTCTGGTTCTTGAAATTTTCGATTGTTGGGGAATAGATTTTATGGGCCCTTTTGTTAACTCACTTGGTCATGAATTGTAATATCCAGTAATTAATATTAAGGGTATTTTTGGAAGTTGTTGGGTTAAAATGAAATTTGTCAAAATTTCAGGCCAATGTGTAATATTCAAAACTTGAACAAAAAGGCAAGAGACAACCAAGAGGAAACTTGGAGGGTAAAAAAATGTTCAAAGAATTATGGGATGTCAAAATCAAGAGATTTGTAAAGGTTTTGGGTTAAAATTTTACAATTAGGGGCATTCGGGCCAAAGTGCAGAATCTAAAAATTGGTGGAGGGTGGTCAAAACGAGGATTTTTCTAGACTTTAAAGGGTTTATTGACACATTTTAAACTTAAGGGGTTTAATGGAATAGGTGAGAAGTCTAGGGTTTGAGTGAAATGGGCAGAATCGTGAAATATCAAAGTTTAGGGGGTGGAAGTGCAATTATCGAAAGTTGGGTGTGAAACCTGCAAATCACCGGCCAACTTTGCGGCGGCCGTCGTCGGAACTTGCAAAGGGTATCAAAATGATCTCCAGGTCATGATGGTTCGATTGAACCTAGCTATTGGCCGAGATCTATAGCAAATCGGTGGGAATTAATTTTTAAAAAAAACCCAAATCTGGCCGAAAATTTCGAAGTAATTTCATCGCGATTTGGTTTGATTTTTGGGCTTCTAATGATCATATTCGAAGCTTGGGAGGTAGGAAAGCTTCCTATTGGTCGAAGAACCGGTCGAAATCGGGTATAAATAGGGTTCGAGTGGCCGAGGGTTTAAAAATAAAATCGAAGATGGTTGGTCGTGTTTCGGGAAGAATTGAGTCTTGGGAATAAGGGGCTTTTGTTCCTTGAGTTCTAGGGAGTTTTTCTGGAGAATTTGGGAGGTTTTGGTGTAAGTTTTAAGGGGTTTCAGAAGCTTGGCCAGAAAATCGGGCTTCGCCGGAGCCGACCCTGTAAACGGCCGTTTGAGGCCTTTCCGGTGGATTTTTCCGACGATAGAAGGTACCCCTAGGATCGCCTCCTCAAGAGCTTCAAGGCCATATAATTTGTTTGGCCGTTTGAAGTTGTTGCAGACCGCCGTCGCCGGAGAAGGAAGCCGGAGAAGACGAGGCGCATGACCAGCACGCGCGGACTTCAGTCGCAGCCCACTCGCTTGGCGCGTGAGGGCGTGTGGCGCACGGTATGTTTTTGAAATTAATTTTAATATTTTTGTAAAATTATTTTAGGGATATTCATGCAAAAATATTTGGAGAAAATAGGTGTTTGGCATTTACAATGGATTTTCGAAGGAAAGAAAGGTTTAAAAAAATAAGGAAAAAAATAAGGAAAATTGAGATAAGGATGGGAAAAATAGAAATATTAATTTCTATAGTCATAATGGCAATCAGGGGACGACTTGTCTATTAGAAGAAAGGAATTACATGATTTCTGAAGTGCAACACGCTTTTCGAGGCAAAAACCAGCTTTTTTCGAATTAAGGTGAGAGGTTCGAATCCAGTCTTACTATTGTTAGAGAGTGTCTTGACGTGTTGGTTGTGACTTCAGGTAAGTAGTTACGCCTTCAGAACTTGGGATACATCGTATAGGTGTTTACTTATGTATATACCGTTTGAATGGAATAATGCATCGATTGTTTAATTTCTTAAAAATATGAAGCATGGTACGCTTTTCTTTTCATATCACCGAGGTTTTTTTCTTAATTTTTGTGTTATTATTATTGGGATGGGGTCTTCTTGAGAATGGGGCAAGGTTAATCTCGGCGATCGGGTGACACGGTAGGGCACTCAGGGATTAAGTATGTCGCGGCAAGGTCAACCCCAATGGTGTGTGGAATGGATTTTTCCACGGGAGGTTGAGAATGCCAGGGAGATTTCTCATGTTAGACATAATGCATGTGATTTTTGTCTTAAATGTCATATTCTTGTGTTACTCATGCATTCGATAATCTATATCATGCCATCACTTAGATGATTTTATCATCTAATTTGGGTTATGCCCCTGGAACGTTCAATGTTCCAGCCAGGGACTGCTGCAAGGACAAAGACGTGGCCGGTTAAGGGCAATTAGTGATGGGAGTATTAGCTGATGTATCATTTTCGGTTATTGGAAATTATTTTGATATATGTACGAACAAGCGCATGATAGTGTTATTTTTCATTTTATTATGTTGTATTTCGTATCTCGCAATGTATGAACATCGTGGTAGGCCACGGTATTTATGTTACGATATTATGTTCCGCTGCGTATGTTATGACTCGTTTAGTTGAGACTATGGATCTTGTTAGCTGAATGGGCAAGACTGGGGTTCTCGGGGTTTTTACCTGCATGTGAAGATTGTTCTTGGAATCATCGCGGGCATCGGCTATTGCATGTGACGGGATTTTTCATCTGCATGTGAAGATTGTTTCCAATGGCGCCGCATGTGACAGACTTAGAAAAACAAAATTCCCAGGAATTTCCTTATAGTGACGTGCCCGTGAAAGGTGGGGTGTTACATGAATACTTCCTTCTTGCTGTAGACTGTGTTTCCAAGTGGGTTGAGGCAATCCCAACAAGGACAAATGATCACAGGATAGTGGTAAAATTTTTCAAAGAAAACATTTTCAGTAGGTTTGGAATGCCTCGTGCCATCATCAGTGATGGAGGTTCTCATTTCTGTAATAAGCCAGTGGCAGAATTAATGAAAAAGTATGGGGTAGTTCATAAAGTCTCAACGCCATACCACCCTCAGACAAATGGCCAGGCTGAATTGGCAAATAGGGAGATTAAGCGCATTTTAGGAAAAACTGTCAATTCCAACCAAAGGATTAGTCTTTGAGGTTAATTGATGCCCTTTGGGCCTATAGGACTGCACATAAAACCATATTGGGCATGTCTCCCTATCGACTGGTTTATGGAAAACCATGTCATCTGCCAGTAGAGGTTGAGCACAAAGCTTACTGGGCCATCAGGAAGATGAATGAAAGTTTAGAAGAGGTGGAACTTAACAGAAAGTTGCAATTGAATGAGCTTGAGGAACTTAGAAATGAGGCATTTGAGAATGCCAAGTTTTCTAAGATGCACATGAAGAAATTACATGACCAGCACATTAACGGGAAAATTTTTTGTATAGGTCAACATGTGCTACTTTACGATTCAAGGCTCCATCTGTTTCCTGGAAAACTCAAGTCAAGGTGGACTGGGCCCTTCAAAATTCGTTCCATCTCAGCTCATGGTGTATTTGATATTGAAAATCTTCAATCTGGTCAGATTCTCAAAGTGAATGGATAACGTCTGAAACCATACTATGAATCTTTGAATGAACAGGAAGAGAGCATGGATCTTACAGATCCACCCATTGGGTAGTGGTTAATTAAAAATATATATATATATAAAAGAAATTAGTGTTTTGCTTTCATGAACTGTTATCACTCTTTATTTTGATTTAAGTATTGAAGCAAGCTCACGGAACCACACATGCAATGAAGGCTACCAGCAACATCCAAGTAAGTAATTGGAGCTTTGTGTTCAAATTTTTTTTCCTGAAGATCTCCAGGTATTTCTTATATCCTCGTTCTTAAGAATTGTTCAAAGCAAGTTGGGTGGGGTAAAGGTATGCCTGAACTATTGTGTTGATCCTTACTCATTTAATGACATTCTGTGTGGGTTTGAATTTTGTGTTTAGGTGTTTGGAAATTTGTAAAAAAAAAAAAAAAGAATTTCTTTGCTGTTATTCGAATTCTGTATCCGGATGAGCTTAGTCATTCGAATGCGTTGTAAACCATTCGAATAACCGGTGAGCTGTTAAAGAAAGCAAGAAAGCATTCGAATAGTCTCTGTTGTATTTGAATATGTTCAAAATTCATTCGAATGAATTTCTCCATACTCAAATTTCATTCGAATGAATCTGCTATTTCTTTAAAAATTGAAGCCAACATTCGAATATCCTCAAGTTCATTCGAATAACCTACCCTTCATCCGAATCCATTTCTAACATCCGAATATAGCTTTAATTAGTTAATTTTCCTTTAAAAAAAAAAATGTTCAAAGTTATTCGAATGAAGCTTTTTGCATTCGAATGATCGTTCTATTCAATGCCCTCTTTGTGAGTGTGCTGCCAGATTCATTCGAATGACCAAGAAATCCATTCGAATGAAAGTACTGTTGCATTCGAATAAGTGGCTCAAATCCTTCGATAAGCCAAGTTACTGTTTAAAATTCATTCGAATGAATTTTTCCACATTCGAATGAGGCGTCTGGCCCTTTAAAAGCTTCCAGCGAACATTCGCATTCTCTCTCTCTCATTCAAATCCCCTTCTACCCATTGTTCTGAGACCCGAGCTATCATTCGAATTGCCCAGCTTCCATTCGAATCTGCCTCTATCATTCGTATAACCCTAGTATCATTCGAATGACGCTCCTGTTAACCTCATAACCGTCCCTGAAATCCGAATCGACGCCCCCCCCTTTAAAGATCGAAACCCCTCCTTAATCGGTATGATCATTCATTCATCCACCCGAACCCTTCCTATATATTTTGTTACCCTTTTCTAATCACCCTCATTCATCATCCATTGCATCCATCCGAAGATCAATCCGGTTTCGTACAAGGAAGAACAGTCCGCTAGCATTCGAATATTCAGGGAAAAGAACAGCCGAGAGGTAAGAGTTGTTCCCATTGTTTAAATTCGAATTTGATTGATTGGATGAAGGAGTTGTTGTGAAGAGGGAGTGAAGGAGATCAGTGTGTCAAAGAAAGGATTGGTTGGGAAATTGAAAGAAGAAGAAAAAAGAGGAACCATTTTGTGCCTACCAACTGTTCGGTAAAATCCCAGAACCAACTCCCTAGACCAAACAACCCTCAAATTAACATGTCTCCAAAGCAAAAATGCCCCAAGGCCGTAGGAGAAAGCTCTAGGGCCTCAAAGAGGCAGAAAGGAAAAGAACCCGCTGCCACCCCAACCATTGATTTGAAACCTCCATATTCCAATATCAGGTTCATTAGCCCCGCGGCTGAAAGGAATTATGTTGAGAGGTATGCTAAGAGGCCAGTGCTTTGTGAGAGGGGAATTATGCTTGAACGATTTGAAGAGCCCCCGTGTGATTTGTTGTCATTGATTACTGCCAAAGGATGGCAAACTTGGGTTAAGTTTCAACACAAGGCCATAGTTCCCTTAGTCAAATAATTTTACTCAAATATAACCAGTGACAGAGATGACTCGGGAAATAGGTGCTTGATCACTGAAGTAAGAAAAGTGAAAATAGAGTTGAAGCCCTCTGATATTGCTGAAACCTTCCAAATCCCAAGAGACATTGAGGAGGCAAGTGTAGACTTAGGAAAAGAAAACTTGGCTAGGTTGTTGACAGAGGCAGATGATGCTTTTTGGTTAAGTCCTACCCTCCCAAAGAAGAATTTGTCCCCTAAATGCATCATCTTACATAGGCTTCTTTATTCTCACTTCATGCCCCACGCATTCACTGGCAGTGTTTCGGTTAAGCAAGCCACATTCATGGGAAAGATGATCCTGGGAGTACACATAGACTTGGCCAAGCACATTTTTGATACCATAGACCTAGTAGCCAAGCATGCACATAGGGGTGGAGGACTACCCTTTGGGGGATTGATTACCTATTTTGTACTAAGGCATGGGGTAAAAGAGAAGGCAACTTTTGAAGTCATCAAGCCAATGGATAGGATCAGTCCAGCATCTACATCAAGGAGCAGTGGGCAGTTGAAGAGGCTTGAAGCAACAACACCCGAGAAAGGAGAGGCATCAGGCAGGCAGGTTGAAGCACAAGAAGGACCAACTCAAGAACCGCCACTACATGAGTATCAGGCAGAGAGACAAGAGGAAGATCATACTCTCAGAGGCTTATATGAGTTAGTCAAGGAAATGCAAGAAAGACAAGTGAAACATGAAGCCCTAGTGGAGCAATCACTGAAGAAGATCCAAGAGACACAGGAGGCCATTTATGAGGATCTACATTGGAGGCAGAGAGTCATCTATGCAGGAATAATGGCCATGAATGAACGTTACACTGCAATGGACAAGAGAGTAGGTCAGCTTCTGAGCGCACCTATAGAAAAGCTTCCACAAAAATCTTCAAAGGACAAGTTGGCCGATGCTGAGACTTGCATACAGAAGACCATTGACATGTGGCGAGAGGAAGAGGGTGCACCTTCTACATCAGGGGCGCATCCGCAGCCTGAGCATGCAACACCTTCTCACCCTACCATTCCATCTTCTACCTCTATTCCTCCTGCTGATCCTTCATCAAAGACTCCATCTGGAAACTCCACTGAGGAGAACTCTACTTCCGATTATGCCACGAATGGCACTGAGTAGTCATAGGATTTGATGCTTCATACTTAATTTCTATACCTATGAACTACAAAGATTAATCACATCTTCATTTTTCAATAAAAATGACTTTGCTTACTCTATGCTTCAGATTATTGTGCTCGATGCTTTAGATTCACAACTGGTTATTTGAATGATAATCTTTTATTTGAAAACAGAACTGTATGAGATTTAGAACCAGGACCAGGACTACTTAGGGTGCTTTATTTCTATTCATTTGTTTAGATGGCATACAAAACATGGTGAAATGATCAGCCAATTGCCCAAATTCTCAAATTAAGTGGAGATTTGTTACCAAAGTAAGTGTTAGAGCTTCATAACATTTTATTCTGAGTGAAATAACACCTATTCATGCAATAAAATATTTTGTTGATTCTCTTGTCTTTCAATAGCTTCAAAGCAACATTTTGCCTTGAGTGTCTTTAATGATCGCGGCTAATTTTAACTGACTCTAAGCTTGAAACCAGTTGAATGAATAGCACTGATTTATGGAACATCATGGAGGGATCATTTTCCTACTACTTGAGCCAATCAACCTATTATTTTGATCAACTTCCACTTATAGCCCATTGAAACTCTTCATGACCATTTGCATCATTCCCTCCGTCCAAGTCATAGCCTTGAAATTTTTCTTATCCATTGATCAGGTCTCGGGAATTACTCAGTAGTTTATCCAAAAAAAAAATCGTCTGGGAATCTGACGTTAAAAGACCACTTTACCATTTAAGATAAATGGTTGTCTCTAGGTCTGGGACATTAAAAACACCCCCCGTAGCCATTGAGGGTGAATCAATGGAAGCTTGCTCATTATCAGTTGGAATAGTAGTTAGATTCAGGTTCAGATACGACCAACTGAATTTAGATGCCCTGATATGATTTCAGCTATTGATGCATGAATGCATCACATGTGCATTTTATTCTTCTCTTGCAAAAAAAAAAAAAAAAAACTTCAGTTCTTAGTGGAAAATTCCCGATACCTAATAATTCTTTTGATTTCTATCATCCCTTTTGCTATACCACATCACCATTTGGCCCCATTTCTTCCCAGAAAGATCCCTCTTAGTTCTATCAATCATGCAATTTCAGGATATAATTTCAAGAGTAAGGAGACTTGGTTAATTTTAAATGTTATTCATTGAGATGCTATTCTAATCATGAAGCTATGTCAGGTCGTTTCCTTCCTTAATAGCATTTTTTCTTGATGATTGATGATATCTCTTCGAACTTGATTTGCATCCACTCCAAATTGAGGTACATCCTTAAGAGCAACTTTGAGTGAACATTTTATTGAAGAGAAACATATCCAGTAAAGTTTGCAATCAAAGCTTAGAGAATTGAATGTAATATGTTGATTGATTCAACTTAATATGCCCGAGACAAAAGTTCAAATAATAAACATTCCTTTGATTGTCCGAAGTCCCTATGCTACTGACCATACATTTTTGCTTCACATACGAGATTTGCACTATCAATGAATTTGTGAATGTTGAAGTATTCATGCATGTAATTTGATTGCTAAGGGACTAGCAATGTTTAAGTTGGGGAGTGTGATTGATGCTAAAAAAATGCAAAATTTGTTATGTTTTTATTACCTCCTAATCCATTTGATCGACTTAAAATCTCCAGAATTGCTTGTTGCAGACCAAAAGAAGGAAAAGAGATGAAAGAATGACTCATACTCTCCAAAGGCATGATTGAAAGAGGAAGAAAAAGCTAAGAAATGAAGGTGTTCTAATAAAAGTCAAAGCCATTCGAATGAGTCTTCAAAGATATTCAAATATGGAGCAAATCAGAAGAAAACTGCTCAATCATTCGAATAGATCATTCTTACATTCGAATATGCAAGATATCGGGTATGTATTCGGATAAGCTTGGCCTAATTCGAATAAGAAGTAACAAAAATCAAGATCTCCAGGTAAGATTGTGCATATTCGAATACTTCCCAAGTCATTCGAATGAGCCGAGCATGAGAAGAAATTCGGATAAGCACATCGTTTGGAAGCAGTGAAGATATATCCGAATAAAGTCCAAGTCATTCGAATGTAATTGAAAAAGAAAGGAAATCTATTCGAATGAAGGCTGAGTAATTCGAATAAGAAGCAACTCAAGGAATTCGGGATTCGAATACTTCCCAAGTCATCCGAATGCAATGAAGAAGTCAAGATAAATTAGAAATTCATTCGAATAAAAGTACTGTTGCATTCGAATGATTGAGAAAATTGCCGTGTAAGGAACAATAAAGTGTGAAATTCATTCTAATAGGATTAAAATTCATTCGAATGACCCGAGCAGCCAAAAGAAACTCAGTGCACATTCGAATATCTCTGCTAACATATTCGAATGAGCATCCGAACAAAAATCTGACATGCGCAAATAAACGCGGTGGCTCTGAGGTAAATTCAACCAACTTTTTGAACAACTTTTCAACAAGTGGTCCCCACTTCCATGCGCCGTAAGCTTAAAAAGGAACTAACATTCTTTGGAATCAGAGGTTGGTGAGAGCAGAGGATACTAAGAAAAACAACACAAAAAAGACGAAGATCATTGGAAAGTGGAGAGTTTTTTTTCTTTTGTCTATTTCTCTCGTTTTTGTTCTTATCTGTATTTCTTTTTTTTTTTTTTGCGAATAGCACTTCAGTTACTCTAGTTGTTCTTGCTAGTTCTGAGCTTTGTATTACAAGTCCATCTTAATTTCTGTTTCAAGTTGTAGTTCGTTTCAGTAATTAATACAACAGTAGTTTATTCAATTCTTATCGTTTGTCTCAATTTATTTTCTTTGCGAATCTCGTATTCATCCGTTGAGATTAGTTTTAGTCATACACTTTCTATGAAGATGTGTGGCTAATTTGATTCTTGGGTTAAGGCAAAGACGGTGCCCAAAGCCACTGATGAATCAATATAGCAGAACTCCATATGTCAAAGTAACTAAAGCAAAAGTAGTTTGGGAAATGTTATTAACCAAAACCTCAGGCTTGGATTGGTTCGTACGCCTAACTTAGAGTTCCCATGCCATGTATGGGGGCTACTTGACCTGGAAACGTTCTCATACCCAAGCCCCGAGCAATTATTTGTCAAAACGTTATTTATACACTGATTTATGATAGCTGCTTACCATAGATCTCCATGCCATGTATGGAGGTTGTTTGAACAAAGCGTTATCATCATCTCAGTAGTACATTTAATGGTTGAAAACTTGAGCTATTTGAGCTGCTAGTTACATCACAGAAAGCTATATGGAAAATCAGTTGGGTTTGGCACCATATCTGTCTTGACCCAAGACCTCTCCATTTCCAGATTACAGTCATATCACATTTAGTTTGATCTCATTTTATTATTCCATTAATTAAAAGAACTGGTGTGGTTATCTCCTTCCATGAGTAATCTCCCTGTGAGTCGACCCGATCTTGCCCAAAAAAATTACATATAAATTTTCTACTATAATCACACTCGTGCATTGGCGAGTCTAAATGCCTCATCCTATCTGTGAACATAATTAGTTGCTAAATCAGCTGAATTAGTGAAAGAAAAATACAAAAAGTGATGAATGCAGGGTGAGCGATGCAGCACTATAGTGGCCAATCCGAATTGCTTGTGAGCAATTCGGATGGGATGTGGAGCAATTCGGATTGCCCAATTTTTTGTGTACGACTTTCAACTTGCAACCCAATTTTCACTATGTTGCAGTCTGAATCTCTCAAACCATAAAACATAAAAGTTGTAGATAGTTCTCTTTTTGTTTCATATCATCTTGAATCACCTCAATTGGAGCTTGAAAGAGAGAGTTATACCCAAAATTCGGTGAGGTGTCGAGGCTGTTACTTTCCATTTGAATGAGCTAGGAGTAGAATTAAGTGAGCCATCCGAATGACTCACTGTATCATTTGAATGACCCTCACAATGCTTGGGTCTCTCATCTAAATGGCCTAAGCTATATTCGAATGGCTCTCTTATTTCTTAAATCCCACATCCGAATATCTCACGCACACTACGAATACATGTATATATATATATATATCATCCGAATCGCCATTGACTCGAGAAATACATAGAAACTTCTAGATTTGGAAAAGTAAACGAATGGATAAGCATAAATTATGAGGAAAATATAAAAGAGGGAAATTGTGGGAAAATATCAAAAAGAACATAGGAGATAAACTCATAAGTCTCTGTGTTTTCTTCAAACCATCTTCCTTTTCTTCAACAACGAGTTAAACCCTACCGTCGAAGGAGTATCTAGCCACTATTAAGCATCATAGAAGGTGCAAGAAGGCAAGTTCCCTCTTCTTCCTTCCTTTTCCTTGGACTCTATCTTGCTATTAAGTTAGGATACAGGCTCTAAGATATTAGCTATGACTTTGTTACTTAAACGGGATGTTTTTAATGGCCATGTGGGGTTTGTTCCTCCCCACTATTCCTAAGGAATGGGGTATTGATTGGAATTTTGCATGGGAGACTTGTCTCTTTCCATGCCTTGTTATCGTTCGTACACCCTAAAATATCTTACTATGCTCTTGAGGCTTAAGCAAGAAATTTGTGTTTCAGTGCTACTTGTTAGTAGTGTTGACCATGTTCATAAACTAAAAATAACTTCATATTGCATATATTGCTCACTTCCTTGGCATGTCTAGGATGTATGGTAACTGTGCATCATGAGCATGTTTTCGTTTGATCTCTAGCATCATATTTCATGAGTGAGCACGAGCATAAACTATTATTTCTATCACAGGCGCAATTTGTATGTGGCCACTTTATGTGTTGCATGTGCATTGAAAAGACATGGCCAAGGATGATTATGCGTGCTACGATTATGTACTGCAAGGATATATCCCCCAAAACCAGTAGGCACTAGCCTGACTAGGGTTACTCTTCTACGGTGATGATTGAGGGGCGTGCCCAGTGGTGACGACCATGGGTGAGATTATTTATATATATATATATGTATGGCTATAGCCAAGTTTATGAGATAGGACCTATGATCCACATGTTATCACAATTTCTCAGGGTGCAGGTATGAGCTACAGGCCAGTATGTATTGGATGCATTTTATATTGTCATGTGAGGCCACTGGCCAGTTATGTGCTTACTGGATTTTATGTGTGTTATGCATGACATTACCATTATAGGTGGGTGTGTGGTTCCTGGGTTCTAATCTATCATCCACATCTATATGCTTACTGGATACCGCTCACCATACCTGTATCAGATTATTATCTGTCATGTTTTCCCTTTATGTTTCTTATACTTGCTGAGTTTTGTAGCTCACATTGTACTTTCCTCCTATAATACCCAGTATTTAATATTAAGAGCATTTTCAAAAATTATGGGGATAAAATGGAATTTACAATAGTTTCGGGCCAAAGTGCAATACTCAAAACATAAACAAAAGGCGAGGGACTGTGTCAAGCAAGACAACAAAGGTAAAATTGTCCAAATAAGTGATATTTGACAAAATCAAGAGATTTTCGAAGGTTTGAAGTCAAAAAACATGCAATTAGGGGCATTCGGGCAAAAGTGCAGATTTTGTAAATTACTCGAGGGAGGTCGAAATGGCGAGTTCTTCAGAAGTTTTTGAGGAAAATGGAAAATATGGAACTTATGGGCAGTAGTGAAAGTGTTAGATAGTCTAGGGGTATCTAGGATTGGGAGACAATGCAATTAAAAGTTGGGTAGGGGCTAAAATGCAAAAAACAAAAGTTGGATGGTGTGAATCCAACTGGAAGCACTGTGGCCGCCAGCCAGCCACTTGGGGACATCGGGAAGGTTGCCTGGAAGGGCTAGGGAGGTCTCTAGGTGATGAGGAGGGGGTTTGTGGTTGCCATTGGCCGGAAAATGGCCTTGATGTGATCGGAAATATGGAGGAAAGATTTCAGATTTGGCAGAATTTTTCAGGGGTTCTATCTCTCGATTTGGTGCTTCTCGATTGGTTAGGAGGCTAGATCTAGGGTTAAGGGGATAAGACTAGCTGATTTGTGGTGGAAAATTGAGTCGAGATGGGGTATAAATAGACGCCTGAGGCCGAGGGTTTTTCAAAAAAATCGAGTGAAATTAAGGGCATTTGGGCCTGAATCGAGGCTCACGGATAAGGGGCTTTTGTTCTATGAGTTGTAAGGATCATTTTTGGAGAATTTCGAAGAGATTGGTGTGCGTTTGATAGGGTTTTGGAGCTTCGGCTAGAAAATCGGGCTCACCGGCGCCGTGAGTTGCAATTGGCTTTTAAAGCCATTTTCGGTGACTTTTTCCGACGTTTGAAGCCACCATTGAGGTCGCCTCATTGATGTGGAAATTTATTTACACATTTATTGGTCATAATTGAGTAGTGTTTTAAGTATTTTATATGTGTTTTATCTATAATTATCTAATATTTTAAGTTTCTTTTATATATATTTAATTTTTAGTATTTTTTGTTATTTTACATAAATGTTACTTTGTGTTTAGGTTGAAAAAAATAAATAAAAATAAAAATAAAAAGATATTATAAAGTTAATACTATAAATTAATATTACAATATAAATAAAAAATAAATATTATAAATAATTAAAATTAATATAATTAAAAGTATATTAAATATTATATTATCTATTATATTTTTTATATATAATATATATTTTATTATATTATATATATATTTGTGTGCGTGTGTGTGTGAAGTGGCGTGTGATAGCATGCATATTTATACCATATTTTGGCATTTCACCTCATTCTTATTAGGCCATTTGAAGTAATTTTTGCTGATATTTCATTGTTTCTATTTTATTATGCTTCAAATTGTCCTTACACTATTTTCTATCTTACCTCTACTCTATGGATCCAGGCTTTAGGGAATATTGGATGGGCTAGAGAAGTGGCTCAACTAAAGGAGCTTGGGCCTACTTTCAAGGAGCAGACTTGGGCTACTCATTGTGCTGTTTTTGGGCTCACTTGTTTTCTGTTGGGCTAGGCCCAACCCTAGCCTCCCTAGCCTTTCCTTTCTTAGCCATGTATTTAAGGCCTCTTAACATGAATTTCCATATATGATGAGATAGAAAGAGAGGAGAAAATAGAGAGGATTCTGCCCGTTTTTGTTGTTGTAGCATTTTTCTGTTTTCAACATCTTTTGTTTCATTTTGTTTTCCTTGCTGTAATGATAGGCTAAAGCATTTGCAACCGGTTGTGTGTCTTGAATCCATGTGGAATTTGAGTCCCGGATGAGCTACAAGAATCTGGTTTGTTGTTTGTTTCTTATTCATTTCTATTTGGTTTAGTTTGGGCAGATTTATGAATGCATGGAGTTCATGGCAGGTTTGTGTGAATTTGCATGGTTTCATTTTCTGTTAAATGCTTAAGAGAGCAAAATGTTATAGCCGGTTGGTATAACATCTAGGAAATGAATATTATGTGCTTGAACGGTTGTTCTTGCATAGGTTCGGATAGGTTGAATAGAGAGTGAATGGCTGCATTTTGTTTACAAGAGATTTCTGCATTCATTTTGTTGTTCCAATCATTCCAATCCTTGGACGGTTGTTGGGGATGCTTTGAGTTTGTTATCCGGATATCAAAACATCTAGCAAGCCAAGATATATAGGTAGGACGAGGAAGATTTCACATAGGAGACAAATACACAGCCGGTTGCATATCTTTTACTGATTTTTCATCCATCTTTATCTTTCTGTTTTGCCAATTAATTTTCTGTCAAAACCCCCCCCCCCCTAAACAAACTGTTGGTTATGTTGGTTCTCCTTTGTTGGTAGAAGAAAGTGAGGCTCCTTGTGAGAGATGACCTAGGGTGCACTTTGCTGCAAACTAGAGAAGAGATGCAAACATAGATCTCTAATTCTGGAGTGGTTCGATAGCCGGTCAGCGTGCGTGAGTTAAGTGTGTGCATATAATAATTTATTAATATAATAAATGGAGTCCAATTGCAATGCAATTGGAACTCCACTCCATGCCCTACATATATATAATAATAACATAAAGGAGGATTGGGATTTTTGGCAGAGAATCAAGGAGCGGCGGACTCAAGGCAATTGAAGGCAGCGGCACAGTGAAGGGAGATTTGGCAAAGCAGTGAACAGAAGGGAATTAAGGGCTTGCGCAAGGGAAGATTGAAGAGGGACACAACAATAGTAGGCGCAGCAGACGCGAGCAACGTACATCCAGCACTCAGATCTATTTTAGATCTGGGCTAGGGAATTTTCTCTTCTTCTTGATTTAATTAATTCCTTTATGTTTTCATTGTTATTTTGGATTTTAATTAATTCTGCCATGAATTAATTTGTTGAACTAAGGCTATGTATTGGCTAAAACTATGATGATGCATTTTTTATAATTTTATATGATTGAATAATTTGGGTTATGTTGAGTTGTGTGGTATTAAATTTAATGCTTGTAAATAATTGGCCACTATTTACATGATTTGATGCCTAATCTTGAGACCGAAAGGAGATAGTTTGGGGATTGCATCATAGGTACCATACACCATAAAGTAAAATCGACTAGAAATAGAATTCAATTTCTTTGTGCGGCTTTTAGCGATACGTTAGGAATTTCACAATTTGTAATGCATTTTCATTTAATTAAACTTTCATAGAAATATAGGAAGTTATTAAATGAAGATAGACTCGTTATAGCCTAGAAATAGGATAACGAATGCATTAGGAGATTTCGCCGTCACATACTCAATTGACCAATTCATTCCCATAAAAATCTATTATTTGCATTGCATAGCTAGGTTCATACATGAGCCTTAGTTATTAAAATCCATTGATTTCTTGATTCAAATTTCATTCCAAATCAATTTTATCTTGTTAATCTAATTAATTTATTTTTTTTGTTCTTTATTAAATCTGAAATTTTTATTATCTAAATAATAAAGAAAGTTTATAAATTTGGTATTTGAAATCTTTACTCGTGGGAACGATATTCTTACTTACTATTATATTACTTGTTCGACCCGTACACTTGCGGTATATTTTAGGGTGATCACTCATCAAGTTCTTCAAGCCCCTGTAGTCATTTGGAGCATTGGAGATTGCCAGAGTCGGAGAAGAAGGCCGGAAAAGACGACCGGAGCTGGCTACGCGTGGGCTTCACTCGCCGATCGCCTAGGTAGCGCGTGAGGGAGCGTGAGGTAGGGTTTGTCCTTGATTTTAATTTTGTAATTTTTGTAAAATTATTTTAGGAATTATCATGGAAAAATATTTGGTGAAGCTTCATGTTAGGTATTTTTTATGAATTTTCGAAGGTAAGAAAGGTTTAAAAATAAAGAAAAATTGAAAAAATTGAGAAAAAATAGAAATATTGATTTCTAAGGTCCTAATGGTGAATAAGAGACTATTGGTGTGTTGGAAAGAAGGATTGCACGTTTTTCGAGATGCGGCACATTTTTTGAGGCAAAAACTGGACTTTTCCGAATTGAGGTGAGTGGTTTGATTCTAGCTTTACCTTATCTTGAATGTGTTTTAAAGTGTGTGTAGTGGGTTCTGGTGAGTGGTTTTACCCTCCCGAACTTAGGATTCACATGATCGGACCAGTTCTAGTGAGCGATTATACCCTCCAGAACTTGGGTTGTTTAAAAAGGCATTTCACTTATGTACATTGTGACATCATTTGCATATTGAGCATGTGATATATTGCATCAACTATTTTTACTTTTAAGATGAGTCGGTGCATGGCATGTATTTTCATATCATCGGGGTGTCGATTTTCGTGTCGTTGTTGGGTCCGTATGGGATGGGATGGGGTCTTCTTGAGAATGGGACAGGGTTAATCCTGATGAACGAGTGACACGGTAGGGCACTCGAGGGATTAAGTATGTCACAGCAAGGTCAACCCCAACGGCATGTGGAATGGTTTTTCACGGTAGGTTGAGTATGTCAGGGAGATTTCTCAAGTTAGACACGTTGCGTGTTTGTCATTGTCTGTGTATGCCATGCTTATATGTCTTTCATGCATTGTGTAAACTATTTCATGCCATCACTTAGATGTTTTATCGTCTAACGTGGGTTATGCCCCTGGAACATTCAACGTTCTAGCTAGGGACAACTGCAAGGTCGAGGACATGGCCGGTAGGGCCAACGATGTTTAGTTGATAGTCATTGTACCATTTTGAAAGTGTTAGTATTTATTTTGGTATATGTATAAATGGTTGTATGACAACGCTGTATTGTTTGATAGTTTGTAATACATATTTCAGTATGGGGATACCTTGTATGAAACTCATGGTAGGCCACGACATTTTGGTGTTAATTATTCCGCTGTGTTGTATTATGTCTCGTTTAGTCTTAAGTTTATTGATCTTATTAATTAAACGAGTAAGACTGGGGTTCTCGGGACTTTTACCTGCATGTGAAGATTGTTCTTGAAATCACCATGCGCGCCGGTCATTGTATGCGACGAGTGTTTCATCTGCATGTGAAGATTCTTCCCATGGCACGACGTGCAATAGACCTGGAAAAAAAAAAGATTTTCGAGGATTCCCTTATAGTGACGCACCCGTGTAAGGCGTGGTGTTACAATTGGTATTAGAGCCCTATGTTAAAACCCTAGGATGGTTAGGCTAGGTTATTAAACTTAGCACGGTTAGAATTGTTAACTTAGAATAGGTTTATGGATTCTAAGTGACATATGGAAACCCTATGAAACACATAATCGAGGTTACTGAGAAAAACATTTGTGTGTTATTAGAAACCCATGGTAGATCAAGTGCTACTATCACATTGGACGAATAGGATCTAAGCACGTGGAAACCCGCAAGACGAGGATATGAATATGTTTCTGAATACGATGGAGGAAATCATTGGCGATGTACCTCAAAGTTACCGACTACTGATAGATCTGTCGGAATACCAGATCGGTTTTCTTATTGACCAAATGGAAGGGGAACAGAAGACTTTTGTTCAGTGGCTATGGCAGGACTGAGAATATAACTCCCTACACGAATTCTGCACAAGGATGCGAGATGAGCATGTGGAGCTGCAAGGGGAGGCCATGGATAAGGAAGATTAGGAAGAGGGCGCTGCAAATCCCGAGGATGAGGTCATCGACATCAATTTCGATGAGGAATCTCAGGAGGCACAGGGTGATGATGAAGGACCCCCGGTGGCATCTGACAGTGACGGTGACCACAAGGAGTCATGGATCTGGAGGCCAAAGGACTACTGATCAAGGCCAAAGAGATAACTGAAGGAAGAAGGAATATATAAATATAGTATAAAAAGATGTTATGCTTATTTCCTTTTCGGTTATGCTAAGTTGTTATGTTGTGGGATACTGCTAAAGAAATAAAATTGTCCCTCTTGTACAGAAATACTCTTGTCTTGTGCATAACTTGTTTCCGTGATTCACATCAGATGGTGAATACACGAAGACTCCGAGATGCAGCCCACGATGGAAACAGAAGAAGGGAGGAAAACAATCCCGAAGATCAGGGTGATCCTAGAAACCACTCAGGAGGGAACATAAGGTATCTTGGAGAGTCGAGCTCTAGCGAAGATCGATTCAAGCAAATGGAACGATTCCTAGAGAATATGCTGACATACGTGAGTCCGGAGGAGCCTACTCGGTACACAACCACGGCATTGGAGTGGTACCGACACTTGAGACCTCCTGTGTTCAAAGGAAGGATTGTAGATGATCCTAGCTCAGCCGAGTATTGGCTTGAGCAGACAGAGAAACTACTTCAACACCTTCAGTGCAGTGAAGAGGAGAAAGTGAGGTGCGCAACCTACACGTTGAAGGAAAAAGCAGGTCGGTGGTTGCAATCTACCAAGCGTTCAATGATAAGGTCTCAACAAGAACGCGAGGAAGAAGATGAGGATGTGCCAATGTATACTTGGGCGGGATTCAAGGAAGAGTTTAACGCCAAGTATTTCCCAAAGAGCTAGAAGGAAGAAAGAATCTGGGAGTTTATGAGGCTTAAGCAGACCGATAAGATGTCTGTGAATCAATACGACAATCGATTCACTTAACTGGTTAAATACGTGCCTATGTACGAAACCGACAAAAGTCAAAAGGCACAGAAATTCATTTCAGGATTGCAAGTTAGTCTTCAACAAGTGTTAAGCGGATAGGACATTGACACCTACAAGGAAGTGTTACATCTAGCTCTAACTATTGAGAGAAACCTGATGCGGGTGAAAATAATTAAGACTGAAGAAGGGAGCAAGGGAAATAAGCCGGGAAATGCAACAGCTCAATCTAAGGATGAAGGTAAGTGCCCTCAGTGTAAGAAGAAACACTTTGGGAAAAGATGTGCCGTAAAATGTTATGCATGCGGCGAGGAAGGCCACATTGGAAGAAACTGCCCGAAGATCAAAGGAACGCCCTAAGTTGGATATCAGGGAAAGGTGGTGTGCTACAATTGCGGGCAATCGGGGCATATCTCGCGAGAATGCCCAAAGAGACAGAAAATGGAGCCGCCAAGTGGAGGAGCACATAATGTTCGCCTAGGCCGAGTGTACAATCTAACTTGTGAGGATGCTGAGGCCGATCTTGCAGTTATTGAAGGTACACTGTTCTTTTCAAATATTCCAGTTCATGCTTTAATAGATTCGGGTGCTACGCATTCGTTTGTTTCACATGCATCAGTAGAAAGTTTAAAGCTAGAACCTAGGGAGTTGGGTTACCAAATGATAATAGGATGTAGGGGTTGTATACTCGATATGGGAGGGGAAAGTTTCAAGATAAACTTAGCCGTATTAGATATACAAGATTTCGACATGATTATAGGAATGGATTTCCTATCGGTATGTTAAGCTAAAGTGGATTGCAAGAACAAGACCATGAGTTTACGCAAACCTAACGGAGAGTGGATTTCTTTTCAATGTCAGAATAATATAAATAAGAGAAAGCATGGTGTAACTTTACAAGCATTGCAATAAGCCAAACCTGAGTCGAGTAAGAAGAATCTCAAATTGAATTCAGTGAGGGTTGTGAATGAGTACCCTGAGGTCTTTCCTGAAGATTTACTAAGATTACCACCCCCTAGAGAGATCGAATTCTCAATAGATCTTGCACCAGGTACGCAACCTATATCCATACCTCCATATAAGATGGCCCCAGTTGAGATGAGGGAATTAAAGGAGCAATTGCAGGGCTTGGTTGACAAAGGATTTATTAGACCTAGTGTGTCACCTTGGGGAGCTCCAATACTGTTCGTGAAGAAGAAAGATGGTACTTTGCGGATGTTTACCGACTATTAGCAGTTGAATAAGGTAACTATAAAGAACAAGTACCCGTTGCCTAGGATTAAAGAATTGTTTGATCAACTTCAAGGAGCTAGGGTGTTCTCAAAGATAGACCTTCGGTCAGGGTACTATCAGATGAAGATCAAACTAGAAGACATACCCATGACTACTTTCCGATCGCAGTATGGTCATTACGAGTATTTAGTGATGTCGTTTGGATTAACTAATGCACCTGTTGCATTTATGGACTTGATGAACTGAACTTTTAGACCATACTTGGACAAGTTTGTGATAGTGTTCATAGATGATATCCTGATATACTCCGCCAGTGAGAGAGAACACGAGAATCATTTGAGGATAGTCATGTAGACCCTAAAGCACCACTAGTTGTACACCAAGTTTTCAAAATGTGAATTTTGGATTACTCGGGTAGCTTTTCTTGGACACATAATTTCTGCAGAGGGTATAGCCGTCGATCCAACAAAAATAGAAGCGATTCAAAAGTGGCAAGCACCTAAGAACGTTGGGGAAATTCGAAGTTTTCTTGGGTTAGCCGGATACTACAGAAGATTTGTGGAAGGATTCTCGAAGATATCTACTCCACTTACCCGATTGATGCAAAAGGAAGTTAAGTTCGAATGAGACGAAAAGTGTGAGAAAAGTTTTCAAGAACTTAAAGCACGACTAACTACGGCACCAATTTTAGCAATGCTAACAGAGTCAGGAAAATATGTGGTGTATAGTGATGCCTCAGGAATAGGTTTGGGATGTGTTCTAATGCAAGACGAGAAGGTAATCGCTTACGGATCCTGACAATTGAAGAGGCATGAGCAGAACTATCCTACTCACGACTTGGAGTTAGCAGCCATAATTTACGCTTTGAAGTTGTGGAGGCATTATCTATATGGGGCACAGTTTGAGATTTTTACAGACCACAAAAGTTTGAAGTATATATTCTCTCAGAAGGAGCTAAATATGCGACAACGAAGATGGATGGAATACTTGAAAGATTATGATTGTACCATCTCCTACCATCCAGGGAAGGCAAATATAGTTGCGGACGCGCTTAGCAGAAGAAGTTATGAAATTATGGTTAGCATGATGGTTAGAGAATCGGAAATGATTGAGGAATTCAGCCACCTGACGGTAAGTGTTAAGCCTAAACCAATCAAGGGATATCTGGCAAATCTAACAATTCAACCTGATATGGTGAATCAAATCAAGAAAGCTCTTTAGTCAGACACAAGAAGAAGTCAATGGATAGACAAGAACGATCAGGTTAAGGCACTTGAATTCAGTTATCACGATGGTATACTTCGGTTTCAAGGAAGAACTTACGTGCCAAGAGATCAAGATCTGAGGCAAAATATCTTAAGGGAAGCTCATCGAGCTAGGTACACTGTACATCTAGGATCCACAAAGATGTACAAGGACCTTAGGGAAATTTATTGGTGGCCTGAAATGAAAAAAGATGTGGCACGGTACATGGCGTAATGCGATACCTATCAACGTATCAAAATTGAGCATCAGCGTCCGGGAGGAATGCTGCAACCATTGGACATTCCAGAGTGGAAATGGGACCACGTCACTATGGACTTTGTGACTAACCTGCCTCGAAGTCCCAAAGGAAACGATGCTATTTGGGTAATAGTGGATTGATTGACCAAGTCAGCACATTTCTTGCCTATTAAGATAGGGCAACCGACTGATGCTTTAGCTCAGCTATATATTGAGGAAATTGTACAATTACATGGAATCCCTGTAAGTATAGTGTTAGATCGAGACCCGCGATTTACGTCAAGATTTTTGGAAAGTTTCCACAAGTGTATGGGAACACAATTAAAGCTCAGCACAGCTTATCACCCTCAAACTGATGGACAATCCGAGCGAACAATTTAGATGCTCGAGGACATGTTGAGAGCATGCATTTTGGATTTCTCAGGAAGTTGGGAGAAACATCTATCATTGGTGGAATTTTCCTACAACAACGGACACCACAGTAGCATTAGAATGGCCCCTTATGAGGCATTATATGGGAAAAAATGCAGAATGCCACTCTGTTGGGTAGAAACTGGAGAAGTAGGATTAATTGGACCCAAAATTGTTCAAACTACTACTGAAAAGATCAAGAAAATTCAGGAGAGAATAAGGATAAGTCAAAGTCGTCAGAAATCGTACGCAGATCAGCGAAGACGAAATTTGGAATTTTTAATTGGTGACATGGTATACTTGAAAGTCTCTCCATTCAAATCAGTGATTCGAGGAAAAAGGAAAGGGAAATTAAGCCCAAGATATATAGGACCCTATGAAATTTTGGAGAAAATTGGGTTAGTGGCTTACATAATAGCTTTACCTGTGGCATTATCAAATATCCATAACGTGTTTCACGTGTCTCAACTACAGAAACATGAGCCAGATCCTACTCAAGTACTTTGAAACGAGACCATCGAGATACGAAACGGTCTAACATACCCTGAAGAGCTAGTGCAAATCTTAGATCGAAGAGACCAAGTCTTAAGAAATAAGGTTATTCCGGTGGTAAAAGTGTTGTGAAGCAATCATGACGAGGAAAAAGCTACGTGGGAGCACGAATAAGAGATGGAAATTTCTTATCCACATTTATTTGATGTTATAAGTTAGTAATTTTAAGGACGAAATTCTTTTTAGAGGGGGAGGATGTAATACTCAGTATTTAATATTATGAGCATTTTCAAAAATTACGGGGTCAAAATGGAATTTACAATAGTTTCGGGCCAAAGTGCAATACTCAAAACATAAACGAAAGGTGAGGGACTGTGTCAAGCAAGCAAACAAAGATAAAACTGTCCAAATAAGTGATATTCGACAAAATCAAGAGATTTTCGAAGGTTTGAAGTCAAAAACCGCAATTAGGGGCATTCGGGCAAAAGTGTAGATTTTGTAAATTACTCGAGGGAGGTCGAAATGGAAAGTTCTTCAGAATTTTTTGAGGAAAATAGAAAATATGGAACTTATGGGCAGTAGTGAAAGTGTTAGATAGTCTAGGGGTATCTAGGATTGGGAGAAAATGCAATTAAAAGTTGCCTAGGGGCTAAAATGCAAAAAATAAAAGTTAGATGGTGTGAATCCGACCGGCCGCATTGTGGCCGTTGGCCAGCCGCCTGGGGACGTCGGGAAGGTCACTTGGAAGGGCTAGGGAGGTCTCTAGGTGATGATGAGGAGGTTTGTGGTTGCCATTGGCCGAAAAATGGCCTTGATGTGATCGGAAGTAATGGAGGAAAGATTTCCGATTTAGCCTAATTTTTTGAGGGTTCTAGCTCTCGATTTGGTGCTTCTCGATTGGTTAGGAGGCTAGATCTAGGGTTAAGGGGATAAGACTAGCTGATTTGTGGTGAAAAATCGGGTCGAGATGGGGTATAAATAGACGCCTGAGGTCGAGGGTTTTTCAAAAAAATTGAGTGAAATTAAGGGCATTTTGGCTTGAATCAAGGCTCACGGATAAGGGGCTTTTGTTTTATGAGTTGTAAGGATCATTTCTAGAGAATTTCGAAGAGATTGGTGTGCGTTTGATAGGGTTTTGGAGCTTCGGCCGAAAAATCAGGCTCGTCGGCACCGCGACCTGCAACTGGCTTTTAAAGCCATTTCTGGCGACTTTTTCTGATGTTTGAAGGCACCATTGAGGTTGCCTCATCAAGCTCTTCAAGCCCCTGTAGTCATTTGGAGCATTGGAGATCTCCGGAGTCGGAGAAGAAGGCCGGAGAAGACGACCAGAGCTGGCTGCGCGTGGGTTTCACTCGCCGATCCCCTAGGTGGCGCATGAGGGCGCGTGAGGTAGGGTTTGTCCTTGATTTTAATTTTTTAATTTTTGTAAAATTATTTTAGGAATTATCATGGAAAAATATTTGGTGAAACTTGATGTTAGGTATTTTTTATGTATTTTTGAAGATGAGAAATGTTTAAAAATAAAGAAAAATAGAGAAAATTGAGGAAAAATAGAAATATTGATTTCTAAAGTCCTAATGGTAAATAGGAGACTATTGGTGTGTTGGAAAGAAGGATTGCACATTTTTCGAGGCAAAAACTAGACTTTTTCGAATTGAGGTGAGTGGTTTGATTCTAGCTTTACCTTATCTTGAATGTGTTTTGGAGTGTGTGTAGTGGGTTCTGGTGAGTGGTTTTACCCTCCCGAGCTTAGGATTCACATGATCGGACCGGTTCTAGTGAGCGGTTATATCCTCCTGAACTTGGGTTGTTTAAAAAGGCATTTCACTTATGTACATTGTGGCATCATTTTATATTGAGCATGTGATATATTGCATCAACTGTTTTTACTTTTAAGACGAGTCGGTGCATAGCATGTATTTTCATATCATCGGGGTGTCGATTTTCGTGTTGTTGTTGGGTCCATATGGGACGGGATGGTGTCTTCTTGAGAGTGGGATAAGGTTAATCCTGGTGAACGAGTGACACGGTAGGGCACTCGAGGGATTAAGTATGTCGCGGCAAGGTCAACCCCAATGGCGTGTGGTATGGTTTTTCACGGGAGGTTGAGTATGTCAGGGAGATTTCTCAAGTTAGACATGTTATGTGTTTGTCATTGTCTGTGTATGCCATGCTTATATGTCTTTCATGCATTCTGTAAACTATTTCATGCCATCACTTAGATGTTTTATCATCTAACCTGGGTTATGCCCCTAGAACATTCAACGTTCCAGCCAGGGACAGTTGCAAGGTCGAGGACATGGCCGGTAGGGCCAACGATGTTTAGTTGATAGTCGTTGTACCATTTTGGAAGTGTTAGTATTTATTTTGGTATATGTATAAACGGTTGTATGACAACGCTGTATCGTTTGATAGTTTGTAATACATATTTCAGTATGAGGATACCTTGTATGAAACTCGTGGTAGGCCATGACATTTTGGTGTTTATTATTCCGCTGTGTTATATTATGTCTCGTTTAGTCTTAAGTCTATTGATCTTGTTAATTAAACGAGTAAGACTGGGGTTCTCGGGACTTTTACCTGCATGTGAAGATTGTTCTTGAAATCACCGTGGGCGCCGGTCATTGTATGTGATGAGTGTTTCATTTGCATGTGAAGATTGTTCCCATGGCACGACGTGTGATAGACTTGGAAAAAAAAAAAAAGATTTCCAAGGATTCCTTTATAGTGACGCGCCTTTGTAAGGCAGGGTGTTACACCTCCATTCCAAGTAAAGATAAGGGTATAGCTGGCAAGGAGTCAAGCAGGAGGTACAAGTAGTTGTATGCGCACGTGGGTCTACTTTCTCGTCATAGGTCTTGGTAGATGATGTTGTGATTGTATAAAACCTATTTTGTTTTATATAACCTAAATAGATCTATGTTTGTAATCCTTGAGGTCTGTTATATTGACGTGGGTTTGGTGGTGGAAGCTTTATGTATGTATGCTTGTGACTGGTTATTGATCCTTTCATGATCTATAGCGCTCTTTCTTCTAGGTTGCCCCAGAATTAGGGTAGCTTGGGGGAGGGGGTGTTACAAAGCATGCGCGGGTGAGGGGGCCAACAGTGCGCAGGGCTGCCCATAGCACCCTTGAGTGGGGATCACTTGAGGGTGCTGGCCGCGAAGGCGTGCAAGCACGAGTTAGCATAGGAACACGCACGGGGCTGCACGAGCACGTGCACGGGGGGCTAGGCAGTAGTGCAGTAGTACGGGATCACGCGGGGTTGATGCAATTCAGAGCACATGCACACGGCGTTGGGCGGCAATTCAGGCACGCGAGGGGTTACTGCAGTGCTTGTGTGGTGAGTCGCGACCATGCATGTGGGGTCCCCTCGCCTGGCTACGTGGCGTTATCTCCTTCTTTAGATTCTTTCTTTTATTTTTGCTAATCCACTTGTTTTTCAGGGAACATCAATTTGTATATAAAAATTATAATATGTGGAATGGCAATTTCCCATGAGAAATATATGAATAATGAATACTTGATGAATTCATTAAGTTGAAAATTTTCTTAGAAAATCAAAATTAAAGTGCATAGCTTAAACGACCAGACAACTAGCTAGAGCAATTAGTCAAATGGGTAAAAAAATTTCTTAATATAGAAAACAATAGAAAGAAAATATACATATTCAATGGGTGGCCTAATTTAGCATTTTTTTTTTATATAATTGCTTATAAAAGAACAATGTGAGCTGTATATATAGAGCATAGTGGAGAGGACAATTGCATGTACATCATCGTTCATCATTCATCCTTCATAAAGCTCTTTTTTTTTAAAGATCATTTCATATGGATTATAAGGCTTCTTTTACCAATGTGTTATTAGTGTTGTGCTCGGTTTTGTAACACCCTCTCTCCCAAGCTACTCTAATCCTTAGGCAACCTATAAGAGTAGTAATGACATGCATAGCACACAAGAAAGCCGGTAAACATAAAACTGACCAACGACCTCACATAACAATATAAAATGCATCAAAATACATATCAGCCTGTAACTGATACATGCAACTAGAGGATTTATTATAATTTGTGGACCATAGGTCCTATCTCATATACTCGGCTATAGCCATACATATATATAATCTCGCCTAGGGTCGTCACCGCAAGAGTGTAACCCTAGTCAGGCTAGTGCCTAATGGTTTTGGGGGATATATCCCAGCGGTACACAACTGCAACGCGCATCATCTGCCCATTGCTTCCATGCAAATGCAATGCAACAACTTGGTGGCCACACTCAATGCTCATGCAATAGTAAATATTCGTGCTTCATGAGAACGCATGTAATGAGAAGTTAATGTTCACATATTACAACATGCCCATAATGCACAATTACCACACCATCAAAACATGTCATGACAGGGAATAACATTCTCATCTTATAATCATAGACATCACAATGATTGAATAACACCAGAAGTGAGGAAATTTCATACTCAACTCACAGGAGCATGGAAAGTAAGAAAAATATCTTTGGGCGTGCGAAGCAGTAATAGGCTCCAAATATACATACCATGGTTGGGAGTAATACTTGAGTTTAATAATTTATTCCCATTTCATGTCATGACCATTATTGATAGTAAATCATATTGAGGATATGGAAGACTTCACTCTTAGTCTTCAAAAGTAAATCAGGGTAAATTGGTTAATATTTGAAACGTTGGCAGGGTCTGGGGAAGGGACAAGCTTCCCATGAAAAATCTTAATGAATTCACTATTCCTTAAGGAAAGTGGGGAAGAACAAGCCCCACAAAGCTGTCAAAACATTCCCTAATTTATAATCCATTAACCCATAAAAATTAACCGTATGACACTCACCTGTCTGTTTATGTAGTTGCTTTTATTTATTTCCCCTGTACTCAACCTCAATAACAGGCTTAAGTTCCTAAACCACTCTCACAGTTCTCCTATTGTCAGCCCCAAGTGCATAAATCTAGGTTCTATCCAAAATTTCCAGAACCCAATACCACATTTATAATGAATTATAATTCAAAAGATAGGAAGGAAGGAAGAGAACTTTCCTTTTACTTCACCTATCAACCACTAGGAACTCCTTGGTTGAAAGAATCTAGCTTGCTGTGAGAAGAAAAATGAGGGTTTGAAGAAGAACAAAGAGCTTACGAGAAAGAGAAAAAGAGTGCTCTATTTCAGTGAGATTTTTCTCACAAATTTCTCTTTTATATTTCTTCCTAAGTCATCTTTATCCATTTAATTATTTCCCAAATTCTCTAGATATTTATTATATTTTTTTGATATTCCAGTTCTAGAATTTTCTACACGTTTCTAGACCTAATGAGGTATCGGGCAATATATATATATTTTTTAAATCACTGAGGGAGGCATTCGAATATAATTTAAAACATTCGGATGATATATACATATATAGGCTGCTATATGAAAGTCATTCGGATGATCTGGACACATTCGAATGAGTTTTAAGGATTTTGATAGAAGAATTGATACAATGGAGAAGGCATTTGAATGCTTCAATAAAGCAGTCGAATGAATTTTGAATAGTTGGATGAAAAGCTAAAGAAGAAAAAAGGATATTCGAATGCTACAGTGCCCTCATTCAGATGAATTTTGCAATTTTTGCATGACTCATTCGAATGTGAAGGCTCAAATGGATTCTAGACAGCTTTGACACCATTTTGAATTTTGGGCATCAATCTCTCATCCGAACTCCGATTGAGGTGATTCAAGATGATATAGAACGAAAATAGAACGATATACAACTTTTATGTTTTAAGTTTAAAAATATTCATGCTAGAACACAGTCGAATTTGGGTTACAATGAAGAAGCACCACCCAGCAAAGTCGGCCATTCGAATGGATCACCCTCCATTCGAATGACTCACATCCCATTCAAATGGGGTTGCTCTCATTCTAATGATGCTTCCTCCATTCAAATATCTAGCCTCCCAAAGCCCCACACATTCAGATGCCACCTCTTAAACCCCCCTAACTCTTAACCACTCATTCTAAATCTTCCAAAATACTTACATACACACTCACACCACACTGAAACCCCATTTAACGAATAATTCTACCCACAAGACACCAAATAAGATCGAGTTATTCATTAATATTGGCCCCTATCTTCAGGTCATTACAAACTCAATCCTCTAGGTATGGCACCAAAAATAACTAAATTCAAGTTGTTACAGTTTTTGCTTGCACAAGTCAATTACTCTCCACATCTCTCTTCCTTTTGATTTTTATGTTGATCTAATGAATGCATCCATATAATATATGTTAATTGCTCGTGAGGATTGAGTTTTTGTTTGTTTATTTATGTAATATTTAAAGATGGTTAATGAATTATTCTTTAACATTTTTAACTCTATACAATGGAATTAAGACTAAATTGTTGTTATTGTTATTTATTTAGATAATTTCAGATCAAGGGTGATGGAAAAGAGTCAATCTCTGGAATCAACCTCAATGGAAGCATCTGACATCTATTGTTCGACTCTAGCTAAATGTCACAAGATTCGTTCTATTGACGACAAACTGGAATGTGTTCGTGGTATTTGTCTATGCATTAATGCTACCACTCATCACATCTAATCCTCTCCTTTGTTTGGTTTATCATCATCATCATCTTGTGAGCTTTAAATTTTCATCAATCAATTGTAATTTTGATGAATTAGTATTAATGAAGATGCACACAAGGCCATGGCCTAATAATTTTTATATGTATTTTGTTGTTTTAAATTCTAAATTTGGCTTGTTTGCTTGCTAAATAGAAGAAGCATAGCAATCGATGCAAAGCGATGTCCCTATACAAATAGCAATGAAATATAACGTTTCACTTACCAAAAAAGGAGATGTAATGTCTTACACTATAAAAAATAAATAAAATTACCATCGGATAATGTAATGTTCCAAATCTTAAAAAAAAAAAAAAATTGTAGTTAAATTCACTAATCATATTTTTATGGCTAGTAATATTAATTAGTTATTTTTAAAGATTTTAATGGTTGATTTTAGATTTCAAAATATGCGGTTTATTGTTTTGTAGGCTATGTTCCCTTTGCTACCAAGTTTTTGTATATTTAAGTTTTATAATATTGCTATTTCCTAACATCTAAAAATAAAAATTAAAAATAATATTTGACCAATAGATGTGTTATGTTATCATAAAAAAAACTACTGCTCTATAAATTCTTGTGTGTCTATCTCTATTGACTATCGGATGCTAAAAACATTACACACTTCTCAACATATCTGCATATAACAATCACTAATATATTTATGTTCTTCAAGCTAAAATTTTCTATATATTCAAATTATAAATAGACAATCCTAGAATATCCACTTTTTCCCAATAAGTTTCACAATCTAATCTACAAATCATGTGAATCGTTCAAATAAGAAAATTAAAATAATGTTAAAACTCAAGAGTGAAGAATTTTAAAATACAAAAAAAAAAAAAAAAAAACTGTAATCTTTGAATAAATGAGATCGACTTAATAAGCCTAACCCACCAAAATCTTTAGGCAGGGTTAAGCTCTCCCTATGTAAAGCGTGTCAAGCATAGCCTAACTTGTTTATAAAACAGGTCAATCACAATCTAGGCTAAGACAACCCATATGTCCTCAGTAGATATTAGTTGTTGTTCAAGATTGTTATGCTTGTGACTCAATAATTGATTGGGTCAAATATGTAAATAAATAAATTGTGTTGAGCCATTGGTGTCTACAGCCCAACAAGCCTAGCCTGTGCATTTTATCTTTAACTGTTAATTCCAATATTGTCCCTTACTCTAAGTATATAAAGTTGGAGATTAGGGGAAATTGATAGATTGAACTACACACTATTTTCACACACATGCAAAATCTGAGAACAAGAACCCTAGAAGCAAGATCGGAAGAAGAACTCGATAATTGAAACGGTAAACTGCATAGGGTAAATCCAATTTCAATCTCTGTAAGTGAATCACTTGTTTATTTGATTGTTTGGGTAAGAGATTGGTGAGATTGAGAGTGCTGGAAATAGCTCCGAGTTTTTGTGAGCTTTGTACTCTATTGCGTTTGTATCGATTGAGTTTTCTGATTTGCGAGTGTTATTGTGAGATCTAGTTAGAGTTCTTGTATATCTTTGTAAAACCATTGTATATATTTCTAGTGGATTGACTAGGGTGAAGCCCTGCCGTGAGTAGGATCTTTTTAAAATGAACACATACATGCCTTGTCCATTTTATGCTTGCTTTGTGTGAGTATTTTCATTTCTTCAATTTTGTTTCGATGTGGATCTTGGTACCACCGTAGTTGGTTATGTGATTTGTGTCACAAGTATTCTTAACAAAGATGATAAAGGTAAGATGTTGGTTGCAATGATGCATGAAAAATTTTATTAGGTTAAGAGTTGAGTGAATTAAGTTTTTTCACCCTTTAAAAAATCTAAGAACTTAAAATAGTGAGTAAAAATAAATTGAAAGAAAGAAGCACACAAGGTATATAGTGGTTCGGCTATGCCTATTTCACTATCTTGGATTCTCATCAAGAATTTTGTTCAACCAATTTTCTTGGGTAGCTTTTAAAACAGGCTTAGCTATAAAACCTTTACAAACAATGAATTTTTCAAATAGGATCAGTCATAACCAATGCCTTTTACTAGGATCATCCTTAACCTTTATAAGATCATAATAAAAATGTGAATAAGGGATACAAGAAAAGGTATAGGTTGTAAAAGATTACAAACACTTCTTTTAGATATAAGCTTAGTCTCTCTCTCTCTTTTTCTTTTGGATGTTAATGATAGAGCACTTGTTAAAGGCTTTTTGAATGCTCGAGATATTAGAATTTCAACTACCTTTTTTGTTCTTCTAGTTTCATCTCCTTTATATTGCGTTCTGTTACTTAATGCTTTTGCAGACCTGTCCATCAAGGTGAGAGAATGTTCTTTGTGTTTTAACTATCACTTTTTGTCTCTATAACATTTCTAAATTCAGTTAAAAACATCAAAATCCATGTACAATTTGTCAGAGAAGCATTTAATGTTATGAAAATTAAAGATAAATCGCATTTAATGCTTTGTAACGGCTATATTTTTCAAATTTTGTCAAGTATTACTCGAGTACAAAGTACTATTTAATCAGCTAAGTTTAATCTTTACTCGAGTGCAGATGTTTTGTAATCAACTATTTTTATAAGTTACTCGAATACAAACTACCTTTTGCTTGATTAAATTTTTTATACAAAAAATTTAAATACATACTCGATTAGAAAGCTTTATTTACTTGAGTGTACTAAGATCTTTATTCTATTAACAACTTTAGTACTCCATTAAATTAATGGTCTAGAGACATGGCATATTTCTGATAGATATCTACTCGATTAAAAGATAAATCACTCAAGTACACATCAATCATTACTCTATTAACATGTCAAGTACTCAATTACAAAAATGATCCAGAGTGTAACGACCCTAAAGTGGGTCTAGGTGTTTTAATACTTGACGTCAGTGTTTCGCAATTAGAATGTTGGACTAAATATTTTTATTAATGCTTAATGTTAATTTCCTTGGTGGCACAGAAATAATTTAGATTACATAATTTTATTCTATAGTGCATGGAATCAGAAATTTAAGTGAAAGGGCCTCAATTAAATAGTTAATGAGATGTCTAACCCAAGTAGAGAATTAAGCCTGGTGGGCTTGGAATATATGTATATGGGATATATGTGATTTGGGCTTAGGCCCATGGTGAGAAATTATTTGGAAATAATGGGCTTGATGGTGTAATAAGAAAATGGGGAAAAGAAAATAAATTAAGTAGCATTTGTCACTCAAGCCCCTGGATATTTTTTGTTTGTAATATGAAAAGAGGGTTATTTTAGTAAATTCTGGAGCTGGCGTGCAGACCTGTGCGCGCTCCTTTTTCCCAGCAGCCTCTGTGCACAAATATCCTATTTCAGTGCAAGGTGTATCCCTTCTTTTTTAATGCAGTGTTCCATTGCTTATTTAAGTCCATCTCCGTGCTCTTCTTCTTCTTCACCCTCTCCATCCTATTCCATCACTTCTGTTTGCTGCTGCTGTTTGCTTCATGTGCACGGGTGGAACTCTCTCTAATTTCATTCTCAACAGGCAAGTTCTCTTACCCATTTTTATTTCAATGCAACCACATTATCTTTCAGTGCGAGCTCCCTCTTAGATATATTCTATATTGAAATGCAAGTTTCCTTGATTTGTAAACTGTTGCTTATTGTGTCACCTCGCTGTTAGTGTTTTCCACTGTGTCTATTTTGTTTATAAAGTTCCTAGTTGCTGTGAAGTCCATTTGATGTCTCAAGCGGGGTTTGATTCACCCTAATATTTGTTCAGTGAATGGCTTTCCTTCTTACTTACAGCTGGGTTTTTGTTTAGCTCGTTGCTCCCTGTTCAGGCATTTATATATGTACATGTTGCATCACTTTTGGAAGCTCTCACCCATAGCTGAATGTAGAGTGCTAAGTCATGATTAAATGATTTCATTAAGGTATTTGGAGCAAACAGCAAAAGCTTCAACTGAAAATATATATAAACTGTTCGCCTATATATATGAGACCCACTTGTAAATACTTATATTCAATATGCGTAACGAGCTGATACCCCCCCCCCAAGAGATTTGAAAAGCTTATTAAAGCATGCCCTGCCTAGCTAATCCACAAATATATTATGCTTAAACAGTCATTCGAATGCCCCTGTTCTGTTCTGTTCTGTTCGGCAAACCCAGTTATATATATATACACGTTCAACGTCATTGATGTTCTAGCGAGCTCGTTCCAGCTCTTTGCCGCGAGCTCACACTTATAAGCTCCCTGGCCGCTTAATCGCGAGCTCATCTGTCAAGCTCTTAGCCGCGAGCTCTTGCCACGCGCCTGACCTCAAGCTCGTCCAGCGAGCTCTTGCTCAACCCCTTGACCGCGAGCTCGTTCACCTCATGACCCCGAGCTCGTTCACCTCATGACCCCGAGCTCGTTCGCTTGTCCTTTCCGCGAGGTCTCTTGAGCTATCTCCGTAAGCTGCGACCTCAAGACCTCGAGCTGTTCCCGAGCTCGTCCCATATGCCTTGAATGGGAGCTATCAGCTCTCACCCCATAACTTAAGTAAATGTTTGCATTTTTCTTAATTTATATTTTACTTTCCTTTACTTTAATACATAAATGTAAATAAGAAAGTACCGCCCATTTGGATTCAATAAAAATATCAAAAAAATCAAAATCCATAAAAATAAAAAGTTAGAATTTTGGTTTTAGTACAAATCCATGAATTTGCAATTTTACCACCATCGAAATACATAGTTTCCGTTTCTTGAAAAATTCATTAAAAATCATTTTTACAACAATAAATGCTAGTAATCAAATTACCGGGAGTTAGTTTTTCAAGATGAAGATATTTTCAAAAAATGTTCTATTTGGTCCATTACCTTAGAAAAATTTCAGGATTATGTTTGGTCAGCAATTTCACGTGGTGTGGTCATTTGATTGCATGGGGTCGAATAATGAATTTGAGCTATGAGCATGAATGCAAGTAAATGCATACTATCACTGGTTAAATGAAATCACAACAATCATATGATGGGAATAATAGTTATTAAATTTATAATACACCTCAACTGGTGAATCGAGATTTAATATTAAATAGCATCTCTCAAAGAAGTATTCTTGTGTTGTAAATTACATTAAGCATTTTTGTGCCATAAATTACATCTTGAATGTGGTAAACATTATGAAGTAAGATATGTTGAATTTATCTGATGATGGGGAAAATACCCAGTATGGGTAAGTGATGTTAACAGCATGAATATCGCAAAATCAGGAATTTAAATACATGTGGTTGGCAAATGCATACATGATGCATACATGTACAGGTTCCATATATATATATATATATTTTGCGCACCTATTATTTTGCGCGGAGGGAGAAAGGGTACCCTAGAGCACTTGGCACTGGACGAGGTGGCCATAGCCCGGCAAGTTGGCTCCATATTTATTGTGAGGTTTTGTCTATGTGATATACTTTGGCATGTGTTGATTTATGGCTCGCGAGCCTATGAGACTTGATTTTGATATTACATTTATATGCACATTTGCATAATAGTACATGGTGGCATTATACATTTAACTTGGAATTGATCAAGTCTTAAAATGTGATACTTGTATACATCAGTGATGTTCTGGAGTACTCTCTTTGGTGTCTCCTTATTCTTGGTTCATAATCATTGTTTATTACCCTAGAACTTGCTAAGCCTTGTGGCTCACTTGATCTTCTTTGCCATTCCAGGTAAAGGGAAAGCTATTATTGGGGGTGAGTCTAGTGGGACTAAGGCCTGAGGATAGAGGTGTACGGGGACGCGTCCTAACTTGAAGATCCTGTTAGCATTTTGGTGAGACTTGAGATGAAATGAGTCTTATTTTGTTACTTAACATTAGAGTCTCTTATCTATTTTGTATGGCCGTTGAGCCCGACTCTTGAGCTATTAGAAGTGTCATTAAACTTAAGCATGGTTTCCGCTGCTAATGAATGAAATGAGTTGTTTGTTTAATTGTGGTTGTTCTATATCATCTCTGTGATGACCTCCTTTCGAATATCCTATGCTAGCGGGAATATTCGAGAGTGGGCCCTTACACAGAGACTTGCCAAATTTATAGAGGATATATACTTGATTACAAATAAATCATTACTCGATTAACTTTACATTACCAGAAACTCGTATTATCTACTCGAATACAAATTTCTATTTAGTTGAGTACATTTGATTTTTACTTGCATATACTAAGATTTGTAATCGATTACCTATTATATAACTTATGTCTACTCGATTACATACAGGATATACTTGATTAAAATATCAAACCTTACTTTAAATTTATTCAAGGCTTATCTAGCAAAATCATTACTTGAATGACTTAGATTTTTACACGAATACAGGAATTTGATAACATAATTACTCGATTACATGATTAAAAGAATCAATATCCTGACCTAATTAGAGATATTACTTCATTACTTGATTAACAAAGAATAATACTCGATTGAAGACTTGACTTACTCAATTAATATATATATCTTACTCGATTATTTTTACAATCATTCTTTAACCTTAACACACTGTTTTGGTCATCATCACTTAATAGAATTTTATTATTAGCTTATCAAATCAAAGCTTTAGGTTGCGTTCTCTTTGTTGTTTTCAAGTCATTTTTAGTTTTCAGTTTTCTAAAATAATGAAAATGCGTTCTCTTTACTGTTTTTAAAAATGTATTTTTGAAAACAAAAAAAAAAAAATTGTAAAGAAAACTCAAAACAACAAAAAGTTGTTTTGAGTGTTTTCATTCAAAACAAACTCTAAACTCAAAATACATCTATTTATTTATTTATTCATATTTTATTATTGTAATGGAAAAAAATATTACAAAATTCATTAACTTTAAAATGTATATATTTTTTTAATAATATATTAACATTAAATATTTATAATTTACTTAATAATCAAATTTATTGAATAAAATATCATTAAAAAAATATTTTCAAAATTTCAAAGAGAACGCGTTTTCTAATTTTCTGTTTTGAAAAATAGTTTTTCAAAATAACAAAGAGAACGAGTTTTCAATTTTCTAAAAACAGATTATCAAAACAGAAAACTGAAAATGAATTCAAAACTCAAAATTGAAAAGCAAAGAGAACGTAGCCTTAATAACTTAATAGATTACTCAACCACACAAAACAAAGGGTTTATTGATAATGTGGATTGCTACGACTAGTTCCTTCTAAATCTAGGTCTCTTTATGTTTAATCTATTTGGGCTCATGGGCAGTTTATTCAAGTAACTATAGAGCTCTTGGATCCATTAGTGAATATGATCGACGAAGCCATGTCCAGGGAGATGGTGGCAAGTTAATTAGCCCATTTTTTTCTTACAAAGTTAGGGTCTAACTTGCTTACTTCAAGTTGCTGAAATAGGGGACTTCCCTTTAGAGGCTATGTCTATAGTTATTCTAGATATATCCCCATAATTCAGTTTCTACTTAATGACAAACTAAATTGTACCAAACAAAACGAATGTGTCAATATTATGTTTAAGTGCATTCATTTGCTTTGTTGTGAGGGACAACATGCATTACTATCGGATAGTCAGTTCTACCCAGGGTCGGCCCTGAGGGTAGATGTAAGGCTCCCACCCAAGTCCCCAAAGGACCAAAGCGAGTGCCCTACTAAAATAGAGACAACCTGGACCTAGATGAACTTGTCATGCATGCAACTGATAAATACTAGAAAAATGTGATAAAGGAAACTTGTCATCCCAGCATGTATGTCAAAACCTCAACCTGCTATACAACAACTAATCTCTAGGCTTTCATAGCCCAGGCATGCATAACATACATCACAGACACACCGACCACAAAATTATTCATAATCTATATAGACCCAATAAACTGAATCAAAATACAATCTGGAAGCAACAAAATGCATAAAAGTAACCCTAGGCTGACAATTAATAGGTCTGTATGGCCCTGTACACTGCCTAATTAGGAAGTTGGGAACCAGTAGACTTTCCCACAACTGGGTCCTTGCCTTTACCTGGAATGAAGAGAAAACAAGGTGAGTCCAAAACACTCAGCAAGCTTATAAAGAAAGGAATGACGGATAGAGTGGGTGCTAAGAGTAAACATATTTCTCAAGTGCATAACAAATCAAAACCTTCACTTGTACTACGAGTTGCAGCTCGCTCGGGTGGGAGCTACCACACTCGCTGGCACACATATACGTCTAAGATAAAAAATGGGCACGTCAGGGTGTCCCTAAATAACTCGATTCGGCAAGCCTGACACCGTATAGTTGTATCTCAAGAATTGGCGCCAAGGCTGTGCAACTGCAACAAATAAGGGTGGCGTAGTAAACCGAACAAGATACAAAACCCCTATAAGCCAAGTATCCTACTAAGCCTCGCTTGTATAGGAAGTCACATGCCTAATGTAATGCTAATGTCTAACAACAAAAATATTTAAATCACTGTCATGCTCGTGACCAAGCACACACTCACATGTAAACCCCCATAACCATATAAACAAAATAGTAGGAATTTGTAACAGCCCGCCTTCTGGAGCCTCCTCATGCACAAAGAGGATCCATGAGAGGGTCATTACTTAAATGATACCGAGCAATAACACAAGCCAAAACACACTCACAACCCTTATTGAAACCATACCTTTTCTTTTACGTCATATAACTCATAATAACCATCCTTACATAACTGTTTATAGCATGAGCCGACCTGGGCTTACATAACATACATTCATCTTAAAAACATAAACATTAACCTTAACACAAGCACCATGACACCCAGGATCTAGTTTCTAGAGAACTCTACACTTGCTATCCTCTGGACCCAAATCCCATTGAACGAATCTAGCAACACAGACAAATCCTTGACCTGGAATGATGGAAAGCAAACGTGAGTCACAAGACTCAACAAGCTCTAGAAAGGAAGGTTGTAGGTTAAAAACTGAACTATTCCCATAACACCCCATGCAATTCATGCCAATGCAACAACATACCATGCCATGAACCATACGTACTTCTACCTCGAATGCATAACATAAAGTAACTTTGCACATAAACGGTCCTTGGGGCCCATATCAAACACACACTGGCGCCCAAGTCCAACATATAAACCTATTGCAACCCCATATAGGCTACCGTATCATCATTGCTAACTTGCCTTTTCCTGTCCTTGGTCGGTTTTTCCTAACATTCATAACATTCCTTTTCTAACATTCAACATTTGGCTTTTCTTGTCAATTATTAGAACATCACATCATATCATGCCCTATTTTTCCTGTTACTTATCATATCCTGTTGTGGTTGTGGGCCACTTCCACGACCTACATTTCGTGGTGGGTGCCACCCATCACCCATACTCATCACTTAAAACCTCACATTCTCACCATGCAATGCAACAAATAGGAAATGTAATGGCTTTTGTAGCATAAAAGTGATGACACGGCCCCCATAAATCAAGCATTAGGCTATGCTACGCCCACATAGGAATTCACACATGCGATATGCTCTAAATGCACCAGCTCACTTAGAGTACCCTAGTTGGCTTTTAGACCAAATGGGTCATGCAAATGCTTACACATCCCATCACACACAAAGCATGTCCCCCAAATGAATGCAACCCAGTCCTTATGCAACACACACATTATGATATGCACAAACCAAGGCGGGAATCTGGCGGTACCAGCTCTTCTGGCCCATCTAGCGCTTATCGCAATAGTCGATAACTGACGCCCATACAACTAGCCATCAATTGCCATAACCCACGGTTGACAATCAGTGGCTTTGTACCCCATACCCTTAAACACACATAGACACCTTTAATTGTATATCTTCTAGACTTAGCATTACATAACATTTCTCCATAACTCTTCACGTACATAGTCACATAAACATCATGATACCATTCTCATTCTCGCCTCTTCTCAAACATAGAAAACTGTCTCAGTACCCATTATACCGATCACCATATTTTTCTCATTAAGACTCTTAACATAGTCTCATTAAGCCATAATCAACTCTTCTAAGAACCTGGCCCCAACGGGTTCGGCATCATTCCCAAAGGAAGCGGAGCGATATGAAGCCCCATACCGAATGGAAGGAACAACACCAAAACATCATCCACTTAATTTATTTTGCCTCCAATAAGCCCATTATTAACATATAAGTCATGAAATGGTTGCCACGCGAATTATCATTATTAATGAGTGGAACCAAGTCACGGTGAGGGAGGGTTTAAAATACAGGAAACCACAAAGACTTTCACGGGAAATAAAGGATATGAGGAGAGGGTTATGAGCTTACCTGTAATCGACTGATTCCTGCCTCTTTTGTGCTCCTGTTGCGAAGTAAAATGTTCTATATGAAATAACAAGATTGCGGCTCTAATTAATTAAATCTAATCACATAATCTGCATAAACTAACTGTACATAATCTATAATTTAAATGTATGATGTTTCTAGTAATTTTACCTACTTAGATGAATATTTTAAATACCAAATAATGCCAAGATTCCCTATTTTCCCGATAATTTCTCCCATTTTCTTCCTCTGTGTGCAGCTCCTTCCTTTTCCCCAGCTTGCCCTCTCTCCTTTGTCCTTGAAATGGCCGAAATTGGCCTTAAATTGGCCCAAAAAGAAAGCTTGGCAGCCAAAGCGGGAGAGGCTCCCTTCGAGCACCACGTGGCAAGCTTGCAGCTGCGCAAGGCTGCCATCGCCTAAACTAAAACGAAGTCGTTTTGGGCTGGCCTTGCTGATTAAAATTAGCATTTTTCCTCCAGCGCGCGCCCTCCCACGGAATCGAACCCGCGACCCTAGCCATCACCCACGCGCACGCGACTAGCTGGGCTAGTTACTCCTTCATTATATAAGCGCCCCCCATTAATTATAAAGAAATCCACAACAATTTCCCAAAATTACACCAGCACCCTAAAGCTTCCAAAAATACACGCACACCCCAGACTCCAATTTTCGCTTATTTCACTTACACCCCAAATTTCTAGAAATTCACATAAATTAATTTATTTTAATCTTTCCTTATTTCCATAAATATTTCCAAATAAAATAATTAAATACCTTAATTTCTTATTTCCTCAAAACCACATACATTATTATTTTTCCTTAAATCTCCAAATACTCAATAATGACTTCATATACCAGAATTAATAATTATTATTTATCTCCAAATTTTGGGATGTTACAGAATTGCTCACTCAACATAACCAAATCAGGCCTATGCCTTCCTTTATAACATTCAACCAAAATAATCCCCTCAAGAACCCATTAACGCCTCAACCAACTCCTTACTAGCCATGCATGTATGTATATATATATATAATGAATTAAAAGCCATGGAGACTCAACCATACATAGGGTCTCGGCCAAATAGCGCAATTAAGAGCCTTACCATGGAAATAGAATCTCAGCAATATCTATATATAATTCACCGTTTTGCCACTTAACTCAAAGTATACCCATGCTTCTCAGCCATGTATATATGTATATATATATATCTATACATTCATAACAGAGAACCAACCCACTCACCCGCATAAGCTAGATTAAGGAACCTCAAAGGAATCAATGGAAGGAATAAGGAAATGAAGAACTTGCTTGCAGAACTTCTTCTTCTTCTTTTTCTTCTTCTTCTTCATCTTCTTCTTTTTCTTTTTCTTCTTTTTGATTGTACTTATTCACTGTTCATGCCTGAGCAGCTCTTTGAAATTAAAATAATTCTCTCTTCTCTCATCTCTCGGTTTTATACGTATGGAGCAAAGGGGAGGAACAATACGTGACAAGATGAGATGAGAGGCTTACACCACAGACTGGAGTCAGTTTTGGTGAGAAAATTGCCTGGGAATTCAGTCTCAAAAAGACCCATTCGGATGCTACAGTAGATAATTCGAATGAGAGGAATTAAATGAAAACGGGCATTCTGGACATATTTGATACATCTTCATATTTTGGGTATAACTCTCTCATCTGACCTCAAATTGAGGTGATTCAAGATTCTATGAAAATAAAAGAGAAAGATCTACAACTTTCATGTTTTACGTTTTTTGATATTTGATTAGTGGTTAATTTTGTAAAAATTTTGTTATAATTATACCCTTCTTTTGATCTTAAAAATGGCTTAAATTAGATATTAATATATATTTTATGGTTATATGCAACTTTAAATTGAAAGATGAATGAAATGAAGTTCTAAAGTAAATAATAATAATATATAAAATTATATATAATACATATACATCATTATATGCATGCATGTAATATATATATATAATATAATATAATATATATATATGTGCCATGTGTAATACATATATATAATATATAATTTATTAATAACATTAAATTATTTTTAGGCATGAAGAATTCAAGCCCATGAAGACTTAAAGTCCATGAAGAATTCAAGTCCATGAAGAAATCAAACCCATGAAGAAATCAAGCCCATGAAAAATTAAAGTCCATGAAGAATTCAAGCCCATGAAGAATTAAAGCCCAATTTGAGCAACCCATGGAAAATATTATTTGGAGAAAGCCTAAGGATTATTTTTAATCCTAATGAAGATTAAAAAATCAATTTATAGAAATCTATTTTTATTTTTTATGTGAGAGCTTTATTAGGTATGTATTTTAGCTAAAATCCATTTAATATTAAGTGTGTATTATAGCTAAAATCCATTTAACTTTAAGTGTGTGAGTGCCCATTAGATATAATTATGTCTAATTGAATAATTGAAATTGTGTGGTTTGTATTGCATCTTGTGGCCTATAAATAGCTCACTTGATTGCATTTGTAAGTGTGATTATTATTCTTGAATCAAAGTTTAGTTATTTCCTTAGAATTCTCTATTTGAGAATTACTTTTGTTCTCTCTCATTTTCTTTAGTTTTTTCTCTTGTGATCTTATTTCTTCCTTTCTTCTTTTAAATTCTTATGTCATTTATTATTACTTTATTATTCACCGCCTAAATGGCCGGTTAGTTTATGCCTTTAAATTTCTACAATTTTAATTCTTGTCTTTTAATTATCCACCGCCTAAATGGCCGGTTAGTTTATGCCTTTAAATTTCTGCAATTTTAATTCTTGTCTTTTAATTATCCACCGCCTAAATGGCCGGTTAGTTTCTGCTATTTTAATTCTTATCATTTAAATTCTGTTATTTAAATTACATCGTTTAAATTCATGTCAATTAACTTTTAAATGGAAATGAGTAGCTAAATCTAATCTTGGGTTAAGGCAAGGACAGTGTCCAACGCCAATAATTCCCAAAGAAAGCTGCGCTTTAAATAAATAACATTAATTTAAATTTCAGTATGAGTGTATCTTAATTATTGAGAAATCACTAGGTTTGGATTGGAACGTAAGCCTAACTTAGAGCTTTCATGTCACGCATGAGAGTTACTAGAACTGGAAACGCTATCATACCCAAACCCGGATGATTAATTTAGTTGTCTTGTATATTAATTATAATTGGATTTATGGTAGTTGCTTAAATTAGAATCTCACATATCATGTATGGGGATTGCTTAAACTAGAACTATCATAATCTCTAATCGCACTTAATAACAAACCCTCATATCTGAAATTAAATTAATGTTACTAACCTTATCTGTTAAAATTTGGGAATCAACGGGTTAGCACTGAAATTGTCTTAACTCAAGTACTATCCAATTTTATATTCTCACTTAAAGTATTTATTTCAATTACTGCCTTAATTTATTTCCTAGTATCTGTTGTTTAAAAAACCATAAAAAATCTTGTTGCCAATTTGTCCAAATGCGTGTGTGCTTGTGTGACATTCTTTTTATTTTGCCATAAATAAATCTCTCAGTGGACGATCTGGACTCATTCAGAAAATATAAATTTAAGTTTGGACTACAACTGCACTCGTACACTGACGAGTATAAACCTCTCACCTAAATAAAGAAAAAAATATAAAATTTTTATTGTGTTTTGTTTTGTGTTTTAATTACAGGGTGGGGGTGCAGCCAATATTCGGACTTCATCTAGGTCAAAATCGGGTTACAAGGAGGAAACCGCACATTGGAAATCTAAAACCTTAGCTCCATTCGAATCATCCTTTCCCCATTCGAATCAGCTATTGTAGGATTGGAATCAAACTCACAAAACCTTGGCTAAATTCTAATTTTGCTATCTTGCATCTGGATTGTAACGACCCATTTTCAGGTATCGGTGCAATGTGTGGTCATGGAATAATTATTTTATTTGGATGATAATCTTAAAGAATTAAATGTGATATTATAGGTGATCATTAGAGGTAGTGGAAATACCAAAAGGTTAATGAGGTGATTTGAGAGGTAATGGGCTTCACAAGTATGCAAGGTATGTGTGAATAATTTAAGGAAATCTTATTATGGATTAAATTGTATTGTGTGTAAACCAAATACCAAAATACTTCCCTGCCAACAGAACTGCTACTCTTCAAAGACAAATCATGAACTTTTCCTGTAAACCAAATGAGAATTTTGCTCAAGCGTGGGAAAGGTTCAAAGACCTTCTTCACACTTGTCCACACCATGCTTTTGAGCAATGGAGAGTGGTCCGTTTCTTTCATGATTCACTCACTCCCCAATTGAAAATTCTAGTTTCTACAATGTGCAATGGAGAATTCTATGAGAAGACTCCAGAAGAAGCTTTCCACTTCTTTGACACATTGGCTGAGAATACAAGGAACTGGGAAGTTGGTCCAACATCTGCTCTTGATTCAAGAGAAAATCCACAACCTAGAGGGAGATACCAATTGAGTGAGAGTGACGATTTAAATGCAAGATTAACTGCTTTAACAAAGAAAGTTGAAAACATGCAACCCAAAAAAGTGCAATCTGTTAATCAAGTGGAAGTAAAGTGTGTTGTGTGTGATGCAACAGATCATTCAACTGAAGAATGTCCTACCCTACCTGCTTTCAAGGAGGTATTGTATGGGCAGACTAATAACAATCATTCACACAACTTTGAGGGGAGACAAAATCAAAATCAGAGTGGAGCCTATTATGGGAATAATCAGAATTACAATTCATACCATCCCAATAATAGAAATCACCCCAATTTTTCTTGGAGAAATGATTCTGGAAATCATTCTCAACCTCCCTTCCCTACACAACAACACACCTTCCAACAAAATCAAGGTTCTTCATCCAATACTTACCAACCTCCTCATAGGAGATCTTTGGAAGATACCTTGCACCAGTTCATCCAAAGTCAAACAGGTATCAACAATCAGGTTGCTCAGCTTGTCAAAAATCAAGACCAAACAAACAGAGTCATAGAAGACATTAGGAGCCAGTTGACCAAGATAACACAAACATTGAGTGTGAGAGAACCCGGAAGGTTTCCATCCCAAACTAATCCTAACCCAATTAGGCAAACCAACTAGGTAGAAGCTTCAAATAGTGAAACCAACACTCATGAACAAGTGCAAGCAGTGACTGCCCTAAGAAGTGGAAGAATAATTGAGAAACCAACTGATCCTAGGATAAACCAACATGTTGATGAAGAAAAAGAACCAAAAGATCATGAATCCACCATGGAAAAAAATGAGAAAAATGAAAAAAATGAGAAAAATGAAAAACAAAAAGAAGATGAGAAAGAAATTCAATACAGGCCCAAACCACCTTTTCCACAAATGTTGAATCATTTGAAAAAAGAGCAACAAAATGCAGATATATATGAAGTGTTTAAGCAAGTGAGAATCAACATCCCGCTGTTGGATGCAATCAAACAAACACCTTCATATGCAAAGTTTTTGAAAGATCTATGCACTGTCAAAAGGAAAACAAATGTGCATGAAAAGGCATTCTTGACTGAACAAGTCAGCGCCATTTTCCAATTGAAAAATCCTCCCAAATACAAAGATCCAGGCTGTCCAACCATTACATGCATCATAGGAAGTCAAAAGGTTGATCGGGCACTCTTGGATTTAGGAGCTAGTGTCAATTTGTTGCCATACAGTGTGTATCAACAGTTGGGATTAGGTGAGCTTAAACCCACTAGAGTGACCCTTCAGTTGGCTGATCGATCAGTCAAAGTTCCACGAGGAATTGTGGAGGATGTTCTGGTACAAATCGATAAGTTCTACTTTCCAGTGGACTTCATCGTTTTGGACACCCAGCCGCATCAGGGGCCTCAACCTCCTGTGCCAGTCATCTTAGGTCGACCATTCCTTGCCACATCAAATGCCATCATCAACTGTAGGAATGGTGTGTTAAAGCTATCTTTTGGGAACATGACTGTAGAAGCCAAACATCAGGACACTGAGAGTGAAGTGGAGGAGGTAGACTTGATCCAAACACTGACCAATGACTGTTTTGAAGAGTTCATGAGAAGACCCAAAGAAGGAAATCAAGATCTTGAAGAAATAAAAGAAGTGGAAGTCATAAGCAAAGAAAGTGAGAAGCCTACATGGATGCCTGGTTTAGAGCCATTAAGGAACTTGAACAGTAAGCTCATGGCTCCTGATAGCCATCAGTCCACGCCTGAGAGAAAGCCATTGCCCAGTGATTTGAAGTATGTCTTTCTAGGAGAAGGGGAAGCATTCCCAGTGGTGATCTCTTCAAGTTTGACACCTCAGCAAGAGCAACAACTGATAGAAGTTCTAAAAGCACACAGGAAGTCATTAGGATGGACCATTTCAGATTTGCAAGGTATTAGCCCTTTGATCTGTATTCATAAGATATTCTTGGAAGAATGAGCAAAACCAGTTAGGCAAATGCAAAGGAGATTAAATCCCAACATGAAAGAAGTTGTCAGAAAAGAAGTGCTTAAGCTATTGGATGCTGAAATAATTTACCCAATCTCTGATTCTAAGTGGGTAAGTCCAACACAGGTAGTACCCAAAAAGTCTGGAGTCACTGTTGTAAAAAATGAGAACAATGAACTGATTCCCACGCGCATCCAGACAGGATGGCGTATGTGCATTAATTATAGAAAGCTCAATTCTGTGATAAGGAAATATCATTTTCTTTTGCCTTTCTTGGATCAAGTTCTGGAGAGAATAGCAGGCCAAGCGTACTATTGTTTCTTAGATGGGTACTCAGGGTACAATCAGATAGAAATTGCACTAGAAGATCAAGAGAAGACAACTTTCACATGTCCATTTGGGACATTTGCATACAGGCGCATGCCATTTGGGTTATGCAATGCTCCAGCCACCTTTCAAAGGTGTATGATGAGCATTTTCAGTGAAATGGTTGAGCAGATTGTTGAAGTATTTATGGATGACTTTTCTGTTTATGGAAGTAACTTTGAGGCCTGTTTGGAGAATCTGAAAAAGGTTTTAGCAAGATGTGAGGAAACAAATCTGATACTCAATTGGGAAAAATGTCACTTCATGGTGAAACAGGGCATAGTCTTGGGGCACATCGTTTCATCTAGGGGGATGGAGGTAGACAGGTCAAAAATTGAAACAATTCAAAAACTCCCCATCCCTAGGAATGTGAAAGACATCAGAAGTTTTTTGGGACATGCAGGGTTTTATAGGAGATTCATTGCTTCCTTTAGCACCATAACAAGACCCTTGTGCCATTTGTTGTCTCAAGATGTTCCGTTTGAATGGAGTCCTGCCTGTCAAAATGCTTTTGATAAATTGAAAGATGCACTCATTTCAGCACCTATCATTCAGTCCCCTGAATGGTCCCTCCCATTTGAACTTATGTGTGATGCTAGTGATTACGCGGTAGGAGCTGTGTTAGGGCAGAGGAAGGATAAGAAACCTCATGTGATATATTATGCTAGCAAAACTCTTAATGAGGCACAAAATAATTACACCACTACAGAGAAAGAGTTACTAGCAGTTGTCTTTGCCCTGGACAAGTTTCGATCTTACCTCATAGGGTCACTAGTGATCATTTTTACTGATCACGCTGCTTTAAAGTATTTGTTCACAAAGCAAGATGCAAAACCCCGTCTGCTCCGATGGATCTTACTCCTGCAAGAGTTCAACATTGAAATCAGAGACAAGAAGGGAGTAGAAAATGTGGTGGCTGACCATTTGTCAAGGATTCCAAGTCAAGATCTCACACAATTTGATGAACCAATTCATGATAATTTCCCTGATGAGCAACTATTTGAAGTGAATGTTATTCGTGCATCATCTGTTGTCCCTTGGTATGCCGACATTGCGAACTACCTAGCAACTGGTCTGATCCCAGACCATTGGAGTAAGCAAGATAGGAATAAATTCTTCAGAAAAGTCAGAACCTTCTTTTGGGATGAGCCCTACCTCTTCAAGTATTGTCCTGACCAAATCATCCGTAGATGCATACCCGATCATGAGCAACAAAGTGTCATCAATTTCAGTCATACTCTTGCATGTGGAGGCCATTTTTCTGTCAAGAAAACAGTTGCAAAAATTTTTCAGAGTGGATTTTATTGGCCGACACTGTTCAAGGATGTGTACAAGTTCTGTTCAAATTGCGATCGATGTCAAAGGTTAGGAAGTCTGTCAAGGAGAAACATGATGCCATTACATCCGATCCAAGTGTTAGAAGTTTTTGACTGTTGGGGTATGGATTTTATGGGCCTATTTGTCAATTCATTTGGTCATGAATACATCTTACTTGCTGTTGACTATGTGTCCAAATGGGTAGAAGCAATCCCGGCTAGAACAAATGACCATAGGACTGTCGTGAAATTTTTGAAAGAAAACATATTCAGTCGATTTGGGATGCCACGAGCAATCATCAGTGATGGGGGTTCCCATTTTTGTAATAAAGTTGTGGCAAGATTAATGAAGAAATATGGTGTACTGCATAAGGTTGCAACACCATACCATCCCCAAACCAATGATCAAGCCGAGCTAGCCAATAGGGAGATTAAGCGCATATTGGAAAAGACTGTTGCTGCTAATCGTAAGGGTTGGTCCTTAAGACTAGTAGACGCTCTTTGGGCATACAGGACAGCTTACAAAACAATTTTGGGAATGTCTCCCTATAGGCTAGTATACGGTAAATCTTGTCATCTGCCGGTGGAAATTGAGCATAAAGCATATTGGGCAATTCATAAGATCAACAAGAGTCTAACTGAAGCAGGCTTATCCAGGAAGCTCCAATTGAATGAACTTGAGGAAATTCGGAATGAAGCATTTGAAAATGCACGATTGGCCAAGGTTCGCATGAAAGAGTTACATGATCGGCACATCATTCGAAAAAGCTTTCAGGTAGGGCAACGGGTACTCTTGTATGATTCTCGATTGCATCTATTCCCAGAAAAATTGAAGTTTCGATGGGTCGTCCCTTTTGTAACCAAGTCCATCTCAAGATATGGGGCATTTGAGATAGAAAATCCGGAGTCAGGACAGCTTCTAACAGTCAATGGTCATAGGTTGAAACCATACCAGGGTAGTGTTGAGGAGAATGAAGGAGTTGTGGATTTTGATGATCCACCATCATCTGATGAATAAAGGAAGTTTCATGTCGTCTGGGAATCTGACGTTAAAAGACCACCTTTCCATTTAGGTTAAATGGATGTTTATAGATCTGAAAAAAAATAAAATAAAAAAATAAAGAAAAAAGAAAAAAAATAAAATAAAATAATAATAATAATAAAGAAGTATATATATAAGTTGTTCATTTTCTGCATTACTTAATTAACTTTGATTCAAATAGTGTTTCTCTGTGTGCAGTCTAAATAAATTTTTTTGCATTGAAGACCACCAGATATGCCTATCTTCTATCCTTTTATTGTCGATTGAGGACAATGCGCAATTTAAGTTGGGGGGTAAGGTGTACTTGATTTATTGGTGTTTGAAATTGATCCATTGTATCCATTGTGCAAATAATTTTGTTAGACTCGATAATATTGTCTTGTGTGGTATGTATGATTTTATTGGGCTCCTAAAATAAAACATTTATTAAAAACAAAAAAAAAATCAAAAAAATCAAAAAAAAACTAATAATAATAAGAATAAGAATAAAAAAAATTAAAAAATAAACAATAAAAAATAAAAAAAATAATAAAAAAAAAATTTTGAATTGAGAGAGACAGAATTAACGCTGGTGGTAGCCATCTTTTCTTGGGCAGTGCAATCACACTGCCCTATAAAGGATAAGGCACACTGCCAAATGTTGAAAAATGAGGCACCAAGCGTTGAAAAAAAAAAAGAGAGATGCCAAACCTGATGGTGCAATTATGGCACTCCTTGACTCGAGTGTAGAATAGTGATGACCATTGCTCTATAAGAGACTCCATATCTGTATGAGGCAAGTCACCCCTCTTGAGCTCAATCTTCTCTCCTTTGTGTTATTCTCCGATCAGGTACTCTCATCCTTTTTGTAAAGTTTATAGTTCTTTACTTTCTTCTTAGTATAATTTTAAAAAAAAAAATGGATCTTTATCTCTCAAAAATTCACAAGTACTATCCATCTCTCCCGCAGAATGATTTAAAAAAAATTTATGCTGCTAGGTGTGAAAGACTTTGGCTGTTGATGCGTAATAACATCCCTGAAGATATTCGTTGGCTAATCGAAGCAAAAGTTCGATTAGCTGGTGAAACTTCACCTAGTTTTAAGCATTTTCCAGGCTTAGGGAAGAGTAGTTTTGCGAAGAAAAGAAGAGCGAAAAGAGTGAATGGTTGTTACAAATATGCTCGATGGACCTATAACACACGATGCAAATCTGTGGGGTTTACGTCCATAAATCGAGAAGATAAAATTAGTTTCATAAAGGATGGACTGAGTAAGGAGTCTTTGGATGATATCCGATTGACTCTTGAGACGCATCCATGTGGAATAGTGCAAAGAGAACTTCTTGCTTTATGGACCCAGTTCAGAAGTGACCACCAACGCTATAGTCTTGGGAATCTGACTAAAAACGACCCTGTTTGCCAATCTATAAGAAAATTGGATGGGAAGCTTATCCCCGCTTCATAGAAAGTGTTTAAGCCGTTTCTGGACGTAAAACCAGAGGAAGATATGAGCCACAATCACAACTACTTATACATACGCATGATTTTTGTTTGTATTTATTTCTTGTTGAATTGTTGTATAGCTACTTTTGATCGCCAAACTTCTTTTCAGGACATACAAAAGGAACAAACATGGAAGGCCAGTTAGTTCGTCTAATCAATACCATATGTGTACTTTGTGGCTCTCAACTTGGGAGCGATATTTGTTATGCACTTGCAACGAGCGAACTTGGTAAAAAATTAGGAGAGAAAAAAATTAATTTGGTATATGGAGGGGGAAGTCGTGGATTGAATGGTTATGTTTCACAAGTTGTACATCTTGGAAATTCATCTGTGGTAGGTGTAATGCCAATCCCTTTAGCTGAATCACATATTTCTGGGATTACACGCGGTCAACTTATAGAAACGACTTCTATGTCTGAGCGCATGGCTTGTAAGATTTATCAGTCAGATGCCTTCATTGCTTTACCAAGAGGTTTTGGAACACTTGAAGAAATCTTTTGTATAATCTCCTGGGCCAAGAGTAATCTCCATACCAAACCCATTGGACTTTTAAATATTAACCATTTTTTTGATGGGTTACTCTCTTTTCTTGATCAGGCTGTGGACCAACAGTTCATTTCTCGTTCAGCAAGAAAGATTCTCATTTCTGCATCCACCATTGATAAGCTGCTAGAGAAATTACACATTTATGTTCCACAGTACGATCCTCATGAGCCTCGGATAGACTGGTCTAAGGCAATTAGTAACAAGCGCCAAAGGGGTCCGATTAATTTAGATATGCTCTTTATTAAGATGGCTGAGTAAGGAGTACTTTTTGTACTCTTGAGACGCATTTTTTTATCTTATGACTTGCATGAAATTTTTTTTGGTGTGAAAATATAAATATATATCTATATGGTATATTCATTTGTTGTTTAAGTTTTAGCAGTTCACAGCAAATCTATGGACTTGTGGAGTTACAGGTATTCCTAACAACCCTAATTTATTACTGCAATTCAAGTTGGGGGGTGTAAGGTTTAGTTATGAATTATCTGGTTCATATTTAACTATGAGTTTGCTATTGATAGTTTGTAGTCTTGTGTGAATTGATTATCTTTATCTGCTCTTATTTAAAAAAAAAAAATTATGTGTTTTAAATAATGCTATTCCTAAAGCTTTGAAGTTATGCACTGATGGCCGGTTAAGTTTGCAATATGAAACATGAATGCATTGATTTCTTATTTGAAAACGTATATGCATTAGAATAAGTAATTTGCATTCATCGGGGATTCAAAATTTAAAAATTAGTTATCGATCATAAAGTCAAAGGTAACAGTAATTAGCTGATTAGTACACTATATGATCTCTCAACAGAAGTGGAGACTATTACCCAAGTGAGTGTTTGAGCCTAATAACCGTTAATTCTGAGTGAAATAACACTTACTCTAAATATGCTTTATTGTTTATCTTATCTTTTCAATGGCTTCAAAACATCAATTTGCTTTGAATGTCTAGTATGATAACGGATAAGTTTGACTGGTTTCAAACTCTGAATTAGATGACTGAGTATCATCGTTTTGTAGAAGCATGATAGAGGGATCAATTTCTTTCATTTTGGGCCTATTAACTTTTTTTTTCTTTCTTTACATTAACCTCATTTGCTATCCCATTTGAGCCATTTGTAGTATAATTTCTTTCGTTACCCTCGTTTAACCCATAACCATATGAATTTTATCCAACCTGGTGTGATTTTGGGAATTAGTCTGTTTATCTATTTTCATATTTAAAGAGAAAAAGAAAAAAAAAAGGAAGAAAAAAAAAAAGAGAAAAAAAAGGGGGGAAAATTCTCTTAGCTATTCAGTATAACTGTTTCAAAATAAATGGTAAAAAAAAAAAAAATTCCCGACACACCCTTTGCACACTCTACCTTTTCTTTGACAACCCGTATTAACCTTATAGCCCCATTACAACCCAGTCTGGTCCCTTTTGATGCTATAAATCATGTGATCTCAGAATTCGAGTTTGGAGTAGGTAATCATGTTTAAATTCAGAAGTTACTCATCTAGAGCATTATTCCAATCATGAAGCTATGTCAATATGTGCCATGTGTAATACATATATATAATATATAATTTATTAATAACATTAAATTATTTTTAGGCATGAAGAATTCAAGCCCATGAAGACTTAAAGTCCATGAAGAATTCAAGTCCATGAAGAATTCAAGTCCATGAAGAAATCAAACCCATGAAGAAATCAAGCCCATGAAAAATTAAAGTCCATGAAGAATTAAAGCCCATGAAGAATTAAAGCCCAATTTGAGCAACCCATGGAAGATATTATTTGGAGAAAGCCCAAGGATTATTTTTAATCCTAATGAAGATTAAAAAATCAATTTATAGAAATCTATTTTTATTTTTTATGTGAGAGCTTTATTAGGTATGTATTTTAGCTAAAATTCATTTAATATTAGGTATGTATTATAGCTAAAATCCATTTAACTTTAAGTGTGTGAGTGCCCATTAGATATAATTATGTCTAATTGAATAATTGAAATTGTGTGGTTTGTATTGCATCTTGTGGCCTATAAATAGCTCACTTGATTGCATTTGTAAGTGTGATTATTATTCTTCAATCAAAGTTTAGTTATTTCCTTAGAATTCTCTATTTGAGAATTGCTTTTGTTCTCTCTCATTTTCTTTAATTTTTTCTCTTGTGATCTTATTTCTTCCTTTCTTCTTTTAAATTCTTATGTCATTTATTATTACTCGCCTAAATGGCCGGTTAGTTTATGCCTTTAAATTTCTGCAATTTTATTTCTTGTCTTTTAATTATCCACCGCCTAAATGGCCGGTTAGTTTATGCCTTTAAATTTCTGCAATTTTAATTCTTGTCTTTTAATTATCCACCGCCTAAATGGCCGGTTAGTTTCTGCTATTTTAATTCTTATCATTTAAATTCTGTTATTTAAATTACGTCGTTTAAATTCATGTCAATTAACTTTTAAATGGAAATGAGTAGCTAAATCTAATCTTGGGTTAAGGCAAGGACAGTGTCCAACGCCAATGATTCCCAAAGAAAGCTGCGCTTTAAATAAGTAACATTAATTTAAATTTCAGTATGAGTGTATCTTAATTATTGAGAAATCACTAGGTTTGGATTGGAGCGTAAGCCTAACTTAGAGCTTTCATGTCACGCATGAGTGTTACTAGAACTGGAAACGCTATCATACCCAAACCCGGATGATTAATTTAGTTGTCTTGTATATTAATTGTAATTGGATTTATGGTAGTTGCTTAAATTAGAATCTCACATATCATGTATGGGGATTGCTTAAACTAGAACTATCATAATCTCTAATTGCACTTAATAACAAACCCTCATATCTGAAATTAAATTAATGTTACTAACCTTATCTGTTAAAATTTGGGAATCAACGGGTTGACACTGAAATTGTCTTAACTCAAGTACTATCCAATTTTATATTCTCACTTAAAGTATTTTTATTTCAACTACTGCCTTAATTTATTTCCTAGTATCTGTTGTTTAAAAAATCATAAAAAATCTTGTTGCCAATTTGTCCAAATGCGTGTGTGCTTGTGTGACATTCTTTTTATTTTGCCATAAATAAATCTCTCAGTGGACGACCTGGACTCATTCAGAAAATATAAATTTAAGTTTGGACTACAACTGCACTCGTACACTGATGAGTATAAACCTCTCACCTAAATAAAGAAAAAAATATAAAATTTTTATTGTGTTTTGTTTTGTGTTTTAATTGCAGGGTGGGAGTGCAGCCAATATTCGGACTTCATCTAGGTCAAAATCGGGTTACAAGGAGGAAACCGCACATTGGAAATCTGAAACCTTAGCTCCATTTGAATCATCCTTTCCCCATTCGAATCAGCTATGGTAGGATTGGAATCAAACTCACAAAACCTTGGCTAAATTCTAATTTTGCTATCTTGCATCCGGATTGTAACGACCCATTTTTAGGTATCGGTGCAATGTGTGGTCATGGAATAATTATTTTATTTGGATGATAATCTTAAAGAATTAAATGTGATATTATAGGTGATCATTAGAGGTAGTGGAAATACCAAAAGGTTAATGAGGTGATTTGAGAGGTAATGGGCTTCACAAGTATGCAAGGTATGTGTGAATAATTTAAGGAAATCTTATTATGGATTAAATTGTATTTGGTTTGAATTTTATTATATAATATTATAAATGAGAATTTATAAATGTGGAGGAGATGCATGTCATTTTGGGTAATGAAGAGGGGCAATCTAGGAAATGTGAAATATATATATATATATATATATGCATATGTGAGAAAAGGGAAAAATCAAGAAGAGGAAAGGGGGGAGCCACGAGAGAGGAAGGAAGGGGAGTTAGGGCTTGATTCTCCAACTCTCTCTTCATCAATCTTGATTCTTGGTGCATCAAAAGGTGAGATTCAAGTTGTGGGTGGTTTTATCTCCCTCATATTTCTTATTTTCTCTTGTTTTGGGGTGTAGGAAAGTTTAATGGCTTTTGTGGTGGATTTTTCAAGCAAGAACATGGGGGAAAGGATTATTAAGGCAAGTTCCTCTCTTCTTTTCTTCATTTAACTCATTGGACTTGATGTATGGAGGATTTAGTTATGAAAATCTTATGGTTTTCCTCAAAAGTTTAATGTCAAGAGTTTTATAAAACCCTCATTCTCTCAAATTAATCCCATTAGTTTCATTTGGATTTTCAATTAGAGGTTGTATCACCCTTTGAGATGAGGGAAAATTATGTGAATTGAGTTTGATGGAGTATTGGAAGATTTGGGATGGTTTTGGGGTGTTCTCAATCATTTTTGTCCATTTCTGGGTTCATTAGTCAACTATTTTGGTCAATAGTCAATGAATAAGTGAGTTAGTTGACCCCCGGAAGAATAGGTCTCGGCCCAGTCGACTAATCCTCTCAATAGTCGACTAATCGTAAGTTGACTCTACACTGTGCACCTTATACTATTTTAGCCACAACTTTTTGTGTAGATATTCGATTTAGGATCCGTTTGAAGCGTTATGAACTAGACTCGAAGGGCTTAGATTTGTCATAATATTTGGGTCATTTGGACAAGTCTTGAAACTATGAGGTTCCTTTGAAATGCTTGCATGAAATTCATAAATTGGAAATTGTGTCTATTGAATGTCCTTTGTTTTGTCCATCTTTTTTATAGATGAAATCATGACTCATGCCCATTTCCTTGTATTATAAACCTTTTGGTATTATTAGATTCATGTTGAATCTTATTAAAAGCTTAAATAAGGTTTGATTCACCCTATCTTTCTTAAGAAATGATGCTTTCTTGGTTAAGGTGTAGCTTATGCAAGACTTTGGTATTGTCTTGCTTGTATTCTCTTACCAATCAACATTGCTATCCAATTCTTAGTGTAACCATTGAAATTGACATGTGTGGGTTTATGATTGGGAAGGAAAGGGTATGGACATAATTACATGCATTCATTTATGATGGTTGCAATATGGTGGATGGCCATAGAGATCGTAATGTGATGAGGACATAACTTAGGCACGTGAGAATATATTTGTACATGGGAGTTAGCCCCATAAATTATAATATGGTTATCATGTCGGTGGGTTTATGCCCGACCGTGGTTATCATGTTGGTGAGCTTATGCCCGACCGTGGTTATCACGCCGATGGCCTTATGCCCGACCGTGGTTATCACGCCGATGGCCTTATACCCGACCGTGGTTATCATGCCGGTGGACTTATGCCCGATTGTGGTTATCATGCCGGTGGACTTATGCTCGACCGTGGTTATCATGCCGGTGGGCTTATGCTTGACTGTGGTTATCATGCCGGTGGGCTTATGCCTGATCATGGGAGCAACTATGACGCCCCGTTCCCACTTACGGGTGCCACTCGTGAACAATTACCCGAATTGCCCACCTCGCCCGGCCTTTGATGAAGGGCGGACTATGTTTCAATACGAAAACGCCCTAGGTGGGAACTAGGTTCGTCCTTCCCTTCCCTCAACTCCAGGATTCACTAACAGAATTGGGTTTTAACCACACCAGACATGGCTAAAAAGAAATCTCAGTAGGATGCCCAATCGCCATTTACTTATATATTTTAATTCTTCTTCCATCCAGGATTTTCACCGGGCTCCATAAAATTCACAAGTTCAATCAATACATTGATTTTACCAATTTTTGGAGGAAAAACTCACAATTTTTTAATTTCCCAAAATTTCGGCATTATTCTCCAAAATGCCCGAAAAATCCCTTTATTTTGGAAACTCCTTCGAGACCCAAAATCAATTTAGAAATGCCCCAAAAATCCCCAATTTTTCAAAACTTTTTTAAAAAAATTAGCCCGCGAGGCCCCGTTGTGCACTGGCCGCACGGGCTGGCAGAGGGCGGCGCGCTCGCCCGTAGGCTATGCCTACCGCTCACGTCCGCGCCCGCACGCCCACGCCCGTGCGCCCGCCCGCGCGCCTGCTACTGCCAGCTGTGGCCCCCTGTGGGCGACGCACGGGCCCCGGTAGCTACTGCTGCTGCCTCCACTACTTTTTCTTTTTTTTTTTCTTTTATTTGGGCTTCCTAACCCAAATTTTCCAGAAATTAATTTAAATAAATATACTTCACATTCATTCAATTTTTGCCTCTATTTCTCCATAATTAAGGCTTAAACAATACTCTTGATGCTTCCACAACAACTCATGCCAAATGTGAGATTTACATCCATACTTAGGCCTCTTCAAGCCATAAGCCAATATCTCATTTTCAAATAGAATCATACATTCCAAAAATGAAATATACCCATGGTCCTAAGCTTTATCAAGCCATTACTAACCAAATGAATTACAAGACATGAATCAAACACAACATAGGCTTCTCATAAGCCATACACTATTCTTGGATCTTCTATTATATGCTTCCACATGCCATTCCACCATTGCTTTGACTTTTCCCATGCTTTCACAACCTATATGTGAGGGTAAAAACCTCATGAGCTATTAAGCTCAATAAGGGTGCAATGCAAAATAAATATGAACATAACAAGATTATATGATGCCAAATGCATGCAAGTGTGGCTAGGTCTCTTTGCCCTCACAACCCACCAAGGTTAGAGGCATCAACCCACCATTTCATCCATGTTCCCAAACTACCCTATGGCCATAGGTCTCATGAACACAAAAGAACATTCCAAATGTAACATATACATTTATGAACCATACTTACTACACATTGCAAGGCCACCCTCCCATGGGGCCATCCCTTACCTCATTCTTTTCTTTGAAGCTTTAAATCCTCATCTCAAGAGAGCTCCCATCATCATCTTCTCCCATCTAACATGACATTCCAACAAGCCACTTACTTTGCATACAAGCATACTAAAATAAAGAGAAAAAAATATAACTTACCTTGAATCCCTTCTCTTCTTCTTCTTCATCCTTTCCTCTCATCTCTTCTTTCTTTCATTCTTTCTATAAATGGCCAAAGGGAGACAAGTCTTCCACACTTGCCATTTTATACTAGGCCTCCATATTTCAAGAATGAATCTAGGCCATTCACTAAAAGCACAATCCATGTGCTTAAGGAGGGTTAAATCCCAACCATATATCTCTTTAGATTAAAATCATCTCTCTTGGAAGAAACACAATCCATGCCATTTCTCCTCTTTGAATCCCCACCTTTGGATTCATTCTACTTCCAAGACTCAAGCACAACCATTGGATCACTTGGAAATTTCTTTTTTATTTCCAATTAATATATTTTGAATATTTTCAACCCATCACCATCAGAGACATAAATCATTTCTTATGCATTTAAATAAATCTCATATTTTCCAAGGCATTAATGCATGACTAATTTAATTTCTTTTTTGATTTTCTTTTAATCCAAACCATCATGCCTCTCCTTTAATGCTTGAAAGACTAATTTCAAATCTTTTGCATTTAATTTAATCTCTCAATTTAACTTGGACCACAAAATGCCATGTGTCACTACAAGACACCAACCTTGGCTTCCAAGTTCTTATCTCATCCATCCATGTGGTATTACCACATTTATTCACCAATTTAGGGAAAAATAATTATTTTCTCAAATAAATCAATATCCACCATTTTTTCTATTTTCCATAATTAAATTCCTTTATAGAATTTGCTCCAAAATTACCAAAATACCTTTTATGAATTATTAATCCCATATATCTCCGCATAAATACAAAATTGGGATTTAATTCACTTACACACCTAATTCCACATAGGAATTATTTCCAATTTACCAAAATACCATTTATTGGACTTCACTATCCAAATTACCAAAATGCCCCTCTCATAGGGCACCCTTATTCTCAAGGATCTAACACCTTCTTAAGGGTATTTTTGAAAGTTTCACACTTCCTTTCTTATTCTCTTAACACTGGTAACACCGGGTGTTACAGCTACGGCTTGTAATGTTGCCTAGAATGGACTAGGGTGTGGGTGGATATTGTTCCACAATTAGTAATGGAGTACTGTGGGTTTGAGTCCCACAACAGTCTTATCTTATGATGCGTAAGACCGTGGCATCACAAGCGAGTGCTAGTGCCACAGTCTGGATTGGATTTATAGGACCAGGGTGAGCTGCCTTGTGACATGAATGTACGATACAGTGAGATAATGGGTGTATGTTGTGCTTAAAGCATTAGATGGGTTCCAGAGACTATATAATAGTGAGGCTACCGGAGTGTGTCTTGTACATGCTATGGTAGGAGTTTATTACTTGTGTAGGTTGTACAGATCTCGATTATGATTATGACCATGATATCCCATGCTACAATTCTGCCTATATTATGCTATGCCATGATCCTACCATATCATGGTTGTTATTGTTGACTGAGTCTCTGTTTTGATATATCTCATGCTTTATTTCGTTGTATTATACTTGCTGGGCCTTACCGCTCATTCTTTATCTTCACATCATTCCAGGTACAGGCAAAGCGAAGGATGAGAGGGGTCCTAGCAATGGATGATCTATTGGGTTAAATGTGTACAGAGCTCACCTGAATAAAAGGTTTTGAGAGCGTTTGTTGGATGGTTGGGTTGTACTGTGTTATTGGTTGTATTTTATTGTTGGGGTTTGTTGTATTTTTCTTTGGGATAACCTAATGATATGTACATGACAATAACTATCTTGTTATGTATAAAGAAAAAAAATGGTGGAATTATTGCTATTTGTTGTATTGGACCTTCGGGGTCATTACACGGATGTCTCACCCCACATCCTGATGTCACTCACCAAAATTCAAAGAGACATCTGAATATCTTCAAACCATTCGAATAACACCAAACCACATCCGGATACTACACCACCACATCCGAATACCACCAAATCATATCCGAATGCTACACCCCCATATCCGGATATCACTCAAAAAAATTCATGGAGGTATTCGGATATGCCCCAACCTATTCGAATATGAATTAAATGCTTTCAGTTACTCCAAACATATACGCAATACTTAAAGAATAAACACCAAAAATAACATACTACACATCAATGCATGATAAACATAGAATAACTAAATCCAGGTCATTACAGTAGAAATCCAAGGCGGTCGCCTAGGGCCCCTTACCCTGGGCTGGTCTTGGGCCTAAGCAGCCTGGGCCCATCTCATATCCAACTAATTTTAAGTTGAAAAATTCGAGATAATGGAAAAAGGGAAGGGATATGGCTTTCACTGGAGAAGAAGTTGCATTTAATGAGCAGTAAAATAGATTTGATGTAACAAGGTAGCACGTTGCCACTTATATATATAATATTATATAATAAATAAAAAAAATAGCCTAGGAAGCTCCCATATAAAATTTTTCTTAGGGCCCCTAAAATATCAAGGCCGGCCTTGGTTCCATGTGATGCCTCGCTCCCACTCACAAGTGACACTCGTGAACAATCATCCGAACTGTTCACCTTCCCGATCATTTGTGAAGAGCGGACTATGTTTCAATACGAAACACCCTAGGTGGGAACTAGGTTTCGTCTTTTCCTTCACTCAACCCAAGAGTCGACTAGCAAATTTGGGCTTTAGAAATTCCACATTCAACAAAAAATTTTCATATAATTTTCCCAAATCCCTTTAATTAAAATATTTCTTCTTCTTTTCCAATATTCCATCGGGCTCCAAATAATTAAAAAATTCCAAACAACCCATTGATTTTCCAAATTTCAAGGAAAAACTCATAAATTTTAATTTTCCAAAAATTCGGTATTTATCTCAAAAAAATGCTCGAAAAATCCATTTATTTAAAAAATTCCTCTGGGGCCCCAAAAATCCTAGATTTCCCCAAAATCTTAAGAAAAATTGGCCGGCGGGGCCTGCTAGCGCACTCGGGGCTTGCACAAGGCCCTACAGTGCGCTAGCAGCACGGGTTGGCCGTGTGCCACACGTTGGCCGCGCGCTCGCGCCTTGGGTCGCGCCTGCTACCAGCTTCCACCTTTCACTTTCTCTTTTTTTTTTTTTTTTTTTCTTGGGCTTCTTAGCCTAAATTTTTTAGAATTTAACTTTAGTAAATAATCATTAAAAATCACTCACATTTCCACACAAAAAAAAAAAAAATATTATTCAACCTCTTTTAATGCTTCCAACAACACATACCAAATATGAGAATTACATTAAGACTTAGGCTTTAACATGCCATAAGCCATTATCTCACTTTCTGTGAGACCCCTTCCCGGATACCCCCGCCAAGCCGAAGAACCCGAGCGAGGGCCCGCACAAAAGAAAAGAAATAGAATAAGAAAAACCACCCTGACCTACCATGCATGCTCAACTAGGATCACCTGAACTCATACAGAAGAGTTGACAGCGGAAGCAATACACACATCCTAGGCATACATACAAAAGATAATCGGTCACAGGGTTATATGGTATATACATATACATATATAAGACCGTGCCAAGCACTCAAGTGCTAAACGACTATGGCACAAAATCGCAAGATACACACCAAACCAAGATCCACTAGGACTGCCCTGTACACCACCTATCGGGATACCTCAAGGATTACTAGCCTTGCCCCCACACTTAGCCTTGCCCTTACCTAGAATGAAGAGAAGCAAGAGTGAGTCACAAGACTCAGCAAGCATATAAGAAATAAAAGGCTGATAAGAGTATGGAAGTTAAAGATAACTCGCACCCAAGTGCTGAACTCATGTAAGCATGACAACCAACCATACATCACATGTGCATGAATCACATGACAGATATACAGAACTGCAGCATAATAAAATTTGCACATATTGATCATTGGGACTCACATAAGACACTCGGCACCCAAGTCCCTATCACAAACCTGTCACTGCCCTAAAATGCAATGTATAAGTAACATATCTAGCCGTAGCTCACTCGGGCCAGCGCGACCGGAACCCGGATCAACACGTACAAATCTGAAAATGCAAGCTGCGTCCTTAAATCTGGTACGCCAGCCAAAACTGCAAGAATCGAGCCAAAGCTCGCTCAGCATGCTAAAATGTCCGAAAAACATCACAACACGCACACACGGCGCTAGTAACCATGCAATGCACATAAATAATGCAGTGGCATATGAGTATCAATGATGATACATAGCCCCTATAAGCCATGCATCAAGCCCTACTCGCCCATATAGGAAATCACATACAATGCAGTGCTCATGTAATGCAGAGTTATAATGAGCACAAACGATGATACATAGCCCCCATAAGCCATGCATCATGCCCTGCTCGCCCCAAAGGGAAGATAACTATACAACAATATGCCCATGGCCAAGCACACCAGTCACATGAAACCCCCATATGCATATCCCAAGCTCATGCATGCATATGAACTGACAAGATATTGGAAATAAGAGAAACACATGCAACTATTCTCGACCACAACAACCTCTAAGAAGAACCTACCCACAAGTCCCTAGCTTCATTCCAACAACAAAACAGAAGGGAGAACCGAACCCTTCAAAGCTCACAAGGAAAGACCCACCATCTGGCAAGGGTCAAACCAAGATGGAGAAACTAACCAGAAACAGGCCTATAATCCTCGAATGAAAGCATCTACAACTCAACAGAGTAAATCCTTAAACAACAAGATTATGCTAGAAATACGACTTATAACTACCAGTAAATGACATACTGTAAGAAAAAAAGTCATGCCTATAATCCTCCAATAAAGAACCTAAAGTCCTCAAAATATACATCTAAAATCTCATAGAAAGGAAAATTAAGAAACTAGCAATAGACAAGCTTATAATAAAAACCATCAATGACACACAATGAGTAAATCCTCACATACGTCCTCAATAACAAGCTTATAGTGTTCCTCAATAAATCCTCATATAAAAGCTTATCTAAAAACTCCAACTATAACCTCTAAATCGACACATAATAAGGAAACAACATTATGGAAATAACAGTAAGGAAATAACCAAGGGAAACCTCTAGTAATTCAACATCATATTAAAGAAATAACTAAATCCTCAAATCATACCATCTGAGATGCCCTAGTGAATACGTCCTCGCATCAATCCTCAATTAAAAAGCTTATAGTGAAAATATCCTCAATAATCCCTCATAGAACAAGCTTATCTGGAACTCAAAATGCAACCTCCAAAGCAACACCACAGTAAGGAAAATAGACCATTCTCAAGAATAGTCTCACCATCTCAAATAGACCCAACCAACATGGAGAACACTAGCAAACATCAAGCCTGTAATCCCTAAATGAAACCTCTAGTTCAACACCTAGCCAATCAACATCAAAATAAGGAGGTAACAATAAGGAAATAACCGAACAGCAATAAGGAAGATAAACCAAATATGAGAATGGGAGCATCTATCACATACTATCATCTGGCATTAGAGAAGTAAGAAGGGTAACTAATGGAAATAAAGATAAGAGAGGATGGAATGCTTGCCTGATGAAAGAAGACAATCTCCCTAGAAGTTAGCTGCCGAACAACTCCTTCTTCTTCTTCTTCTATTTCCTCCTCTTCTTCTTCTTCTTCTTTGGCACTCTCTGCAACTCTCTTCCCTCATCTTCTCTCTACAAAAACCTCGCATTCTCTCACATTCTCTCACATTCTCTCTATTTATATCAGCTAAAGTTAGAGACGAGAGGAGACAGCGACCATATCGCATGGAAACTCTCTTCCACCACTTTAAAAGTTGGGATTTTTGGTCGGGAAATGGCTTGGGAACTCACTTCCAAAAACATGTGTCCATTTGATTTAAGAAAATATTCTGATGGCCCAACCTGGATCCGGATTTGAGAAGCTTAAATGAAAAATGGGGCTGGACAGATTCAACATGCTTTCAAATTTCGGGTATAACTCACTCGTACGAGCTCAGATTGAGCTAATTAAAAATGGTATGGAAAGCCAAGAGACAGATATACAACTTTTATGATTTAGGATTTGAGAGAATCGGGCTTAATCATAGCCGAAATTTAGCTTTAAAGAGGAGACAAAATGCTGGAACGCATGGCTTACGAAAATTCTGGACAGCTCCAACACATCGCACTAAGTTGGCCATAACTCTCTCATATGAGATCCAATTGGGGTGATTCAAGATGCTATGGAAAGATAAGAGAAATGGATACAACTTTTATGCTTTGGGGTTTTAGATATTATGGATGTATCAGGGTCAAAATAGGGATTCAATACACAACTCACACACTAGAAATACAGGCCATCCGAATCACATATACCCAATTCAAATCACTCTCTCCCAATTCGGATCCCACTTACAAAACTCACAAAATTTCATCCAATTTTTAGCCTTGATTCCAATCACTCACTATCACATTCCAATACCAATCAAATTCATTTGGATACTCCAAATATATACACAACAGTTAATTAATAACCACCAAAAAATAACATATTAAACATCAAGACTAATCAATTCAACCACAAGATACGACACAACATTAATTAACTAAATTCAGGTCATTACACTTTCAAAATAAAATCATACATCCCAAAATGAAGATTAAACACCATATACATACAACATTCATAAAAATTACAATAATGCTTTAGGCTTCCACAAGCCATAAACTAACAAAAAATCAATCAAAAGCTTCCAAACTTCAAGCTCACAACTCCCCTTTTCTCTTAGCACATAAAAATCCTACAAGGTGAGGGTGAAAACCTCATGAGCCATAAATCTCAGTAAGGGTTGAATGCATAAGTAAATGAAGTATCAGAGAGCATGTAATGCAAAAATGCAATGCAAAATGGGCAATCTTTCATGCCCTCATAACCTCCATAGGTTAAGGCATCAACCAACCCTTTCCACACACTAGTTCTCCATATGGCCATAGGTACACTAGAACTCATATCATGCAAGTGTTAACCATTACATGCAACTCATAAGAAAAACATTTACAAATGCATGCAAGATCACCCCTTTTGGGTCATCCCTTACCTTTAAAAATCCTTAGAAGCTACCAAACCTTTGCTTTAAAGAGAGATTCTTGCCAAAATACTTCTCACCACCTAAGAAGAGATTCTTGAAACATTACTCTTCAAAAATAAAATAGGGTAAGAGATGAAGACATGAATGGAGACTTATCTCACTTCTTTTCTTCTTCCTTTCTTTCCCTTTTTCTTTCTTTCTTTTAATCTTAGGAAAACTTGGACTTAGCATTCTCTTTCCAATTTATAGAAACTCTTAATCCATGCCAAACTTCTAGAATAAATCTTGGCCATTGCTTTGTTTCTTGATACTAGGTTAAATCCACACCCTCCACAACAAGCACAATCCATGTGCTTTAAAGAGCTTTAATCTCAACCATTGATGGGAATTGGGAGACTTAATCCTCACCATCCTAGAAAGCACAATCCTTGCCTAAAAGAAGAATTAATCTTAGCTATTGATTTCCTTTCCAAAATAATCTCATCCACCAATTTTTTTCTTTTTAATTAAAAATTTAATCACGTTGGCAATCCATGCCAACTTTCTAGAATGAATGAGAACCCTTGGATCAAATCCCATCTCAAGAATAATTCTCTACCCTTAGATCTTCTTGGATTTATAATTTCCTTTCCATTTATTTAAATAAGACCATTTTCAAACCATTAATGCATGACAATTTTCCTTTTCTTTTTGCATTAAATAAATCCCACATTTTCACACATTAAATGGGAGACTAATTTCCATTTTCTTTTTGAATTTCTTTATTTCTCCCATAATCATTCCTTTCATGAATGCTAGAACGACTAATTCTCATTTCTTTTTGATTTAATTAAATCATTCATTTTTCTTGGACAAGAGCTTGCCAAGTGTTACTATTAGATACCACCCTTGGCTTCCAAGCTTTAATCCAAGCCATTCATCTGGCTTCACCACATTTATTCTCCATTTTAGGGAAAAAATATTACTTCTCACATATAAATGAATTATAATTAATTTTCCTCTTTAATAATTAAATTCCCTCATGGAATTATACTCCAAATTACCAAAATGCCCTAAGGAATTAACAATCCAATCAATCTCCACACAATTGCACAAATGAGAATAATTCCCAACACATTTTCATTCCAATAAGGGAATAATTTTCAAATTTCTCAATTAGCCTTCATTGGGTCTAGTTACCCAATTTACCAAAATGCCCCTCCTGAGGGCACCATTATTTCCATCGATCCACTTATCTCAAGGGCACTTTTTGAAAGTTTCTATAAACCTTCCATATTTTCTAATACCAATAACACTGGGTGTTACATTCCACCTTTTGTTTCATTAAAATATTTTCCACATTTTGTTTTTGTTTGTACTAATAGCAATTTGCTTCTTTATTGTAAAACATTTTCATACATTATTACTTCTTTCTCTTCTTGATTTAATAGAAAAAAGATTTAGTTATCAATGAATTCTATTAGAATATAATTTTATATATGACTCCTTTTCATAGGTACATGTTTTCTTTATTTTAATTATTAATTAATTATATATCAGTCCATTAGTTACATATAACCAATTGAAGCATTAAATTACAAATCACCAAAGTACTTCAAAGAAAAAAAAAATGGAGCCAACAAGAAGGTGAAGAAAAATCCTAAAAGAATTCTACACGTAGGAGTTGAAGCTGCTTATATTATTAATGTTATTTCTATAAGAAATTTGTACACTCAATTGTTAATTTTGGTACAATTAATATTTATTCAAAAAAGAAATAAACACTTTGAGGAAGAAATGTTACTAATTTAATTAAAGGTAGGAACTCCATGTAAAATTTTGATTGAATAATAAAATTTTTCTATGAACTTTTAAGGGGATATGAAAGAATTCAGTAACTAAGTAAGAATATAAGCCATATATAGGTTTTGTAAGAATATAAGCCATATATAGGTTTTGGAGTACATTCTCAATTCAATATAAGAAATAAGATGCACCAAATAAGAAATGCATGGATATGATTTTCTAGTTGTCAAAATGATCATTATATTGACAGAAATTACCCTTACCTTATCATTAATGAGATGATTTGTATATGGAAATTATAATATGTAGAACAACAATTTCCCATGAAAAATATATGAATAATGAGTACTTGCTAAATTGATAAGGTTGGAAATTTCCTTAGAGAATAAAAATTAAAGTGCATAAGTTAAATGGCCAGACAACTAGCTAGAGCAATTAGTTAGATGGGTAAGAAATTTTCATAATTTAAAAAGCAATAAGAGAAAATATACACATTTAATGGATGGCCTAATTTTGCATTTTTTTATAAAATTGTTTGTAAAAGATCAATGTGAGTTGTATATATATAGTGTAGTGGAGAAGGCAATTTCAGATACATCATCGTTCTTCATTCATCGCTCGCCAGTAATAAGGCTTTTTGTCTTTAAAGATCATTTCATATGGATCAGAAGGCTTCTTTTACCAATATGCTATTAGTGTTATGCTTGGTTTTCGCTTGCGCAGGTCAATTACTCTCCACATCTCTCTTCCTTTTGATTGTTATATTGATCTAATGCATGTATCCATATAATATATGCTAATTGCTTGTGAGGATTGAGTTTTTGTCTGTTTATTTATGTAATATTTGAAAGGTGATTAATGAATTAAAATTCTTTCATATTTTTAACTCTATAGAATGGAATGAAGACTAAATTGTTGTTATTGTCATTTATTTAGATAGTTTGAGATCAAGTGTGATGGCAGGGAGTCACTCTGTAGAATCAACTTCAATGGAAACATCTGAGATCCATTGTTCGAGTGTAGCTGATTGTCACAAGGTTCGTTGTATTGATGGCAAACTGGAATGTGTTCGTGGTGTTTGTCTATGCATTAATGCTACCACTCATCACATCTAATCCTCTCCTTTGGCTGGTCTATCATCATCATCATCTTATGTGCTATATATTTTCATCAATCAATTGTAATTTTGATGAATTATTATTAATGAAGATGCACATGAGGCCATTGCCTAATAATTTTTATATGTATTTTGTTGTGTTTAACTTCTGAATTTGGGTTGTTTCCCTACTAAACTGGAAAAGCATAGCAATTGATGCAAAGAGGCATCCTTACACTAACAACAATGAAATGTAACATTTTGCTTCCAAAAATGGAACTCTTTTGTTTTACAATATAAATAAATAAAAATAGCATCGAATAATGTAATGTTCCAAATTTAAAAAAAAAATGCAACTAGATTCACTGATCATATAATGTAATGTGTCTAGTCTTTCCTTGTGGCCTAGTCCTCGACGCTAATAAATATGCCCTGGATTTGCACCCTCGAGATCTGGATCTAGCACCCAAAAACCCATCCAACAAACCCAACCACCCAACTCTCTCAGACCACTTGAAGACACCCATTCGAAGACTTAATCACACATAACCCATTCTCATACTTTCATTTGTATCATGACTTCATCTAACTTTGGCATTAGAGGGCCCACGTGGGAGAGTTCCCCTTAGGCCTTTTGATTGTTCTTATGTCGCAGACATTTTGAAGAACCTGAAGACCCATCCAGAGACAACAAACAGTAACCCTCCTTCCCCTCTCCCCGGAGACTCCCTCACTCCCCTGGAGCCATGTAATCCAAAGACCCTCTTAGGCGAAGACCCTAACCCTCAGGACCCCATTGTCTTGATGACTCACAGGGATGAAAGTCCTCCGAAGACCAAGGGCATTCATCTTGCTCTCCCGAACAACGGATCGAGTCTAGCCCTGTGAACTCCACTCCTCCAAACAGCGAATTGAGCAATTCTCCATTTGGATGCTCGCTAGTGCTACTTGCCCACACAAACCTTCCTTTCTCGCCAATTTATGCCGCATTGTTTTTGGAAAAATAAATTCAATTGTTGTATTTTGGCAACAATAAGTTTTATAATATTGCTATCTTCTAACATTTAAAAATAAAAGTTAAAATTATTTTTTGACGAAAAGATGTGTTATGTTATCATAACAAAAACTATAAATTGTTATGTGTCTAAGTCTTTTATTTTATGATTTTGATTATTCTTTGTTCACTATTAGATTCTAAAACATTAAACACTTCACAACCGACACACACACACAATATATATATAACAATCACTAATATATTTAAGTTCTTCAAGATAAGTTTTTTATTTATTTAAATTATAAATAGATTCGTTTAGTATGCATTTTTTTTCCAATAAGTTTCACAATCTAATTTACAAATCATGTGAAAGTTTAAAATATGAAAATTAAAATAAATGTTAAAACTCAAGAGTGAAGAATTTTAAAATATAAAAAAATATAATTTTTGAATAAAAGAGATCAACCCGCTAAGCCAAATCCATCATGGTTTTTGTGTTGGGCCAAGCTCTCCCCATATAAAAAGTGTCGGGTGTAGACCTATAAACAGGTCGACCACAATCTAGGCTAAGTCGGCCCATTTGTCATCACTAAAAATGAGTTATTATTCAAGATGATAAGGGTAAGATGGTGGTTGCAATAGAAAAAAATACAAGCTAGCTTTATTGATAATGTGGATTGCTAAGGCTAGTTGCTTCTTAATCTAGGTCTTTTAATGTTTCCTATATTAAGGCTCATGGGCATTTTGTTCAAGCAATTCTGGAGCTCTTGGATTCATTGGTGCATATACGATTGGTGTAGCCATGTCTAAAGAGATGGTGGCAACTTAATTAGCTCAGTTTTTTTTACAAAGTTAGGTTCTAAGTTGCTTTCTCAAGTTGTTGAAAGAGGGGATTTCTGTAACGACCCGATAATGGGTCTAGGTTATTTCGGAATTAATTTCTACGTGTCAAATCTCGAAAAATAAGTAATACAAATGCTAGGTTATTTTGCGTAAGAAATAATAATAAATGCTAGGTTATTTTGGTTAAAGTAATAATAATAATAATAATAATAATAATAATCTATATAATAAAACACAAAGGTTTTTGAAAATGTCTCAAGAGAAAGACTTTTTAATGGCTTGGATCAATTTCTGAAGATTTGATGGCTGAGATTAAAAATTTTCCCGCCCAAAGCCACCTATAGCACAACCATCTTCTGTGACGACCTAGAATTTTCTGGATCTTTATTTACAACTGGCTAATAACTTAAACGCATGGGCTAAAAATTTACCCTATTATTATACAACAATGGAAGTAGATTAAATATAAATATACATCTCAGTGGTATTTCCTTACATAATAAAGCATCAAACAATCAAATACCACATATACATAATCAAAGCCCCCAATCACAACTCACACCCCAAAGATCTTTTCAGCTGGGATTGCCCTATACACACAGAATCCAAATGAAATAATAACATTCGCCATAACAACCATCCCCAAGAGTACCATTCTTCTCAACCTGGAATGATTGTAAAACAAAGTGAGCCACAAGGCTTAGCAAGCATAACAGAAAAGATATGGTAAGGTTAGGAATAAATCTTTCACACTGAATACCACCCATCAAATGTCGTGATGGAAATCAAAGTGCCATGCCATGCAATGTATAACAACATGCAGCCTTCAACATAAATAAATAAACCAATACACATAGTGGCAGTCCTTGGGACCCACATAAGAAATACACAACTTGGCACCCAAGTCTGCATGCAAACCTGGCGCCACCATGGACTGGCTAGCATCCACCATATGAGCCTGAAGCCCTAGTATAAATCATATGAGCCCGAGGCCTTGGCTAGCAGAAATATATGAGCCCAAGGCCTTGGCTAGCAGAAATATATGAGCCCGAGGCCCTAGTTAGCAAAGATACATAGGCCCGAAGCCCTGGCTAGCAAAGATATATGAGCCCGAGGCCCTGGCTAACATAAATAAATGAGCCCGAGGCCCTAGCTAGCATAAATATACAGTATCATAACCATGCAATGCAACAAGTAATAAATGCAATGGCTTCTGCAGCGTTAACATGATGACAAGGCCCCCATAAGCCAAGCATCAGGCTATGCTACGCCCACGTAGGAATTCATACAAGCAAATGCTCTAAATGTATATTCTGGCTTAACATACACAAGTCGGCACTTAGCAGGCCAACAGTGTCATCCCAATGCTGACACCCCCAACACATACAAGCATGATCCCTAATGTATACAAACCCCATCCCATGCATTGCAATGCTAGGCAATATGTCACGTAATGGCAGAGTCAGTCGACAGTGACCAGGCACCGGTTGACAATCTGTGACTAGGGATTAACCAATCGACAGCCATCCGTGTCTTGGTTGAAGGTTAGCTCTCGTATCACCAAATAGTCAACAGAGCACCTCACTGGTCGATAACTCATGCCTCATGTTATTAGAACTCACACTCGCAGGAAATCAGAACCACAACTAAATTCTGCCAATCACTAGGAACCTAGCCCCGATTTAGGTTCAGTATCATTCCCAGAAATAGGGGTGGCACAATACCCCGTAGGAACACAACAAATAAAACCCCAACGAGTCTTGTATTTAATTTAAATTAATTCATACTAATAAAATCCTCCATTCATATAATTAATATGCAAAACCGAATCGAGTTAAGGAAAGCTGTGGGATTCATAAAATGGAAGGAGCTCACAAAGGAAGAAGGGAGCTTGCCTTGATTTAGCAGATTTTAGCATTTTTATTCCCATACGCCGCTATTTCAATACACGTTGCAAATTAACATAATCTCCCAAAATTAACCACATCACACCTAAAATTAAATTTCAACCATATAGAATTATTAATACACTTTTCACTACCCACCTGGCTATTTAAACTTAGATTAAACTGAGTTTAATCTTGAATTTCTCCTTAAAATAGCCCCTGCACATTGCTTCATCTTTTCTAATTTTCCTTCCTTCGTTTGCTGCTTAAACCATGGCATTTACACATTGTTCTTGGCCTTAAAAAGAAAAAAGAAGAAGGCCATCAGAAGCTGCTGCATGGCAGCGCAGGCGCACCCCACTGCCTTGCCCAAAATGACACTGTTTTGGGTAAGGAATGGCTGAAATATTTCAGCCAAAATCTTTTCCAGCGTGCGCACCAGGCCAGCCCCGAACCAGCGACCTGCCCTTCCACCCTACGTGAGCGCGCCAGCTGCTCCTTCAACTTATATATGCACCTATTTAAATTTAAAGCAATCCCAGCACATTTCTAGGAAATTGCGTTTAGGCCCCATAACTTCTGAAAATTATCACACACACCCGCTTATTAATAATTCTCATACCCCCAAATTCCCGATAATTACTTACCCATTTCTTCGACACACATAATAATTAATATTTCTCTTAAACCCACAAATATTTGATAATCACCTTATACGCAATAATTAATAATTATCAACTGTGCACTAAATTATTCAATTCCAATAAATCAAATATCACTTCAAATGCATAATTTAATAATTATTAACTATTCCCAAATTATCAGGATGTTACAGTCTCCCCTCCCCCTAACAAAATTTCGTCCTCAAAGTTCTTGTTGGTTAGCTAAAACCATTCAAGGAGACACACATATTCTAAAGAATTAGATTGTCTTAAGATGGCAGAAGGATGGCTTATCTGGACGATGGATGACTAACCCAGGGGAGGGTGACAGCGATGGGTGACTTGCTCGGGGAAGTGTGACAGTGATGTGTGACTTCTCTAAGCGATGGATGACTCACTCATGGGAGAGTTACAATGATGGATGACCCTTCCAAGCGATGAGTGACTTGTTTGGAAAGAGAATCGGTTAAGGACGTCAGTACGGATCCCCATGCAGACCCTCTAATGCCTAATTTAGCCACTTAAAGTATGGGATAGTTTAATGAAAGAAAGAAGAGTAAGTGTCAGAGAATGTGTACCCCAGAGGCAGAGGACTTTCCTATTTATAGTGATGGAAAAGGAAACCAGGTGTTGGGTGACCCGATTTCCTTGGTGAGTAACTCGAAGGTGGGTCTTGCAGGAGTGATGGCGTACGGATCACAGACGTGCCCATGGCACCCCCGAGTTGCCCTCATTGGATGAGGGTCACTCGGGGGTGCGTGCAGGACACCCTCGGGTGAGGGTCACTTGGGGTGCAGGAGCAAGCATGCGCAAGCGAGGGCGCCAGCAGTGCGCAGGGCTACCCATGTCACCCTCAAGTGGGGATCACTTGAGGGTGCTGGCCGCGAGGGCATGTAAGTGCGAGTTAGCACGGGAATATGCATTGGGCTGCACGAGCACATGCACGGAGGGCTAGGAAGTAGTACAGTGGCATAGGCTCACGCAGGCTTGATGCAATTCGGAGCACGTGCACGAGGGGATGGGCGAAGACGTAGGCGCGCGGGGTTGCTGCAATGCCTGTGTGTCGGGTTGCAACCATGCACGCGGGGTCTCCTAGCCTGGCCACATGGCATTTTCTCCTTCTTTAGATTCTTTCGTTTATTTTTGCTAATCCACTTATTTTTTAGGGCACATCAATTTGTATATAAAAATTATAATATGGGGGATGGCAATTTCCCATGAGAAATATATGAATAATGAATACTTGATAAATTCATTAGGTTGAAAATTTTCTTAGAAAATCAAAATTAAAGTGCATAGCTTAAATGACCAGACAACTAGCTAGAGCAATTAGTTAGATGGGTAAAAAAATTTCTTAATTTAGAAAACAATAGAAAGAAAATATACACATTCAATGGGTGGCCTAATTTAGCATTTTTTTTATATAATTGCTTATAAAAGAACAATGTGAGCTGTACATTATCGTTGATCATTCATCTTTCATCATTCATAAAGCTCTTTTTTTTTAAAGATGATTTCATATGGATCAGAAGGCTTCTTTTACCAATGTGTTATTAGTGTTATGCTTGGTTTTTGCTTGCACAGGTCAATTACTGTCCACATCTCTCTTCCTTTTGATTTTTTTGTTTATTTATGTAATATTTAAAGATGGTTAATGAATTATTCTTTAACATTTTTAACTCTATACAATGGAATTAAGACTAAATTGTTCTTATTGTTATTTATTTAGATAATCTGACATCAAGGGTGATGGTAGGGAGTAAATCTCTAGAATCAACCTCAATGGAAGCATCTGAGATCTATTGTTCAACTATAGCTAATTGTCACAAGATTCGTTGTATTGATGGCAAACTGGAATGTGTTCGTGGTGTTTGTCTATGTATTAATGCTACCACTCATCACATCTAATCCTCTCCTTTGTTTGGTCTATCATCATCATCATCTTCTGCGCTTTAAATTTTCATCAATCAATTGTATTTTTGATGAATTAGTATTAATGTAGATGCACACAAGGCCATGGCCTAATAATTTTTATATGTATTTTGTTGTTTTAAATTCTAAATTTGACTTGTTTGCTTGCTAAATAGAAGAAGCATAGCAATCGATGCAAAGCGACGTCCCTATACAAATAGCAATGAAATATAACGTTTCACTTACCAAAAAAGGAGATGTAATGTCTTACACTATAAAAAAAAAAAAATTAACATCGGATAATGTAATGTTCCAAATCTAAAAAAAAAAAATTATAGCTAAATTCACTAATCATATTTTTATGGCCTGTAAAATTAATTAATTATTTTTTAAGATTTTAATGGTTGATTTTAGATTTCAAAACATGCGGTTCATTATTTTGTAGGCTATGTTCCCTTTTGCTACCAATTTTGTATATTTAAGTTTTATAATATTGCTATTTCCTAACATTTAAAAATAATATTTGACCAATAGATGTGTTATGTTATCATAACAAAAACTATTACTCTATAAATTGTTGTGTCTATCTCTATTGACTATCGGATGCTAAAAACATTACGCACTTCTCAACATATCTACATATAACAATCACTAATATATTTATGTTCTTCAAGCTAAAAATTTTTGTATATTCAAATTATAAATAGACAATCCTATAATATCCACTTTTTCCCAATAAGTTTGACAATCTACTCTACAAATCATGTGAATCTTTCAAATAAGAAAATTAAAATAATGTTAAAATTCAAGAGTGAAGAATTTTAACAAACCAAAAAAAAAAAAAAATTGTAATCTTTGAATAAAAGAGATCGACTCAATAAGCCTAACCCACCAAGATCTTTAGGCAAGGTCAAGCTCTCCCCATGTAAATCATGTCAAGCATAGCCTAACTTGTTTATAAAATAGGTCAATCACAATCTAGGCTAAGACAACCCATATGTCGTCAGTAGATATAAGTTGTTGTTCAAGATTGTTATGTTTGTGACTCAATAATTGATTGGGTCAAATATATAAATAAAAAAATTGTGTTAAGCTATTGGTGTCTATAGCCCAACAACCCCAGCCCGTGTATTTTATCTTTAACTCTTAATTCCAATATTGTCACTTACCCTAAGTAGATAAAGTTGGAGTTTGGGGGAAATCAACAAATCGTACTACACATTGTTTTCACATACATGCAAAATGTGAGAACAAGAACCCTAGAAGCAAGATCGGAAGAAGAACTCGACAATCGAAAAGGTAAACTGCGCAAGGTAAATTCGATTTCAATCTCTCTAAGTGAATCAGTTATTTATTTCATTATTTGAGTCAGAGAATAGTGAGATTGAGAGTGCTGGGAATAGCTTCAAGTTTTTGTGAGCTTTGTACTCTATTGCGTTTGTATTGATTTGAGAGTGTTGTCGTGAGATCTTGTGAGAGTTCTTGTATATCTCTGTAAATCCATTGTATATATTTCAAGTGGATTGACTAGGGTGAAGCCCTGTCATGAGTAAGATCTTTTTGAACTGAACACCTACATGCCTTGTCCATTTTATGCTTGCTCTGTGTGAGTATTTTCATTTCTTCAATTTTGTTTCGATGTGGATCTTGGTACCACCATAGTTGGTGATGTTCTACCCTTGTGCTTAGTTTTGATGATGAAAAACATATGTTATTAAATCCCTAAGTCATGAATCAAGGTGGTGGTTTTCAACAAAATCAATTTCAAGTGCATTGTTAAAATGAAAACCAAAAAGATTTATGATTTTCTATTTTAGTTAGAGATTTGTAAAGTCAAGTTTTTAGTCTTAAAAGAATCTCCTAAAATGATTTTCAAATTAGCTTTGAAGTCGTTGGTCAACATAGAGCTAAAATTGTTCTAAGGCAAAAGACCAACTAGAACATGTTTTTGAAAGTGTGTTCATTTTAGAAAGCGTTCATTTTAGAAAACTATCTCCTAGTATTTTGATATCTAATATCTCTTAGTAACGAAATGGTTTTGATGAATGTCTATATAAAAATCAATTTCTATCATGTGGATTATATGAATGAGAAAATGAATTTTTAGTATATAAGTTTTGAAGTAAGATATGAAAACTTATAGAAGAAATATTGAATATGGTTGAAAGTGTTTTGAAAAACTTGCTTGTTGAGAGTGATTTGTTTCAAAATATACTTTTGATAATCTCAACTTGTTTTAAAGATAATCAAAATGAGTTTTTAAAGAATCGAATAAGGTTGTTTTGAAAATTCAAGTTTTTCTAAAGAATAGTCGACTATCAGGATCTTTCTGTTGACTATGCTTCAAAATAGTCGACTATTTTTGATGTTCTGTCGACTATTTAAGCATCTGTCGACTATTTTAGCATCTGTCGACTATCGAGTAAAAATAGTCGACTATGCCTTTTGATCTGTCGACTATTTTTGTTCATAAAATTCAAAAATTTCTTCTCATTTCAGCAACTGTCGACTATTCAAGTATGTCTGTCGACTATTGGATTTTTGTATTAAAAATAGTCGACTACCAGTATATGTCTGTCGACTATTTTTAGTTTTACTTGTAAAAATAGTTGACTAATCTTTTCTTCTGTCGACTATTGTGCTTCACAGAATTTTATAACGGCTAGTTTTTCAACTCCAACGGTCACAAAAACGGCTAGTTTCTTCTTCAATCTTTATGGATGCTTATATATACAACTCATGGATGATCAAGGAAAGGCTAATGGACGGAAATGAGATGATCTAGCAATTGCAAATAATTTTATTCGAGCTTACAGTGTTTGGGCTTTCATTGTTTTATTTTTTCTCTCCAAGGCTTGGCTGTTCTATCATTGTAAATTTATTGTTAAGCCTTGTTTTTCATTGTGAGAGAACTTGTAACTAAGAGTATTAACTCTTAGCTTATCTCTTTCATTTGTATCGTTTCTATTTTCCTAGCTTGTGTAGCTAGAGGGCCCATTAAATTGGGAGGTTGTATTTTCCTAGCAGTAGCTAGAGGGCCCATTAAATTGAGAGGTTGTATTTCCTAGCTTGTGTAGCTAGAGGGCCTACTTGTGTAAGTGGGAGGTTTTAGTGAATTGATTTGAAATCCTTAGTGGGAGCTAAGGTAGTGGATTAGGCTTGGTTTAAGCCGAACCACTATAAATCCTTTGTGTCTTTTATTCTTCTTGCTTTACATTGATCATCTCATATGTTCTATGTTTTAAGTCACTAAAACCTCAATTGGGTCAAAAAGTTTTCAAGTTTCTACCAAGTTTTTAATTATACCAATTCACCCCCCCTCTTGGTGTGTGACATAGCATCTCCCGTTCTAACAGTTGGTTGTGTGATTTGTGTCACAAGTATTCTCAACAAAGATGATAAGGGTAAGATGCTAGTTGCAATGACGCATGAAAAATTTTGTTAGGTTAAGAGTTAAGTGAATTAAGCTTTTTCACCCTTTAAAAAATCTAAGAACTTAAATTAGTAAGAAATATAAATTGAAAGAATGCAGCACACAAGGTAAGGTATATAGTGGTTCGGCTATGCCTACTTCACTATCTTGGATTCTCATCAAGAATTTTGTTCAACCAATTTTCTTAGGTAGCTTTTAAAACAGGCTAAGCTATAAAACCTTTACAAACAATGATTTTTTCAAATAGGATCGGTCATAACCAATGCCTTTTACTAGGATCATCCTTAACCTTTATAAGAACATAATAAAAATGTGAATAAGGCATACAAGAAAAGGTATAGGTTGAACAAGGTTACAATCACTTCTTTCGGTTTTTACTAAGAAATAGAAAGATTGAAAGATATAAGCTTGGTCTCTCTCTCTCTTGCTCTTTTTCTGTTGGATGTTAATGATAGAGCACTTGTTAAAGGCTTTTTGAATGCTTGAGATATTAGAATTTCAACTACCTTTTTTGTTCTTCTAGTTTCATCTCCTTTATATTGTGTTCTGTTACTTAATGCTTCTGCAGACCTGTCCATCAAGGTGAGAGAATGTTCTTTGTGTTTTAACTGTCACTTTTGTCTCTGTAACATTTCTTAATTCAGTTAAAAACATCAAAATCCATGTACAATTTTTCAGAAAAGCATTTAATGTTATGAAAATTAAAGATAAATCGCATTTAATGCTTTGTAATGGCTATATTTTTCAAATTTTGTCATGTATTACTCGAGTTCAAAGTAGTATTTAATCAACTAAGTTTAATCTCTACTCAAGTGCAGATGTTTTGTAATCAACTATTTTTATGAGTTACTCGAATACAAACAACATTTTGCTCGATTAAATTTTTGATACAAAATATTTAAATACATACTCAATTAGAAAGCTTTATTTACTTGAGTATACTAAGATTTTTATTCTATTAACAATTTTAGTACTCAATTAAATTAATGGTCCAAAGACATGGCATATTTCTGATAGATATCTACTCGATTAAAAAGATAAATCACTCAAGTACACTATAACATTCTAGAATTTTAAAGATAATTAATAATTATTAATTCTGGTACTTGAAGTCATTATGGAATATTTGGGGATTTAAGGAAAAATAATAGTTTATATTGTTTTTGAGAAAATAGGTAATTAAGGTAATTAATTATTTTGTTTAGGAGTATTTATGGAAATAAGGGAAGATTAAAATAAATCGATTTGGGTGAATTTCTGGAAATTCGGGGTGTAAGTGGAATAATAGGAAAATCGGATGTGAGGTATATGTGGGATTTTTTAAAGCTCTGGGGCGTTGGTGCAAATCCTAAAAATTGGCTACAAGACACCTTAAAATTAATTAAGGGTGTATATTAGTTGAAGGCGAGTAACAGCTGGGTGGTCATGGGCAAGGCGTAGGTTCGAGGCCACAGGGGAGGAGGTGCGCGCGAGGATTTTTGGCTGAATTTATTCACCCATAAGGTGCCAAAAATGGCGCATTTGGGGTACGTGGTGGGGGGCGACGCAGCAACAGCTGGCCGTGCTACATGGCATGCCCTGGGCCATTTATTTTGCCTTAGCCTCCAAGCTGCTATGTTCTGTGATATTTAAGGCCAATTTTGGCCAATCTAATGTCCAAACAGAGAGCAAAATGAGGGGAAAATTGAGAGAGAATAAGGGGAACTCGACCAGTTGCAGGAAGGAGGGAAAAAATAGAAGAAATAGGAAGAAAAATTAGAGAAATGTGCCAGTAAGTGGGTTAAATTACTGGAAGTGTTATATATTTAAATTATAAGTTTTTTGCAGTTAGATTATGTAGATTACGCGGTTAAATTTAATTAATTTAAGCTATGGTTTTATAAATCTTAGTAAAATGTTTTACTTCGTAGCAGGAGTGCAAGAAAGGCAAGAATCGACCAAATAAAGGTAAGATCTTAACCCTCACCTTACATTCTTAATTTCCTGTGAAAGTCTCCGTGGTTTCTAGTACTTTATTCCCTCCCTCACTGTGACTCGGTTCCACGTATTAATAATGATCATTTGCGTGGCAACCCTCCCATAACTTATATATTATTAATGAGTTTATTGGTGATGCAAATAGTTAAGTAAATGGTTTCCTTGTGTCATTAATTTCGTCCATCACGGGGCCTTGTATCGCTCTGCTTCCTTTGGGAATGATGCTGAACTCGTTGGGGCTAGGTTCTTAGAAGAGTGGACTATGGTTTAATTGGGTTATGTTAAGAGTCTTACTGGAAAAAGTGTAACGTATGGTAACATGTATATGGAGATGGTTACCTATGTACAAAATGAAACAAGATCGAGAAGGGTATATTGATGTTTATGTTGCCAAGTGTACGAAGGGTCATGAAAAAGAGGTTGCGAAATGAAAAGTATAAAAGTTTAGTATTGGATGTATGGGAGCTAGTCATCGGCTTTTACGCGCTAGACACGCTAGAAGAGCTAGTACTGCCAGATTTCGGCCTTGGCTTGTGCATATCATGATGTGTGTGAGGCATGGGGTTTGGGGTTGCATTCATTGCGGGACATGATTTGTGTGTGATGGGACGTGCAAGCATTTGCATGACCTGGTTGGTCTAAGAGCCAACTTGGGTTCCCTAGGTAAGCTGATGCATTTAGAGCATTGCGCATGTGTGTATTCTTGTGTGAGTGTAGCATGGCCTGATGCTTGATTTATGGAGGCCTTGTGTAACGGCCCGCCTCCCGGAGCCCCCGCTAGCACAGAGCATCCGTGAGAGGGTCATTATTTGATTGATATCGAACAATAACACAAACTAAAATACACACACAACCCTTTTAGAAACCATGACTTTTTATCATATAACATTTCATAACCATCTTTACATAACCTTTCACAACTTGAGCCCACCTAGGCTTACATAACATACACCTAACTCAATACACCGACCAATACACGACACCCAAGATCTAGATTTGGGAGAGCTCTACACTTGCTATCATGGCTTAATGATCTGAACTCATCCTCGTCGAACGTACCTAGAATGATGGAAAACAAACGTGAGTCACAAGACTCAACAAGCTCTAGAAAGAAAAGCACGGGGTTAAAGACAAAACTCTTCCCATAACACCCCATGCAAATCATGCCAATGCAACAACATACCATGCCATGAACCATATGTGCTTCTACCTCGAATGCATAACATAAAGTAACTTTACACGTAAACGGTCCTTGGGGCCCACATCAAACACACACACTGGCGCCCAAGTCCAGCATACAAACCTGGTAGTAGCCCACAATAGGCTACCATAATATCAATTATAACCTACTATTACCCTGTCATTCATCCATTGGCTTTTCTTGTCATACCATGCCTTTTCCTGTCACTTATCATAACATACCCTTCTTTCCTGTTACTCATCATAACATAACATCATAACCTGCTGCAGTTGTGGGCCACTTCCACAGCATACGTTTCGTGGTGGGTCATACCAACCCGTGGTCCACTACCATGGCATACGATCCGTGGTGGGCGCCACCCATCACCCATACTCATCATTACTTAAACCCGCACATTCTCACCATGCAATGTAACAAATAGTGAATGCAATGGCTTTTGTAGCATAAACGTGATGACAAGGCCCCCATAAACCAAGCATCAAGCTATGCTATGCCCACATAAGAATACAAGCATGCAAAATGCTTCTAAATGCACCGGCTCATCTAGGGAACCCAAGTTGGCTCTTAGACAAACCGGGTCATGCAAATGCTCACACATCCCATTACACACAATGCATGTCCCCAAGTGAATGCAACCCGGTCCCTATGCACCACACACATCATGATATGCACAAACCAAGGCGGGAATCTGGAAATACTATCTCTTCTAGTCCGTCTAGCGCTTATGGCAACAGCCGATGACTGGCGCCCATACATCCATCCATCAATTGCCATGACCCACAGTCAATGGTCAGTGGCTTTGTACCCCATACCCTTAAACCCACATAGACAACGTTACATTTATATCTGTTAGACTTAGCATTTCATAACTTTCCTCCATAACTCTTCATGTACATAGCCACATAGATAACATCAATCTTATACACTTTCGACTTAACATTTCTTGAGCTTCTCCCATGACATCTCATACACTCGTAACATAACCATTAACATACCATTCTTGTTCTCATTCCTTCTTATTTACAGAAAACCATCTTAACATACATAATAGACTCTTAGCATATTCCCATAATCTAGACCATAACTAACTCTTCTAAGAACCTAGCCCATCAGGTTCAGCATCATTCCCAAAGGAAAGTGGAGCGATACGATGCCTCATTACAGACGGAATGAATAACATCAAGACATCACTTACTTCACTTCATTCATTACCAATAGCCCCATTAATCACATATAAGACATAGGATGGTTGCCACACGAATTTGCATCATTAATGCATGGAACTGAGTCACGGTGAGGGAGGGATTAAAATTTGAAAAATAACAGAGACTTTCACAGTAAATGAATAACATAAGGGAAAGGTTAGGAGCTTGCTTTTACTTGGCCGATTCTTGCCTTTTCTGCGCTCCCGACACGAAGTAAAAGGTTTCCTAGCAATTAATAAAATCGCGGCTTAAATTAATTAAACCCAACTGCATAGAATACATAATTCGTTTGTATAAAATTTATAATTTAGATATACAGCACTTCTAGTAATTTTACTCACTTACCGAGGTATTTTTAAATGTCGAATAGCTTGTTAATCCCTAATTTCCTCCCATTTCATCCCACTCTTTCCTCCATTTCCTGCTGGATGAGCTTCATCTTCTTTTTCCATTTCTTCCCCTCAATTCTCCTCTCATTCCTCTCGATTTGGCTTGAAAAATGGCCAAATTTGGCCTTTAAAATCACAGAAAAACGCTACTTCGAGCGTAAGGTGCAGTGGGCAGCCCAGGGGCTGCCACGTGGCGTGGCCTGCAGCTACTGCATCACCCCCACCGCCTTAGTAAAATGGCACCATTTTGGCGCCTTAAGGTTGATTAAAAATCAGCCAATTTTTCCAATGTGCGCGAGCCTCACGCGGGATTGAACCTGCGACCGCAACCTCCCCATGCACGCCCGCGACCGCTCGCGCTAGATATCACCTGCAATATATATATATATATATATACACCTAAATATATTTAAAGTACTTGCGACCCACTTCCTAAAATCACAGCAATGCCCCGGAACTTCTAAATTTCACACACACACCCCACTACTCATTTCTCTTTATTACACTTATACCTAAAACTTCCAAAAATCCACTAATTTAATTTGTTTTATTCTTTCATTATTTTCATAAATACCCCTAAATAAAATTATTAAGTGTCTTAATTTCCTATTTCCTCAAATAGCATAAATAAATACTTTCTCATAAATCTCCAAATATTAAATAATGACCTCAACACTAATATTTATAATTATTATTTATCTCCAAATTTTGAGATGTTACAGTTCTCCCCCCCTTAATTGAATTTCATCCTCGAAATTCACACTCAGTCCATTTCCTCAAGACACGTTCACAACTCTCATGATATTACTCAACATCACGTTTGGGACATTCCATATCATCATTTTCTAGTATCTCACCGGGCGTCTCGCACCACAGGGTTACTCTCCAGGTTTCACCTATACTAGTTTCATCTTATTTTTCCATGTACCGAGTCAACTACCAACCTCAATCTTCTTGTACCATTTATGACTTTCGAATCACTTTAATACTCACCATTATACATCCTGCCTACCAAATTCCTATTTGGGTGTCCTTATCGGTTGCAGATTCCCTTGGATAGGTTCAGGTATTTATCTTTCACTCATTAGCTCATATAACATTTCTTGTTGTAGCTCTCTATCAGCAGTTACACCTGCTACCCCGAGACCATCAAAGAGCACATCCTTAACAACTTATGATCATCTATCATGCACCTAGCCTCTCACTTATATCATACCTTTCATTAGAGCCTCAAACTAACACCAATAGAGACACAAACACTAAGATTAGCTTAAGCGGTAAGCGCATACCTTGAGTGGGGTCTGCCCCCTGATTGATGCTCAAAAATGTCAAAATTTTATTATATTTATACCCCTAGTTTAATCTTAAAATTAGTTTTAATTGAATATTTATATGCAATTTGTGGTTAGATGTAGGTTTAAAAAATTAATAATAATAATAAAATAAATATAATATAATATATCATAATATATATAAATATAATACCTATATAAATATAAAACATATATATATCATATAAGTGCATGCGTGAAGCATATATATAATATAATAAATAAGCATATAATATATCATATAATATATATAATATTATAACATATGATAATGTCTTGGCAGCCACGCGTGAAGCTCAATCCGATAAAGCCAACATTCATTTGGATGCTTCACAACCCATTCGGATAGATGAAGTCCAAGTACTGTTGAAGATCAAACTCATTCGAATGACTTGTCCCTTATCCGAATGTGCCCTCTCCAAACCGTTCAACATTGTTTCAAGCACCATCATTGAAATCCCTTTTTGAAGATTTTGTCAGAGCACGCACAAATGACCGTGGTGGCATGCGACGTAATTTCTTCTTTGACCAGGGCCATTTGCAGAATATATACATATATATATATATATATCCATCGTCGACTTCAGCAAAAGAGACCCCCATCCGCCATTTAACCAGAATAAGGGGAAGAGAGCATTGTTTACGTTCTGTTTTTCTTTTTTCTTTCATTCCAATAGTGTTGTTCATTTACTTTGTTTCATCAATACAGTGTTCTTCATTTTCTGTTAGTTACATTCTACAATTTCTTTTCATGCTTGTTTACATTCTGTAATGTTCTTTAACTGTTCATTTACGTTTCTGTAATTTTAATTTCTGTATTTACATTCCAACATTTTACTTCCTGTCTCTTTAATTTTTAGTTGGAGATGTGTGGCTAAGCTTAATCTTGGGCCAAGGCAAGGACTGTGTCCAATGCCACTGCTTGCCCAGGAGAGCCGAACTCCGATTGAATTAACAGAATGCTTATTTGAATTGAGAAATGTGTGTGTATTGAATCTTTGGGTTTGAGTTGAAACATAAGCCTAACTTAGAGTCTCCATGCCATGTATGGAGGTTACTTAAACTGGAAATGGTTTCATACTCAAGCTGGAATGATTAATCTGCGATCCAATTTATGGTGGTTAATTAATCCAGACTCTCTCATGCAATGTATGGAGAGTGCTTAACCTAGAACTATCATGACCTTGAGTTGTAGTTACTTATGGGATCTCAAATGTGTGTTAATCTGTATTTCAATTTATGATAGTTACTTAATCCAGACTCTCTCATGCTATGTATGGAGAGTGCTTAACTTAGAACTATTATCATCTTGGGATACAGTTAACTACATAACCTCAATTTAAATCAGTTGATGTTAATATTTTGATATCTCTTTGGTAAATCAGTGGGCTGGCACATAAATTGCTTTGTCCCAAGGTTGCCTTCCATACACAAACATCCTATTTTTAATCTTGAAAAACAAATCGTTTAGCTAAATTGGTCTGACAAACTCGTTTAGCACATAAAGATTTTTCATCGCATTTCATTTCCATTTTGATCTCCCAGTGAATCGACCTGGACTTTCCCAAAAAATTAAATTGTGCTACAGCGCACACTCATACACTGGCGAGTATAAATGCCTTGTGCTTGCATGCTTGTTTCTTTCTTTGTTTATTTTGTATGTGTTTGTTTGAAATAAATGCACAAGGTTAAGCATAGCCACCCCCTTTACTTACTCATGGCTAACCTCAACATCCACAAAACCCCCGACCTATTCTTCTTCTTTTCTTGTCATCGCTATCCTAGTCACTAATTACCTTAACCTGAGTCATTAGCCTTCCACCATGCATCTCGACATTTCCTTCCTCAACACTCATTTTCTTGTACTACCACCATACTTAGAATTCAAGATTTTAACTAAACGCACCTCGAATACAATTCTAGCTATATGACCCATGACACGCGCCTAACAGTGTAAGTGGGATACGACCCACAGTGTGAGCGGTTATGGGAAGTGGGATATGACCCACAGTGGAATAGTGATAAAGTAGCCTATATTAGGCTGCTAATAGATTTGTATGTTGGACTTGGGCACCAGTGTGTGTTTGATGTGGGCCCCAAGGGCCGTCTACGTGCAGTTTACTTTATGGCTATGCATTTAAAGTTAAGGCAAGTATTGGACATGGCATGGTATGATGTTGCATTGACATGAATTGCATAGGGTGTTGGGGAAAAGTTTTATCATTAACCTACAACCATTCTTTCAAGAGCTTGCTGAGTTTTGTGACTCACATTTGCTTTCCATCATTCCAGGTAAGAGAATTGCTTGAGATATTGAGTACGCTCAACGAGGTTGGGTCTAGATCATCAAGTTATGATAGTAGGTGCAGAGTTCTCACGAACCTGGGTCCTGGGTGTCATGTGTTTGGTCAGAGTAATGCTTTCATGTTCAAGAGTTAAGTGTATGTTATGTGAGCCTATGTGGGCTCATGTTATGAATGGCTATGTTGAGGACGGTTATGAAATGTTACGTAATAAGAAGGGGTATGGTTTTATTAAGGGTTGTGTGTGAGTTTTAGTTTGTGCTATTGTTCTATATCATTCAGGTAATAACCCTCTTATGGATTCTCTGTGCTAATAGGCTTCGGGAGGCGGGTTGTTACAGTACACATCAATCGTTACTCGATTAACATGTCAAGTACTCGATTACAAAAAGGATCCAAAGACTTGACAAATTTATAGAGGATATATACTCGATTACAATTAAATCATTACTCAATTAACTTTACATTACCAGAAACTTGTATTATCTACTCGAATACAAATGTTTATTTAGTTGAGTACATTTGATTTTTACTCACATATACTAAGATTTGCAATTGATTACCCATTATATAACTTATGTCTACTCGATTACATACAAGATATACTTGGTTAAAATATCAAACCTTAATTTAAATTTATTCAAGGCTTATCTAGCAAAATCATTACTTGAATGACTTAGATTTTTACACGAATATAGGAATTTGATAACATAATTACTCGATTACATGATTAAAAGAATCAATATTCTAACCTAATTAGAGATATTACTTCATTACTTGATTAATAGAGAATAATACTCGATTGAAGACTTGACTTACTCGATTAATATATATATATCTTACTCGATTATTTTACAATCATTCTTTAACCTTAACACACTGTTTTGGTCATCATCACTTAATAGAATTTTATTATTTTCTTATCAAATCAAAACTTTAATAACTTATTACTAGATTACTCAACAACATAAAATAGAGGCTTTATCAATAATGTGGATTGCTACAGCTAGTTGCTTCTAAATCTAGGTCTCTTTATGTTTCATCTATTTGGGCTCATGGGCAGTTTATTCAAGTAACTATAGAGCTCTTGGATCCATTGGTGAATATGATCGATGAAGCCATGCCCAGTGAGATGGTGGCAAGTTAATTAGCCTATTTTTTTCTTACAAAGTTAGGGTTTAACTTGCTTGCTCAAGTTGTTGAAAGAGGGGACTTCCCTTTAAAGGCTATGTCTATAGTTATTCTAGATATACCCCAATAATTTAGTTCTACTTAATGACAAACTAAATAGTACCAAGCAAAACGAATGTGTCAATATTGTGTTGAGTGCTTTCATTTGCATTACTATTGGATAGTCAGTTCCAGGGTTGGCCCTGAGGGTAGATGTAAGGCCCCAACCCAAGTCCCCAAAGAACCAAAGCGGGTGCCCTACTAAAATGGAGACAACCTAGACCTAGATGAATTGTCATGCATGCAACTGATAAATACCAGAAAAACTTGATAAAGGAAACTTGCCATGCCAACATGTATATCAAAACCTCAACCTACTATACAACAACTAATCTCTAGGCTTTCATAGCCCAGGCATACATAACATACATCACAGACACACCGGCCACAAAATAAATCATAATCTATACAAACCCAATAAACTAAATCAAAATGCAATCTGGAAGATACAAAATGCATAAAAGGAACCCCTAGGCTGACAACTACTAGGTCTGCATGGCCCTGTACACCGCCTAATTAGGAAGTTGGGAACCAGTAGACTCGCTCACAACTGGGTCCTTGCCTTTATATGGATTGAAGAGAAAACAAGGTAAGTCCAAGTGACTCAGCAAGCTCATAAAGAAAGGAATGATGAATAGAGTGGGTGCTAAGAGTAAACCTGTATCTCAAGTGCATAACAAATCAAAACTCATGCATAACATGCTATGTAATCTCATAAACTGATACAAGTACCAACTATATAAGTAACAATGCACACATATAGGATCTTGGGGCCCAAATAAGAAATGCACTAGCACTAAGTCCTTATATCAAACCTGTTACTACCCTAAAGGTAGACTGCACCTGTACCACGAGTCGCAGCTTGCTCGGATGGGAGCTACCACACCCGCTGGCACTCATAAGCGTCCAAGATAAAAACTTGGCATGCCAGGGTGTCCCTAAATAACTCGATTGGGGAAGACCGACACCGTACAGCTATATCTCAAGAACTGGTGTCAAGACTGTGCAAATGCAACAAATAAGAGTGGCATAGTAGGCCGAACAAGATACAAAACCCCCACAAGCCAAGTATCCTGATAAGCCTCGCCCATATAGGAGGTCACATGCCGAATGTAATTCTCATGTCTAACAACAAAAATATTTAAATCACTGTCATGCTCGTGACCAAGCACACACTCACGTGTAAATCCCCATATGAATAATCCCAAATCCCTGTATGCATTTAAAATGACATAATAATGGAAAATAAAATAAAATACATGCAAAGACTCTTGGCCATAAATCAACCCCCTGGCTCTAACTTATGAGATCCTATCTTCATTCCTCAATAAATTGGAGAGGGAAAGAACTCACCATAGCCATATAAACAAGACCCAAAAGATCGGATACTGGGAGAAATTACCATCCTTCTTTAGATGTACAAAATAGTAGGAATTGCTCACTCGACATAACCAAATCAAGTCTATGCCTTCTCTTATAACATCCAACCAAAATAATTCCCTCAGGAACCCATTAATGCCTCAGCCAACTCCTTACTAGCCATGTATGTACATAAATATATATATATATACAATGAATTAAAAGCCATGGAGACTCGGCCATACACAAGGTCTCGACAAAATAGCGCAATTAAGAGCCTCACCATGGAAATAAAATCTCGGTAATATCTATATATAATTCACCCTTCTACCACTTAACTCAAAGTATACCCATGCTTCTCAGCCATGTATATATGTATATATATATATCTATACATTCTTAAAAGAGAACCAACCCACTCACCCGTGCAAGCTAAATTAAGAAACCTCAAAGTTATCAAGGGAAGGAATAAGGAAAGGAAGAGCTTGCCTGCAAAACTATAGTGACCCACTCCCGTTTACGGGCTTTACCAGTGAATAATCTACCTAATTACTCACACACAAACCAACTATTCAAGGGTTGGACTATGTTTCAACAAGAAATGCCCTAGGCGGGCACTAGCTTTGTCCTTCCCTTCAGCTCCACTCGAAGAATCGGTCCCAAACACAGACAAGGAAACACGGCAGAACAGGACCAAAACCCGAGTGAGCTTCACATTTCTTCAGCTTGCCTCACAGCAAGCTAAAGGTGACCCAGGCACAAATCTAGCACATCAAACATCCACTGAGTACTGGGGATTTATGGGAACATACCTTTCAATCCTACCTGATCTGAAACTCGACTCCACCAACTAAAGCCATATACAACAAGCAATCTCACAAACACCTCTCACACTACGATGAAAACAACAACTAGTTACATTTAGCGCTCATCAACAATTACATAATTACATACATGAATACACCACATACAATTATAGGAGAGTATACAACAAACATCTCGGGCAACAATGCTAGTTGCCACCTCATCCTCCCTACGCCATCCCTGCTTGCCTCAGGACTTGCAACATCTATAACATAAGGTAAAACCTCATGAGTCATAAAGACTCAGTAAGGGTGCAATGCAGGTAAATATGAATATAAACATGATTATGTATGCCAAGTGCATGCAACTGAGGCTAGGTCCAGTCATCCTCATAACCCACTGAGGTTTGAGGCATCAACCCACCCCTTCCCACAACACTAGAACTCATATCATGCAAGTGTATCCACTAAAAATTTTATAAAACATATTTACCAACTTGCAAAGCCACCTCCACATGGGGCCCTCCCTTACCTGGCCCGAAGCCTCTCCTCCCTCAACACAAACTCTAGCCTAAACCTAAAATTCTTCTAGGATCACCGCCTCCCCAGTCGAACCTAGATGCCACACAAATTCCATTAACTCAAGGTCCTCAATTTCGCCATATACCGCAAAAATCATCCTTCAACTAAATTTCTAAACAACCCCAACCAAGGGTCTAATCCAACAAACAATTCACATTACATTAACTCACATAATCCAAATAACTAGAAAAGAAATTTAATTTACCTTTACTCATCTGGAGGAGAAATTCGAGAAACGCCCACACAGGCATTGCCTCCCGAGCTGCCACTTGCGCCCAAATCCCATATCCGAGCCTCTACACACTCCTCGATCCTCGGAATAATTTTCAGATTTTTCTTCCATTTTTTGGGAAAATTTTCAGCTATTTTTCCTATTTTTTTTCCAGATTTTCTTCTTTTTTTCTTTTCTATTTTCTTTTTCTTTTATTTTTCTCTTCCTTCTCCACTTCTTCTTCTTCCTCTCCTCTCCCACGCACGTCAGCTACTTCTTCTTCAACCTCCAACGCGCACACACGTGGTCGATCACCGCAGCTGCTCGCGCTACCATCACCTCCTGTCATTGGCCGGCCACCTTCAATCGCCGCATAGATGTCTCAGCCCTAAGAAGCCCTGAGTAACCTTCTCGCACACCCAGCCATCACCGCCCCTGCAACCGCTGTAAGCAGCCACTGCCATCTCCGTGTGCCACCGCGAGCCACTGGCTATCACCGCCTGGGCCTCCACCACTGCTAGTTGTGACCTCGCCGGCAGCCTTCGCGCATCCCCGCGGGCCTATTGTAGTTATCTGGTTTGCTGTTATAGCAACAACTATGGCCCCCGACGCCTCGAGCTCTTTCTCTCTCGCCATCTCTCTTTATCTCTCCATCCATCTCTCAAATCTCTCTCTCGTAATCTCAGTTTCTCTCAGCCATGCTCTCTGCCGAATGCTCTGCCTCTCACTCTCTTGGCCATTTTGAATTTGAGAGAAAAAATACATAGGATGCTTCCAGGAAGCTCATGCACACACTTATATATATATATAATTTACACATTAACCCCTCTATCTTCTCTATAATTACACTTAAGGAATTTATTAATTGCATTGGGGATTCTAATAATAGCACTTGGACCCTCGCAAGGCTTTAACTAATTACCATCAAGGCAGAAAATCTTGATTTCTTCAAAATTATTTACTGAGACTTACTCGATAAATTTGATTTCGTCCTTGTGCCTACAAGGAACATTTATTTTGTCAGAAAACACTTCAGGGTTTTCTGACTCACAAAATCGGACCACCCCTAAGGTCCCCTCAACTTCCCGGAGGTCCCTTGTAACCATTTGGTACTAGCACCTTCGGGCTTATACAGAATTCATTTCAAAAATTATTCCCTGTCGAACTACTTCCAAAGTCGTTAACCTCACCTCGAGACGCTCAGAAATCTCATGCCCTCTTCCCTAGAAATCTAAGTCCAGGGGATATTCCTGACAGTAAAGTAATATCGCTACGGGGCAAGCAGCGTAGTTCAAAAATTTTGAACCTTACCTTGATCCCAACGATTGGATCAACGTCAAAATTAAATCATTCACATACAAATAAAATAAATCTAACCTTTAGATTTTTAGTCATTCGTGGATTCGATCTGTCCAAGCGTCCAGCCTCTAACTCGTGATGCGCAGCATGCGTTCGTTGGCAAAGAGAGCGGAATAAGAGTGCTAGCTCCTTCTCCTTTTTGCGCTTGTGTATGGACGGAAAATAAAGCTCACGTTTCAAATTGATGCCAAGAAGAAATGGGAATAGTGAATGGCATTCATTTTTCAACTCTTGAAAAACCACACAACCAACCATTAATTTTGGGCAACCCAAAAAGGGATATTTATAAGCAGCTCTAGGGTTTCTTAAACCCTAATGGATATAGGCTGACCCATTTAATTTAGTCCAATTAGGAACTTAATTAAATGGGTTTATTCTAGTCCAACTAAAAATATAATTAAGTGGCCCAAATCCATTTATAAAATATTAAACCCAAATCTAATTCAAGCCCAAATATTTATTATTTAATATTTGGTCCAAATCTAATTTAGTTCAAATATAATATTTAATATTTAGACTAAATCTAATTTAGCTCAAATATAATATTTAATTTAATATTTGGCCCAAATCCAATTTAGTTGAAATATTAACTTAAGCCCAAATATATTTTATTTCCTATTTGCCACTCCAACAAATAGAAAATTATTAAATTAGAAACTCCTTTCTAATTTAATCAATTGTCATTCTAAGAAACTTTTTACTTTATGACGACCCATCGTCATATCGATGTCATTACGTCTATTTGTTCTTTTTTCGTGAGAACCTACAACAGCATAACTTCTTGTCGAAGTGTCCCACTTAACCATACATCTGCTCTCCTAGTTTAAGCCAGGGACCGTGCCTATTGTGCATGACTCATTAGGCTCCCGAATATGCTGGCAATGTGTCGGTACGAACACATAAGACAAGATTGGCCTTTAGTAAGGCGTCATGCCTACCTAATTATTCAGAAGGATTCATAATCCGCAAATAACCTTTTATGAGCATGGTTACCGTGTAATTCGATCCTTCGTCAATGTATCTTATGTGATCTCAAGTTTGGCAATGTGTTGCTTGATTTACGATCACATTAGTTTTTTTCGGTCCTCTGGATATCTTCACTTAATAGAAAGTGAATCAATAACTCCTTATTGATCTCTTTCACCATGACCATGGATTTAAAGTGAATATCCACCAAAGGCGCCTTAGATACATCATCCTCTTTCAAGGGATAGAAGAGTCCCATCTTGGTTATACACCCATCTCCATAAGCCTCACGATATGCCCAATGATCGCCCACATGCAGCCTTTATCTAAACCCATCAAAACGATGTCAAAGCATACCGGTCTTCTTATGAGATAACCGTGACAACCTCAAATCCATGGATTAGTTACACCCATCTCGTATGATAATTCCATCAACATATAACCAAAATGGATTCTCATGGCGAGTCACGACCAGCAGTGGTGGAGGCCCAAGCGGTTAGTTGTTCCTATGTTTATTATTTGAATAAGGAGTTATTCAAATTCACAAGAAGTCATTCTATTAGTTTCTTGTTATTATTGTAATAACCGAATGAAACTAGATAGAAGTCCATATGATGTATACTGTGATTAATCTATAAAGATGTGAGATGATGCATCACAGTTTCTAGACATCATTAAATGTCCCAAGTCGTAGCAATGTCAAGAATGAACATTGACAATTGCGGTAAGACTTGTATGTGCTATCTTTTTGCTATGTGATAGCAATGGGGGTCTCACACCCATAGGCATGGGGATGCCTAGACAAGTACATAGGTGACCAATATTGGAGAACGTGTCACTGGACATGACTCGCCATGAGAATCCATTTTGGTTATACGTTGATGGAATTCTCATACGAGATGGGTGTAACTAATCCTTAGACCTGAGGTTGTCACGGTTATCTCATAAGAAGACCAATATGCTTTGACATCATTTCGATGGGCCTAAGACAAAGGCTGCACGTGGGCGATCGTTGGGTATATCATGAGGCTTATGATGTAACACCCCCTCTCCCAGAACTGCCCGAGAAGAGGTGCTACGGGGAAAATAAAATAAACTAACTGATAATTTGAAATCTGATACCATGACTGAACATCTCAATCAATTGGAATAAAAACTCTTAGTCAATACAAACTGAAATGCATAAACTCTTACTGAGGGACAATCCCTCAACTGAAATATAAAATAAGATCTAATCTAAGAGAACTCTATAGAACTCAACAGACTCCCAGACATCTTTTATCTTGAGCGGCTCCACGTACACACACTACTGAACACTGCTGCTAGGCCCTACATCTAATACTCCCCTGCTAGAACCTGGAGGGGTGAAGAGTACAAGGTGAGCTACAAAAGCTCAACAAGTAATAAGCTGGAAAGAATACTAAAGCTGAATCGAAGAATATCGATACTGATAAATAACTGACTAAACTTGTACTGTATAATCACTGTTTGAATTGCATTCATAAAAATGTAATGCACATAAACTGTAAACTAAATGCAGGTATGCAACTTTGGCTCATAGGCCCACATAATCTGATAATACATACCTGTCTGAACTGAAACCTGCATACATAAAAACTGTAAGCACATACTGTGGGCAAAGCCCCTAGCCCCCTGGTTGCCACCAGGCGAGCAACTCATAAATTGAGCTGAAACTGAAACTGATGGGATCCCCGCGGACAAGCCGCCTAGCGCGCATAATGCAATGCAATGCTCACATAAATGCTGGCACACGATATGTAGTGCTCCATATAAAGTCATGCTCAATGCTCATACCTAAATGTATGCACATAATCTCACAAAATAATGTTGATCATGTCAAAATAAAATAATGCTGAACATGATATGATCTTCATTTATATATTAGAATACAAAGATTCTATGAATTATGATTTATGGTATGGGTATGATTAACTTGTCATGTTCTGGCTTATGAATTCAATGTTTGAAGGTATTGAATACATTAATTGAATTAAACTTGAATTAGGACTCACTGGAAGCTAAATTGGATTTCTGGAAATGTCATCCGGATATCAGGAAGGATATTCGGATATGATGAAAGACATCCGGATATGAAGAAGGCTGATCCGGATACACTAACATTCAAAGAAAAAGCTATTCGGATATGCTGGGATGTATTCGAATATGAACTAGGACATCCGGATATGATTCTGGTCATTCGGATATCTCACTGATGCGTTCGGATATAACTGGGGACTATTCGAATAAAAAAATTCAACTTTTGAGGGAGGCATCCAGATATCAGGCGAGACATCCGGATATTATCTTGACCTTTTCGGATGTATAAACAAACCATTCGGATATCATACTTGAAGAACTTTAGATACATCCGGATACGATACAAGGTATCCGGATATTAGAACTTAGAGTAATAGAACTTGCAATCCAAAATGGATAAGGATTAATAGAACTTGCAATCCAAAATGGATAAGGATTACTGGAACTTGCAATCCAAAATGGATAAGGATTACTGGAACTTGCAATCCAAAATGGATAAGGATTACTGGAACTTGCAATCCAAAATGGATGAGGATTAATAGAACTTGCAATCCAAAATGGATGAGGATTAATAGAACTTGCAATCCAAAATGGATTAGGATTACTGGAACTTGCAATCCAAAATGGATAAGGATTAATGGAACTTGCAATCCAAAATGGATAAGGATTACTGGAACTTGCAATCCAAAATGGATGAGGATTAATAGAACTTGCATTCCAAAATGGATTAGGATTACTGGAACTTGCAATCCAAAATGGATGAGGATTAATAGAACTTGCAATCCAAAATGGATTAGGATTACTGAAACTTGCAATCCAAAATGGATAAGGATTAATGGAACTTGCAATCCAAAATGGATAAGGATTAATGAAACTTGCTCATAACTTCACTGTTATACGCATATATATATATATAGACACGTCTCTGCTTACTGATATAAAATCCAAGAACTCAATGAAGAACTGGAATAATCTGAAAAACTGATATAAACCTGTAATGGAAGGGATTACAGGAAGAATACTTGCCTGATAGAACTCTTTGATCGAACCCTGGAGCGATCCTGAAGACTCTAGCAAGCCTCTGCTATCTCTTGGCCTTTCTATTCTTCACACGGTGTGAAGAAAAGCTAAGCTAATGGGCTCTATATATAGACATAAAGTCCTAGATCTCTTTCCTTTTATAACTTGGAATCCCTCTCCCAATTGAATTTGGAGACTTTCAAACCTTCTCCTATTGGGACTAGGAGACTCTTAATCCAATTCCATCTCATACCTGGATTCTCATTCTTCTTTAAATACATAGTCCCACTTAATTAATAATAATACAAAAATTATTATTAAAACTCTCAAATAATAATAAAACTCTAAAATTACCTTCATGCCCTTGCATTTAATTTTGACAAAATAAATGCCATTTAAATGCTATTTAAATACTATTCTCTCAATTAAAAATCTAAATTGCCACCTTGCAAATTCCTTTAACTCTAACATTAAAAAGAAATAAATGCTATTCTTTTCCTTCAAAATCTCTAAATTGCCACATTAAATAATTAATTGACAAAATCTCTTAATCAATACTTCAATAATTAATTAAATAATTCCTGAATAAATACTGGACCCTCTAATGGGTCGTTACATATGGAGATGGGTGTATAACTAAGATGGGACTCGTCTATCCCTTGATAGAGGATGATGTATCTAAGGCACCTTCGGTGGATATTCACTTTAAATCTATGGCCATGGTGAAAGAAATCAATAAGGAGTTATTGATTTATTTTCTAATTAAGTGAAGATATTCGGAAGACCGAAGAAAACTCATGTGATCGTTATCAAGCAACACATCGCCATACTTGAGATCACATAAGATACATTGACGAGAGGATCGTATTACACGGTAACCATGCTCGTGAAAGGTTATTTGCGGATTATGAATCCTTCTGAATAATTGGGTAGACATGACGCCTTGCTAGAGGCCAATCTTGTCTTATGTGTTCGTACTGACATATTGCCAATATATTCAGAAGCTTAATGAGTCATACGCGATAGGCACGGTCCCTGGCTTAAACCAGGAGAGTGGACGTATGGTTAAGTGGGACACTTCGGCAAGAAGTTATGCCGTCATAGGTTCTCACGGAAAAGGAACAAATAGACGTAATGACGTCGATATGATGAGGAGTCGTCATAATGGAAAGAGTTTCCTAAAATGGCAATTGATTAAATTAGGAAGGAGTTTCTAATTTAATAATTTTCTATTTGTTGGAGTGGCAAATAGGAAATAAAATATTTTGGGGCTTAAGTTAATATTTGGACTAAATTAGATTTGGGCCAAATATTAAATTAAATATTATATTTGGACTAAATTGGATTTGGGCCAAATATTAAAATAAATATTATATTTGGACTAAATTAGATTTGGGCCAAATATTAAATAAAATATATTTGGGTTTGAATTAGATTTGGGCCATAATATTTTATTTAACCTATAAAAGGATTGGGCCATTTAATTATATTTCTAGTTGGACTAGAATAAGCCCACTTAAGATTCTAATTGAATTAGAATTAATGGGCTAGCCCAATCCATTAGGGTTTTAGAAACTCTAGGATATTTTCTTATAAATATCCCTTTATGGGTTGCCCAAAATTATGAGTATTTTTGGTGTCATTTTCAAGAGTTGAAAAACGTATTGCCGTTCACTCTTCCCATTTCTTTTCGCATCGATTTGAAACGTGAGCGTTCTTTTACCGTCCATACACAAGCCGCGCAAAGGAGAAGGAGCTAGCACTCCTATTCCGCTCTCCTTCCCAATGGACGCGTGCCGCGTATCACGAGTTAGAGGCCGGACGCTTGGACGGCTTGAATTCGCGAACGACTTGATAATCTAAATGTTAGATTTATTTATTTGTATGTGAATGATTTAATTTCGACGTTGATCCAATCGCCGGGATCGGGGTAAGTTCAAAATTTTGAACTATGATGTTTACCCCATAGCGATCTTGCTTTACTTTCACAGACCACCCGAGGTCCTTTCAAAATAACCGTAAATTACTCTTTTCCAACACCATATAATACAGGGTATTACAAGAACTTCTGTAATGACCTGCTCCCACTTACGGGTGCCATCTGTGAATAATCAACTGATAATCAAGAGAGGGGCTATGTTTCATCATGAAACACCCTAGGTGGGCATTAGGCTTTGTCCTTCCCTTCGCTCAAATAGAGGAATCTGTCCTAAAACACAAAAGAAAACACAGCGATGAAAGTTAAGCAAGATCGCTATGGGGCAAGCGGTGTAGTTCAAAATTTTTGAAGCTTACCTCGGTCCTAGCGATTGGATCAACGTCGAAATCAAATCATTCACATATAAAATAAAATAAATCTAACCTTTAGATTTTTGAGTCCTTTGCAGATTCGGGTCGTCCAAGCGTCTGGCCTCTAACTCGTGATGTGCGGCATGCGTCTGTTAGTGAGGAGAGCAGAATAGGAGTGCTAGCTTTTTCTCCTTTTTGCAGCTTGTGTACGGACAGAAAAGAACACCCTCGTTTCGAATCGATGCGAAAAGAAACGGGAAAGAGTGAATTGCAACTGTTTTTCAACTCTTGAAAAACCACACAAAATAATCTCTAATTTGGGTAACCCATAAAGAGATACCTATAAAGCTAGGGTTTCTTTAACCCTAATGGACATGGATTGACCCATTTATCCTAGTCTAATTAGAATCTTAAGTAGGCCAACTCCATTTATTAAATATTTGGTCCAAATCTAATTCAAACTCAAATATTTAATTTAATATTTGGCCCAAATCTAATTTAGTCCAAATATAATATTTAATATTTAATATTTTGCCCAAACCTAATTTAGCCTAAATATTAATTTGATTTAATATTTGGCCCAAATACTTTATTTAACCCAAATATTAAATTAAGCCCAAATATATATTATTTCCTATTTGTCACTCCAACAAATAGAAAATTATTAAATGAGAAACTCTTTCCAAATTTAATCAATTGTCACTTTAGGAAACTCTTTCCTTTATAACGACCCCTCGTCATAGCCATTACAGCTATTTATTTTTTTTTTCATGAGAACCTACGACGGCACAACTTCTTGTCGAAGTGTCCCACTTAACCATACGTCCACTCTCCTAGTTTAAGCCAAGGACCGTACCTTTTACGTATGACTCATTAGGCTTTCGAATATGTTGGCAATGTGTCGGTATGAACACATAAGACAAGATTGGCCTCTAGTAAGGCATCATGCCTACCCAATTATTTAGAAAGATTCATATTCTGCAAATAACCTTTCACGAGCATGGTTATCGTGTAATTTGATCCTCTAGTCAATGTATCCTATGTGATCTCAAGTTGGCGATGTGTTGTTTGATTAAGATCACATAAGTTTTCTTCGGTCTTTCGGATATCCTCAATTAATAGAAAGTGAATCAATAAATACTTATTGATCTCTTTCACTATGGACATGGATTTAAAGTGAATATCCACCGAATCCGCCTTAGATACATCATCCTCTATCAAGGGATAAACAAGTCTCATCTTGGTTATGTACCCATCTCTATAAGCCTCACGATATGCCCAACGATCGCCCACATGCAGCCTTTCTCTAGGCCTATCGAAACGATGTCAAAACATATCGATCTTCTTATGAGATGACCGTGACAATCTCAGGTCCAAGGATTAGTTACACCCATCTCGTATGAGAATTCCATCAACATATAACCAAAATGGATTCTCATGGCGAGTCATGTCCAATGACACGTTCTCCAACATTAGTCACTTATGCACTTGTCTAGGCATCCCCGTGCCTATGGGTGTGAGACCCCATTGCTATCACATAGCAAAAACATAGCACATAGAAGTCTTACAACATTTGTCAATGTCCATTCTTGACATTGCTATGACTTGGGACGTTTAATGATGTCTAAAAATTGTGATGCATCATCTCACATCTTTATAGATTAATCATAGTATACATCATATGGGCTTTTATCTAGTTTCATCCGGTCATTACAATAATAAAAAGAAACTAATAGAATGACTTCTTGTGAAATTGAATAACTCCTTATTCAATAATAAATATGATTGCAATTGTCAGTGTACAACATGCCCAATCTGATTGGGTCTAGAGCACCTACACTAACAAGCGGAACAAGACCCGAAACCCAAGTGAGCTTCACTTTTCTTCATCTCACCTCACAACAAGCCAAAGGTGAACTAGGCACAAAGCTAGCACATCAAAACCTCGCTGAGTACTGGGAATTTATGGGAGCATACCTTTTCGATCCTTACCTGATCCGAAACTCGGCTTCACCAACTAAAGCCATATACATCAAGCAATCTCACAATCACCCATCACACCATGATGATTACAACAACTAGATACATCTAGTGCACAACAACATTTACATTCAATCACATGAATACATATATGACTATATACCACATACAAACTCGGGCGACAACGCTAGTTGCCACATCAACCTTTAGACACCATCCTTGCTTGAATCTAGACTTGCAACATCTACAATATGAGATAAAACCTCATGATTCATAAAAACTCAGTAAGGGTTTAATGCATAAGTAAATGAAGTCTGAGAGAGCATGTAATGGAAAAATGCAATGTAAAACGGGTAATCTTCCATGCCCTCATAACCTCCATAAGTTAAGGCATCGACCAAACCTTCCCACAACACTAGTCTTCCATATGGCCATAGGTACATTAGAACTTATACCATGCAAGTGTTTCCACTACATGTAACTCATAAAGACAACCATTTACAAATGCATGCAAGACCACCACCCTTGGGGTTATCCCTTGCCTGGCTTGAAACCTCATCTCTGCCTTGGCAGGACCTCCAGTTTGAACCTCGAACTCTTCTAGAACCACCACCTCGTCAGTAGAACCTAGATGCCACACAAAATCCATCCGTATCAAACATTAAACCAATGTCTTCAACTTCCCCATACACCGCAAAACCAACCCTCAACAAATTTCAAACAACCTTGACCCAAGGTTTTATCCAACCAACACTCATTCTATATTATCTCACATAATGAAAATTAACCGAAAAGAAATTTAATTAATTTACCTTACCCGATCTGGACGAGAAATCCAGCCAACCGCCCACACCAGCCTCCTGAGTTGCCACTTCATGCTCGAATTCCCATTTTGGAGCCTCTGGCACGTTGCTCAAGCCCCAAATTTATTTTTAGAATTTTCTCAACCTTTCTAGAATTTTTCTAGCATTTTTCCCATTTTTTTCTCCATTTATTTCCAATTTTCCAAATTTTCTTTATTATATTTTCTTTTTCTATTTCTTTTTCTTTTTATTTTCTTTCTTCTTCTTTACTATTTTTCTTCTCCTTCTCTTTCTCTTCTTCTCACGTGCGAGAGGCCTATGCATGCACAGCAACCAGCCACCGCTACAACTCACCACCGGCCACTGGTTGGCTACTTCTCACCGTTGTGTAACCGCCGACAACAGTCACCTCAGGCACAAGCCACCGCGACCTCCAATACGCGTGCTACTGCCACTTCACAGCTACTGGCCCCCACGTTCGCCATGGCTGACCATGAAGCTCCTTACCGCAGCCCCTTTCCTCCACTATTGCTAGTTGCAACCTTATTGCCGGTCACCTCTGCTACTGCTCCTCCGTCGCCGGCCTCTCTCGCGGCTACTCCAGCTCAGCCCAACCTCCTTCGCCGAACAACCATGGCTCCTGCTCGGCATTGATGCTGCCATCGGTCGCCCAATCTCTCTCTCTCCCATGCAAACTCTTTGCCTCAGCTCTCACCCGAGCCCTCTTCTCTTTCTCTCTCTTTGCTCTCTCTATCTCTCTCTCAGCCATTGTTATCTTTTCCCAAGCTCTCTCTGGCGATCTCTCACTCTCACTTCAAAATATCAGAGGCAAAACACACTAGGAAGCCTCCTCCCCACGCTCAGCACACACACACACACATATATATACATATATAATTTACACATTATCCCCTCTATCTTTCTTTAATCCCACTTGAGGATATATTAATTGCACTTGAAAATTCTGATAATAGCACTTGAACCCTCCCAAGGCTTTAAATAATTATCATCAAGCTACTCCCAAGCTCGATTTCTTCAAAAATTAATATCCAGTTTTTACTCAATAAAGCTGATTTCGCCCCTACGCTTGCACCTGACCTTTAATCCACTCGAAAATGCCTCAAGGTTACCTTACTAGAAAAATCGAACCACCCCTAGGGTTTCTTCAACCTCTCGGAGATCCCCTACGACCATTCAGTACTGGCCCCCATTCAGGCTTATACAGAATTTATTCCAAAAATTATTCCCGGTCTAACTACTCCTAGCGTCTTTAACCTCACCTCGAGACGCTCACCAATCACATGCCCTCTTCCCTGCACATCCAAGTCTCGGGGCATTCCCTGTCATCGATTTAGCAAATTTTATTAATTAAATTCTCAAAATCGACTCTTGGGCTTCCCGGACCACTCGAGGTCCTTTCAAGTAATCAAATTTATTTATTTTTCAATACCATGTAATACGGGGTATTACATCTTCTCCTTCCTCTTCATCTTCTTCACTATTCACGCCCAAGCACCTCTCTGAAATTAAAATAATTCTCTTTTCTCTCATCTCTCGGTTTTATATATATGGAGCAAAGGTTAGTGGAGGAACAATACGTGGCAAGATGAGATGAGAGGCTTCCACCATCGACTAGAGTCAGTTTTGGATGCTACAGTAGATAATTTGAATGAGAGGATTTAAATGAAAACTGGCATTCTGGACAGATTTGATACATCTTCATATTTTCAGAATAAGTCTCTCATCCCACCTCCAATTAAGGTGATTTAAGATGCTATGGAAATAAAAGAGAAAGATCTACAACTTTCATGTTTTATGTTTTCTAAGATTTGGACTGCATCCAGGTCGCAAAGAGGAAATCGCACACTCGAAATCCGAAACCTTAGCTCCATTCGAATCACCTACTCTCCCATTTGAATCATCATTTCCCCATTAAAATCAGCTATTGTAGGATTGGAATATCACGCTCATAAAACCTTAACTAAATTCCAATTTTGCTATCTTGCATCTGGATTGTAACGACCCATTTTTGGGTATCGATGCAATGTGTGGTCATGGAATAATTATTTTATTTGGATGATAATCTTAAAGAATTAATTATTTTATCATGCCGGTGGGCTTATGCTCGACTGTGGTTATCATGCCAATGGGCTTATGCCCGACCGTGGGAGCTACGGCTCGTAATACCGCCTAGAATGGACTAGGGTGTGGGTGGATATTGTTCCACAATTGGTAATGGAATATTGTGGGTTTGAGTCCCACAACAGTCTTATCTTATGATGCATACGACCGTGGCATCACATACGAGTGCCAGTGCCACAGTCTGGATTGGATTTATAGGCCTAGGGTGAGCTGCCTTGTGATATGAATGTACGATACCGCAAGATAATGGGTGTTGTGCTTAGAGCATTAGATGGGTTCCAGAGACTATATAATAGTGCAGCTATTGGAGTGTGCCTTGTTCATGCTATGGTAAGAGTTTATTACTTGCGTAGGTTGTACAGATCTCGACTATGATTATAACCATGATATCCCATGCTACAATTCTTCCTATATTATGCTATGCCATGATCCTACCATATATTAATTGTTATTGTTGACTGAGTCTCTGTTTTGATATATCTTATGCTCTATTTCGTTGTATTATACTTGCGACTCATTCTTTGTCTTCACATCATTCCAGGTGCAGGCAAAGCAAAGGATGAGAGGGGTCCTAGCAATGGATGATCTATTGGGTTAGATGTGTACAGAGCTCACCTAAATAAAAGGTTTTGAGGGCATTTGTTGGATGGTTGGGTTATACTATGTTATTGGTTGTATTTTATTGTTGGGGTTTGTTGTATTTTCCTTTGGGATAACCTAATGATATGTACATGACAATAACTATCTTGTTATGTATAAAGAAAAAAAAATGGTGGAATTATTGCTATTTGTTGTATTGGACCTTCAGGGTCATTACACAGATGTCTCACCCCACATCTGGATGTCACTCACCAAAATTCAAAGAGACGTCTGAATATCTTCAAACCATCCGAATAACACCAAATCACATCCGGATACTACACCACCACATCCGAATACCACCAAATCATATCTGAAAGCTACACCCCCATATCCGCATATCACTCACAAAAATTCATGGAGGTATCCGGATATGCCCCAACCTATTCGAATATGAATTAAATGCTTTCGGTTACTCCAAACATATACACAATACTTAAACAGTAAACACCAAAAATAACATACTACACGTTAAGGCATGATAAACATAGAATAACTAAATCCGGGTTATTATAGTAGAAATCCAAGGCGGTCGCCTAGGGCGCCTCACCCTGGGCTGGTCTTGGGCCTAAGCAGCCTGGGCCCATCTCATATCCAACTAATTTTAAGTTGAAAAATTCAAAATAATGGAAAAAAGGCAGGGAGATGGCTTTCACAGGAGAAGAAGTTGCATTTAATGAGCAGTAAAATAGATTTGATGTAACAAGGCAGCGCGCTGCCACTTATATATATAATATTATATAATAAAATACATAATAAATAAATAAAGCAGTTGAGGAAGCCCCCATATAAAATTTTAAGGGCCCCACTTATATATATATATAATATTATATAATAAGACATATAATATGTTCAGATTTTGGGGGCCCATATAAAATTTCGCTTAGGGCCCCAAAAATATCAGGGCTAGCCCTGGTTCCACCTTTTGTTTCGCTAAAATCTTTTTCACATTTTCTTTTTGTTTTTACCAATAGCAATTTGCTTCTTTATTGTAAAACATTTTCATACTTTATTACTTCTTTCTCTTCTTGATTTAACAGAAAAAAGATTTAGTTATCAATGAATTATATTCGAATATAATTTTATATATGACTCATTTTCATAGGTACATGTTTTCTTTATTTTAATTATTAATTAATTATATATCAGTCCATTAGTCACATATAACCAATTGAAGCATTAAATTACAAATCACCAAAAGTACGTCAAAGAAAAAAAAAAAGGAGCCAACAAGAAGGTGAAGAAAAATCCTAAAAGCATTCTACACGTAGGAGTTGAAGCTGCTTATATTATTAATGTTATTTATATAAGAAATTTGTACGCTCGATTGTAAATTTTGGTAAAATTAATATTTATTCAAAAAGGCAATAAACACATTGAGGAAGAAATGTTACTAATTTAATTAAAGGTAGGAACTCCATGTAAAATTTTGATCGAATAATAAAATTTTTCTAAGAACTTTTAAGGGGATATGAAAGAATTTAGTAGCTAAGTAAGAATATAAGCCATATATAGGTTTTGGAGTACATTCTCAATCCGATATAAGAAATAAGATGCACCAAATAAGAAATGCATGGATATGAGTTTCTAGTTGTCAAAATGATCATTATATTGATAGAAATTATCCTTACCATATCATTAATGAGATGATTTGTATATGAAATTATAATACGTGGAACGAAAATTTCCCATGAAAAATATATGAATAATGAGTACTTGCTAAATTGATAAGGTTGGAAATTTCCTTAGAGAATAAGAATTAAAGTGCAAGTTAAATGGCCAGACAACTAGCTAGAGCAATTAGTTAGATGGGTAAGAAATTTTCTTAATTTTGAAAGCAATAAAAGAAAATATACACATTTAATGGATGGCCTAATTTTGCATTTTTTTATAAAATTGTTTGTAAAAGATCAATGAGAGTTGTATATATATAATGTAGTGGAGAGGGCAATTTCAGATACATCATCGTTCGTTATTCATCACTCGCCAGTAATAAGGCTCTTTGTTTTTAAAGATCATTTCATATGGATCAGAAGGCTTCTTTTACCAATGTGCTATTAGTGTTGTGCTTGGTTTTCGCTTGCATAGGTCAATTACTCATCACATCTCTCTTCCTTTTGATTTTTATATTGATCTAATGCATGCATCCATATAATATATGCTAATTGCTTGTGAGGATTGAGTTTTTGTTTGTTTATTTACGTAATATTTGAAAGGTGATTAATGAATTAAAATTCTTTCATATTTTTAACTCTATAGAATGGAATGAAGACTGAATTGTTCTTATTATGATTTATTTAGATAGTTTGAGATCAAGAGTGATGGCAGGGAGTCAATCTGTAGAATCAACTTCAATGGAAACATCTGAGATCCATTGTTCGAGTGTAGCTGATTGTCACAAGGTTCGTTGTATTGATGGCAAACTGGAATGTGTTCATGGTGTTTGTCTATGCATTAATGCTACTGCTCATTACATCTAAACCTTTCCTTTGTTTGGTCTATCATCATCATCATCTAGTCTGCTATATATTTTCATCAATCAATTGTAATTTTGATGAATTATTATTAATGAAGATGCACATGAGGTCATTGCCTAATAATTTTTATATGTATTTTGTTGTGTTTAACTTCTAAATTTGGGTTGTTTCCTTGCTAAATTGGAAAAGCATAGCAATTGATGCAAAGCGGCATCCTTACACAAACAACAATGAAATGTAGCATTTTGCTTCCAAAAATGGAACTCTTTTTTTTTACAATATAAATAAATAAAAATAGCATCAAATAATGTAATGTTCCAAATTTTAAAAAAAAGAATGCAACTAAATTCACTAATCATATAATGTAATGTTTCCAGTCTTGCCTTATGGCCTAGTCCTCGACACTAATAAATACCCCCTAGATTTGCACCCTCGAGATCTGGATCTAGCACCCAAAAACCCATCAAACAAACCCAACTACCCAACTCTCTCAGACTACTCGAAGACACTCATTCAAAGACTTACTCACACATAACCCATTCTCATACTTTAATTTGTACCCTGACTTCATCTGACTTTGGTATCGGAGGGCTCGCGTGGGAGAGTTCCCCTCATGCCTTTTGACTGTTCTTATGTCGCAGACATTTTGAAGACCCTCAAGACCCATCTGGAGACAACAAGCAGCAACCCTTCCCCCCCCCCCCCCCCGGCAGAGACCCCTCACTCCCTTGGAGCCATGTAATCCAAAGACCCTCTTAGGCAAAGACCCTAGCCCTCAGGACCCCATTGTCCTGATGACTCACCGGGATGAAAGTCCTCCGAAGACCTAGGGCATTCATCTTGCTCTCCCGAACAACGGATCGAGTCTAGCCCTGTGAACTCTACTCCTCTAGACAACAAATTGATCCATTCCCCATTTGGATGCTCGCTAGTGCTACTTGCCCACATAGACCTTCCTTTCTCGCCAATTTATGCCGCATTGTTTCTTGACAAATAAATTCAATTGTTGTATTTTGGCAACAATAAGTTTTATAATATTGCTATCTTCTAACACTTAAAAATAAAAATTAAAAATATTTTTTGACGAAAAGATGTGTTATGTTATCATAACAAAAACTATTGCTCTATAAATTGTTATGTGTCTACGCCTTTTATTTTATGATTTTGATTATTCTTTGTTCACTATTAGATGCTAAAACATTAAACACTTCACAACCGACACACAATATATATATAACAGTCACTAATATATTTAAGTTCTTCAAGATAATTTTTTTATTTATTTAAATTATAAATAGATTCGTTTAGTATGCAGTTTTTTCCAATAAGTTTCACAATCTAATTTACAAATCATGTGAAAGTTTAAAATATGAAAATTAAAATAATGTTAAAACTCGAGAGTGAAGAATTTTAAAATATAAAAAAAATTATAATTTTTGAATAAAAGATATCGACCCGCTAGGCCAAATCCATCAAGGTTTCGGGTTGGGCCAAGCTCTCCCGATATAAAAAATATCGGGTATAGCCCTATAAACAAGTCAACCACAATCTAGGATGGCCCATTTTTCATCACTAAATATGAGTTAGTGTTCAAGATGATAAGGGTAAGATGGTGCTTGCAATGGCATAAAATACAAGCTAGCTTTATTGATAATGTGGATTGCTATGGCTTGTTGCTTCCTAATCTAGGTCTTTTAATGTTTCCTATATTAAGGCTCATGGGCATTTTGTTCAAGCAGTTCTGGAGCTCTTGGATTCATTGGTGCATATACGATTGAAGTAGCCATGTCTAGAGAGATGGTAGCAAGTTAATTAGCTCATTTTTTTTTACAAAGGTAGGTTCTAATTTGTTTTCTCAAGTTGTTGAAAGAGGGGATTTCTGAAACGACTTGATAACGGGTCTAGGTTATTTCGGAATTGATTTCTACGTGTCGAATCTCGAAAAATAAGTAATGCAAACGCTAGGTTATTTTGCGTAAGAAATAATAATAAATGCTAGGTCATTTTGCTTAAAAGAAATAATAATAATAATAATAATAATAATAATAATAATAATAATAATAATAATAATAATAATAATAATAATAAATTAGTTGATTTCTAGAATGTTTAGGGTATAAATGAAATAAGGAATAATTGTTCTCTTGGGCGTGAGAGTAAGTTTTTGGAAGTTTAGGGGCGTTGGTGCGATTATGGAAAATGGGTTGAGGATTAGCTTAAAACTAATTGAGGGCACATGTATATTGATGGCCCTCGCAGGTGGGGTTGGTGGGCGTGGGATCGATCCATGGGCAGGGGTGTCCGTGCTTTAGGAAACGCACTGGATTTTTACAGTCGCGCACTAAGTGGCGCCCGCTAGGCCTTTCATTTTGCCTTGGCTGCTATTCCTTCGTTTTGCTAATTTAAAGGCCAATTTTGGCCATTTTCGTAGCAAGAGGCCGATAGGAATTTGAGGGAGAAGAAGGGTGAGGCCAGCAACTAGGAAAAAGGGAAGATTTGCAAAAATTTGGGAGAAAGTTTGGTTTAATTGGGGTGTAAAGTGGCCGAGTAAGTGTGAAGTATATTTTAAAAATATTTTATGGTTCAGATTTAATTTAACATGTATTTTTTTTAATTTTTGGATAAAATTTATGTATTTAGGCAGTATGTATATTTGCGGTGTGTGAGTAGAAAACATTGAAATCCACTGTTAAACAGGCAAGCTCCTGACTCGATTCTAATTATTTTCCTATTTGATCACTGTGTAAGTCCATATTGCGAGTCTTCTTGGTGTTGTTTCTTCCGGTATTGAATAATTTGGTCCGATTAAATTATTGGCCTATAAAGTCAAATTCAATCAAGTCATGTTCGTACTCTAAGTAGGGGTTTTGAGTCACCCTCAAATCCTAAAGGGATGAGCATTGTTGCTAGGTTTAGATTATGCAAGGAATCGTGTCGTCTCCTTGCGGAAGGGATAGTTATGTTAAGAGTCTTAAAGGGGAAATGTGCATGAAGAGTTAGGGGAAAGTTTACGAAATGTGATGTATAAAGAGTATAGGTTAATGTTATCTATTGATATTAAAGGGTGTGGGGTACAAAGCTACTGATTATTGACCGTGGGTCGTGGCAGTTGATAATTGGATGTATGGGTGCCAGTTATCACCTATTGCGATAAGCTATAGACGAGTCAGAAGAGCTGGTACTACTAGTCACCTACATTGACTTTATGCACATCATGGTACTATTGTGTGACATATGAGGGAATGGGTTGAACTCATTGGGGGACATGCTTTGTATGTGATGGAAAGTGTGTGCATTGGCATCACCCGGTTGGCCTTGGCCACCAACCTAGGTACCCTAGATAAGTATATGCATTTAGAGCACCTCGCATATGTGTATTCCTATGTGGGTGTAGCATGGTCTGATGCTTGGTTTATAGGGGTCTTGTCATCACGTTGATGTTGCACAAGCCATTGCATTACTTATTTGTTGCATTGCATGGTGAGGACGAGTAACTCTGAGAGGTAGGTACAGCCCACACCGGTGCGTAAGCCCGTGGAAGAGAGCCACGACAACATCAAGTTATAATGATATGTTATGTTAATGAATGACAGGAAAGGGCATGTTATGATAGGAAAAGCCAATTGATGAATGATAGGAAATTGTAAGTTAGGAATGATGATATGGTAGCTTATAGTGAGCTACTATCAGGTTTGTATGTGGGACTTGGGCCCCAATACATGCATCTTACGTGGGCCCCAAGGACCGTATGTGTGCAGTTTACCTTATGATTATGTAGGTGAAGCTAACGCATGTATGGTTCATGGCATTATGTGTGGTTGCATCGGCGTGAAACGCATGTGGTATGTGGGGGGGGGGGGGGGGGGGAGGCCCTTTCCTTAGTCCAATGGCTTTCTTCCATTATGCTTGCTGAGCCTTACGGCTCATGTTGTAACACCCCCTCTCCTAGAACTGCCCAAGAAGAGGTGTTATAGAAAATAAAATAAAACTAACTGATAAACTGAAATATGATACCATAAATGAGTACCTCAATCAATTGAAAACCATAAACTACATCTAAGGAAAAATCCCTAAACTGAAATATAAAATAAACCTAAACTGATAAGACACCAACTAATCTCAGACATCTTTTATCTTGAGTGACTCCACGTACACACACTACTGAACACTCTTGCTAGGCCCCACATCTAGTACTCCCTCGTTAGGACCTAGAATGGTGAAGAGTACAAGGTGAGCTACAAAGCTCAGCAAGTAATAAATTGGAAAGAATAACTAAAGCTAAATCGAAGAATATCGATACTGAAAAAATACTTACTGAACTTGTACTGAGCATAACACTATTTGTTTACATTCAAAAATGTAATGCACATAAACTGTAAGATAAATGCAGGTATGAAACTTTGGCTCATAGGCCCACATAATCTGACAAAACATACCTGACAGATCTGAATCCTGCATACATAAAAATCTGTAAGCACATACTGTGGGCAATATGCTCCTAACCCCCTGGTCGACATCAGGCGAGCAAAACATAAATTGAAACTGAAACTGGTGGGATTCCCGCTGACTAGTCACCCGGCACGCATAATGCAATGCTCACATATATGCTAGCACACGATATGTAGTGCTCCATAGAAAGTCATGCTCAATGCTCATACTAGGATGTATGCACATAATCTCACAAAAATAATGATGATCATGTCATAATAAATACTAAACATGCAATTTGATTTTCAATATATTGGAATACAAAGATTTACTAGTATTTTCACTTGAAATACAAGATTTACTAATATTTACTTAATTATTTATTTATTTTGAGGGTTGCAACATGAAGACTTCTTAGGGGGTCACCCATCATAGAATTACTCCCACCCGAGCACACTTAACTTTGGAGTTTTAAAAATATTGGAACCAAATATGAAAAAGATGGAATTTCAGTGTGAGTGTTATACACCCTAGGCCCATTTGGATATGGAATTCACCCATCCGGATACAAGACACATGAACTTTGAATGAGTTGTGAGAGCCATCCGAATGAGCAAGGACTCATCCAGATATAAGACACATACATATTTGGACACATCCGGATACAACACAAAGTATCCGGATATCAGTCACAAAAAGCCTTAGACTCATCTGGATACGACACAAAGCATCCAGATATCACTCACAGACAACTAGACACATCCGGATACGACTCAAGGCATCTAAATACTACTCACAATCACTGCTAGACACATTCGGATATGGAAACAAAGCATCCGGATATCACTGGGCCATCCGGATATGAACAAGAGCTATCCGGATGTCACTCACATAAAACTTTTTTACCCATCCGGATAGCCTCTAACCTATTCAGATGCTACTCATATGCTCTGAAAAATCTATCTGGATATGAGGGAACCTATCCAGATTTCTGCAACCTGATAACCCAGAAATGAACGAACACATAGACTCCGTTCTTGATTCAAACTTAACAAAACTACACCATTCCAAATAAAATCTTGGGAAAACAAATCCCAATTGATATGAAACAACTTTAGGAATGATTTAACGATCATGTCTATATAAAGAAATGCTGAAGAATGTTAGTGTAGGTGCTCTAGACCCAATTAGATTGGGCATGTTGTACACTGACAATTGTAATCATGTTTATTATTTGAATAAGGAGTTGTTCAAAATTCACAAGAAGTCATTCTATTAGTTTCTTGTTATTATTGTAATAAACGAATGAAACTAGATAGAAGTCCATATGATGTATACTATGATTAATCTATAAAGATGTGAGATGATGCATCACAATTTCTAAACATCATTAAACGTCCCAAGTCGTAGCAATGTCAAGAATGGACATTGACAATTATGGTAAGACTTGTATGTGCTATGTTTTTTCTATGTGATAGCAATGGGGGTCTCACACCCATAGGCATGGGGATGTCTAGACAAGTACATAGGTGACCAATGTTGTAGAACGTGTCACTGGACATGACTCTCCATGAGAATCCATTTTGGTTATATGTTGATGGAATTCTCATACAAGATGGGTGTAACCAATCCTTGGACCTGAGGTTGTCGTGGTCATCTCATAAGAAAATCGATATGCTTTTACATTGTTTCGATGGGCCTAGACAAAGGTTGCACGTGGGCAATCATTGGGTATATCGTGAGGCTTATGGAGATGGGTGCATAGCCAAGATAGAACTCGTATGTCCCTTGATAGAGGATGATGTATCTAAGGCGCCTTCGGTGGATATTCACTTTAAATCCATGGCCATGGTGAAAGAGATCAATAAGGAGTTATTGATTCACTTTCTATTAAGTGAAGATATCTGAATGACCGAAGAAAAACTCATGTGATCATAATCAAGCAACACATCGCCATACTTGAGATCACATAAGATACATTGACGAGAGGATCGAATTACACAGTCACCATGCTCGTGAAAGGTTATTTGCGGATTATGAATCCTTCTGAATAATTGGGTAGGCATGACAGGCATGATGCCTTGCTGAAGGTCAATCTTGTCTTATGTGTTCGTACTGACACATTGCCAACATATTCGGAAGCCTAATAAGTCATACGCAATAGGCACGGTCCCTGGCTTAAACCAGGAGAGTGGACGTATGGTTAAGTAAGACACTTCGGCAAAAAGTTGTGTCATCGTAGGTTCTCACGAAAAAAGAACAAATAAACGTAATGACGTCGATATGACGAGGAGTCATCATAATGGAAAGAGTTTCCTAAAATGGCAATTGATTAAATTAGGAAGGAGTTTCTAATTTAATAATTTTTTATTTGTTGGAGTGGCAAATAGAAAATAAAATATATTTGGGCTTAAGTTAATATTTGAACTAAATTTGATTTGGGCCAAATATTAAATTAAATATTATATTTGAAGTAAATTGTATTTGGGCCAAATATTAAAATAATTATTATATTTGGACTAAATTAGATTTGGGCCAAATATTAAATATTATATTTGGGCTTGAATTAGATTTGGGCTAAAATATTATATTTAAACCTATAAAAGAATTGGGCCATTTAATTATAATCCTAGTTGGACTAGAATATACCCATTTAATTTAAGTTCCTAATTGGACTAAATTAAATGGGTCGGCCCATATCCATTAGGGTTTAAGAAACCCTAGAGCTCCTTATAAATACCCATTTATGGGTTGCTCAAAAACAAGGGGGTTTTTGGTGTCATTTTTCAAGAGTTGAAAAACGTATTGCCGCTCACTCTTCCCTGTTTCTTTTGGCATCAATACGAAACGAGGGTGTTCCTGTTCCGTCCATACACAAGCCGCGAAAAGGAAAAGGAGCTAGCACTCCTATTCCGCTCTCCTTGCCAATGGACGCGTGCCGTGTATCACCAGTTAGAGGCCGGACGCTTGGACGGCTCGAATCTGCGAACGACTCCATAATCTAAAGGTTAGATTTATTTATTTGTTTGTGAATGATTTGATTTCAACGTTGATCCAATCGCCAGGATCGGGGTAAGGTTCAAAATTTTTGAACTACGCTGCTTGCCCCGTAACGATCTTGCTTTACTTTCAAAGAAGACATGCATGATCTGTCATGAACTCATTGTATATGCGTGCATATATATATATATATATATATACATACTGACTGTATTAATCTGAATCACAACTGAGAAATCCTAAATCAACTGACGATATTATTGAAATATAATCCCGTAAGAATGGATTACAGAGATGGAATACTTGCCTTATGATCGATCGGATTGACGATTCGCTAAACCACTTCGCCTATGCAAACATTGATGATGTTATTGGCTCTCTGTTCTTCACAGAAATCTCCTCTAGCGGCGTGAGAAGATTATGACTAATAGACTGAATATACAAGCATCACAAGCCCTAGAAATCATCTCTCAATCTCCTACTACGATTTGGAGACTCTTAACTTCATCTCCCGCATGGACTCCCACTTCCTTAATAACTTTAATTAAATAAATAATTAAATTCTAATAACAAATTGCTAAATGACCTTCATTTCCTAGCATTTAATTTTCTCAATAAATAACTAGAATTAAATGCTCTTTAAATGCTATTCTCTCAATTAAAAATCTAAGTTGCCATATTAAATAACTAAATGGTAAATTCTCTTAATTAAACAATTCTAAATAAATACTAGGCCCCTCTAACGGGTTGTTACACATGTTTGCTTGTGTCAGTACAAGTGAAGGCTAGGCACTTGATGGAGGCACGCTAGACTATGCTCGAGGTGGAGGTTTAGTTGTGTACATAGCATCCCAACTATAAGGTCCTGGTGGTGTCACGTTCCGATAAACATTTTACGTTAGAGTAACATGTTAGTTATTGTGTTATTCCCTGTAATTGAACCTGATGTGTACCTAGAGATATGTTAGAGGATGTATGAGAAATTCCACGAGTTGGGGGCTCGGTTGCATCCGCTTCTATGCCCCTTCCGACTGGTTGCATGGTTTGTAGGTTGGTTGGTCATCACTTCGGAACCTCTAGTGTTTCTCATTTTTGGCATTGATATTATCCAGAGTGACCCTCCTTCTAGTGCCAAAATGTCAACATTTGGAACTGGTCGACTGTGATTCGTTGCCCACATTGGTGTAATGAATTCGAGAAGGGGAAAAGGGGGTTATCTGGTTCGGTTTGTTGATCCGCCAGCCGGTTAGCCCCTGCAAAGTACTCTGAAGCTCAAGTAAGTAACTGAGTAAGCAAATGCAGAGTATTAGCAAGTTGGCAAGAAAAAACATACCATGGCTCTGGGAAGAGCTGGCTGATATATGGGAGGAGGAGATGTCCTCCTGCATGTGTTGTACGTCTGTAGGTGATGGGACAGAATATTTGGCTGCCGACGGGACCCTTATTAATGTGGATGGGATCTATCATTAATGAGGATGGGATCTAAGGTAGGCGCACGGAAATCCAGAAGTGGTTGTAATGATGTTGTTGCAAAGGGCTAAGATGGGATTGACATAGGCCGATCAAATGGGCCAAGAGGATGGGGCCAGGTTGGGCCTGAATAGCCCAGTTGGGACGACCCCTAGCCCATTAATATTCTCTGGCATATGACCTTCTCGTTATGCGAGCTGTTGGGTTAGGCCGGCGAACTGTAAGAGTCGCTGGAGCTCGCTTGAAGTGTGGCTGCGAGCTTGCTAATGTAAAGCCCACTTGGTCCTACGATCTAAGCTTGGGCTCCAGCAATGTGCGATCTCGCTTCAACGCACTCAGTTTGGGGTCTGTTAGGCTTTATGCGATTGGGCCGGCTTGTAGGGTTGGGCCTAGCCCATAAGGGGTAGAGCGGAAAATACCCGTAACATTAAGCCCCCCAGCTCGCAATGCGATCTTCGGACTGGGAGTTGACGCGTGCCAGCTATTCCAGCTGTTAATCCACCTTTTAGCTTTCTGTCCAATCACTTCAAATCACACCATTTCATACAGCACGTCTTATCTATGGCGCATTTAGTGCGCTCATTTCCCCATTGCTGCTCATGATTATACTTACGAGGCCTATTAGTCGTCATGCAGCCGATGGATGCGGATCACTCCATAAGTCACAATGATTTGATGGCTGAGATTGATCGATTTAAGAGGCATAAATGGCAGGGAAACCCTTACTATTTCCTTCTTCATGCCATTTTGAATTTTCTTGCCTTCGCTATCACATTTCTTGTTTTTCTTCAGCTCTCGAGACTTTCACAGTGACCAGTTCTTCCGTTTGCCACCGTTCAAGCGTCGACCATTTCTGCCTGGGGCTTGCATCAAGTTCACGTCGGCAAGAGACTCAGCGATTGGTAAGTTTCTTGTGACTCTAGTCTCTTTCTTTGGTTTAGTCCGCCTATCATCAGTTAGCCTTCGATGGCCCTTCTAATCTTCCCGATTATGTCGATGTCGCTTCCATTTTTTGGGGGATCAATTCGAATCGGTTGGTTAGGTATTTATCGAGCCTTCGGCCTTAAAGACTTTAGGGTTAGCCTCCCATGGGATATCAGGCTTGTAGTTGTAGCCCCTCTGCCATAGGCAGCACCCTGTTGCAAAGCGCGCGGCTTATGAAATAGGGGAAACTTTTAGGGCTTTCCCAGTCCCCTTAGGGTCTGGTTCACAACTTGCAACCTGACTGTCCTTTCTTTTTCTTTATAGATGTTCGATTTTGTCCGAGAGAACTCAGGTCAAAAGCGCTACAACTATATTGTAGGGGAAGACGATACCTCGACCTCCAAAGATTACCTTGTGATGGAGACGCAAAACTTGGAGGGGACGAGCTCGCAATCTAAGGAGTTCGTTGATGTGACTTCTTTCGAAGCCAACCTGGAGGTCCATGAGCAGTTCACTAAAGGAAGGATAGGGTGAGAGGTTTTTAAAAGACTTTCCTCCAAAGCCAAGTTTCTTGAGGTGGGGACTTGTGCTTTGGAGTTTTGTTTCCTGGTGAATTGCCGTGTGTACATCCCTGCCTCAAGCTCTCATGTAGCCTATCCACCATCTGGCTATATAGCCATTAACCCCCAGCACCTCGAGTTTGGTTTTAGGTTCCCTGTAGCTCCATACCTTCTTGACCTTTTAAATGATGTCAAACTCGCACCCTTTCAATTAACACCAAATTTGTATACTCAACTTACATCCCTGACTATCTTACTTCTTAGGAATAAACTCCACACTCCGTTACCAAAATTGATTAGATTCCTCTTTTCTTTTAAGAATGCCAAGGACGGGCTGTACTACTTGGCAGCTCATCCTTCCCAATACAAAGTTGCTCTTCCCCAAGGCAAGGTATAAGGGAAATCCAATGTGGGCGATTATAAGTCCAGTTGGTTCTTCGTCTCCTGCCCCTCACTTTTCTCACTCAAGAACTCCAGCTTCATGCTCACTCCAGGTAAACGTAGGCTCGTTGGCATAGATCGCTTCATTTCTCCTTATGTTTCTAATATTTTCTTTTAGTCATGCAAACTTCAGGGGCAGAAAATCGAGCTTATCAGCCAAAGAGATCGAGATTCTGGACAAGCTTGTGACTGCGGGGTCAAGCTCAAAAGAATTTGAAGTGACTGACGAGCTACTCAGAGAACACGAGCTCGCGCCCCTTCTTAACACCAAGATTATCAAGGGAAATCATATCGGGGTCCTGGGTGCGAAAGTGATCCCATCCGCCTTCCTAGTCCCTAAGTCAAGCAGTAATAGGGGGAAGACAGTCAGGTCGAAGATATGGTGGATCTTGACCTAGTCGTGCCAAAGAGATCGAGGACCAGATCGGGTGCTACCTCATCCACAACTCCGAGCTCTAGCTTGAGGGGTAGGAGGTCAGAGCAACCACAACCACAATCTCGTTCTCAACAGCAACAACTACCTCAGTAGCCAAAGCATCACCATCAGCAACAAGAACAATGACAACGACCCCACTCCCAACAAACAAAACTACAACAGTGCACCCATCAGCAACCAGGGCAATGAGCTCCTGCCTCTCACGATCGTGGTTAAAGTGCAGCTCGCAGGAAGAAGGTTGTGAAGGATGCCCAGAACCCCTCCATCGCGGGCTAGAAAAGAAAACCTAACCAGCAGTCATAGCGGGAGGATGACAGGAGTAAGAGGGCTAAGGTCCTTGAAAAAGAGCCAACCTTGGAGGCCTTGCCGGGAGGGTCCTATGTTAGCCCTCTCTTGGACTCCATTCCCACACTTTTGGGTGCAAGTGCAAAGCCTCTGGACTACATGGGAATCAAAGGGGTCCCCCCTCTACGACTTCATAGCTCATCACCGTTTGGTGGTAAGTTGCACCTTTCGTACCTTAATCTCTTAGTTTTGCCTTTTCTCGAGCTAACCCCATTTTTTTTCCAACTCTCACTTGCATCTATGAATCTCAGCAGCAAAACATAGATTTCGATGCACAGCTCGATGCGGTGAACACGTCACTTTAGGGCGAAATAATAAAGCTTGAGGATGGGAAGAAGGCTCTGCATGCCGAGCTCCTCTTGGTCGAAGGGAAGGCTGAGGAGGCGAGCCAAAAATGTAAAAAGCTTGATAATGAACTTCATTGGTCAAAAGATATGTGGGAGTCTGCCAACTCCAAGCTTACTGGTGAGTTAAATAAAGCCAAGGAGGAGTTGCGGAGGACCCAAGACAGGCTAAAATCGACCAAGGCAGAGCTGCAGATGGCTAAGGATGATCAGAAGCACGCCGATGACCGAGCCGTCTGGTGTGAGCAGATCGCAAAAAGAACCATCGATGACATCAAGGCAGAAGTGGGAGCTCGGATGGACTCAGTACGCAAGGAAACTAAGTCTGACACCTGCTCGGCATTCCTGTACACCCTCTGGTTGAACCATCCCGAGATAGATTTCTCCTTCTTTAGTGCACAGGCCGTCGAGGAGGTGAAACTGTACACGGCCGAAGCTGCTTAGGATGCTGAAGCTGCCACCCCGCTTGATTCATCAGAGGTTTCCACGCCAGCTGACCTCACCAAAGTTCAACCGGTTGAAGCTGCTGAGGTGCAGCCTACTGAATCCAACCAGGTCCAACCTGTCGAGGTCCAGCCCATTGAAGCCACCATTCCTCCTAGCTAGGCTTCACTCCTGTTCTTCTCTTTCATTTTGTTTTGTAACGCAAGTACCCCTTTTCATACTTTGTAATGCAAGTACTTGTTTAATGAAATGCAAACATTTTTTCTTTTTTTAGCATCTGCCTTTTGTTTTAAATTTTTCCACGAACTCAAGCCAATCGAACTTGAAGTTTGAATGAAACTTGAAAAGATAACACTTGAACCAATTTTTAAGATATAACTTAAAACGGTCTTCATGACTTAGAAGAAATCTTCAAGAATATAACTTGAGACCGACAAGTTTGGACAGATCCAGAGAATTTCCAACTCGTAGATTTAAAAGCTCAAGATAAGTCATCGATACGTATTTCGATGATGCACGCAAATCAAGATGATGCACGTATTTTAAGGCAAGATGAAAATATCGAGGTAACCTGATAAACTTGAGAAAGTAAGTGGTTCTACCCAAAACCTGATTTTAAGTAAATGATTTTATCATGTTGTCATGTCTTGATGTGAATATGTTCATGTAGATTACATTTACATGGGTTGATGATGAAATATGCATATGTACATGATGATATTGTTGATCGTGCATTTGCATAAGGGTTTGAGTGTACGAGCTGGGACCACTGCTCTTCTAAGGGTGCACCCATACACCTCGGCCTGGTAAGGAGGCTATGAAAATGAGGAGTAGTAATAAGGTACAATCAGCTCAAACTGAAATGATATGGAAAAGGATATTTTGCATCCATGCACGAAATATGTCTTGTACCCTTACTTAGATGATTCATCATCTAACTTGGGCCTTGCTCCTAAAATATTCAAAATTCCAGATAGAGATTGTAACAAAAACGAAGATGAATGAGGCATGAAATGGCACTTAACAGAGTGCATGATAAATTGAATGTATGTTATGTAGCACATGTATTTAAGTTCTGCTACTTCGAATTCTAAACGTTTTGAGGAATAATAATGTATAACCTTATTTATGGTTAATGAGGATGAAAGAATTGATTTATAATTAATATTAAGATGTTAGGTTTGATTCTAGCTTCTGCATTTGATGTTTATGATAATTCTCTTTCGAGATAGATGTATGAAAATTTTGGGATGGATATGAAAAATGATATGGTTTGGCAATAGTTTTTAGGAAAAAAAAATTATTATCCCAAAATTGTCCTAAGTTATAACACGCATGAGAAAGTGGGGTGTTACAAGGGTTTTCAAGGAAGATGTCGCCATGAGTTTTTGGTAACCGTGCTGGCATCGGGTCCCCGGGGAAAATATATATATATGTAACCATTGATTATTAATTAGGGGACCTTACAATTTTCTTTTAAAGGCTATCATTATAGCTAATGAAGATATATCTCCATAATTCAATTTTTGTTTAATAAAAAAACTAAAAATGTACCAAACAAAACGAAGGTGCCACCATGAAATGTACGAACTCCATGTAAATTCACATAGCACTTTCAATATAATTATACCAATTTTTGAATGAATAATAAAATATTTCTGTGATTTTTTGATTGGATATGAGAGAATTAAGTAGCTAAGTAATAACATAAGACATATATCGGTTTTGGAGTATATTATCAATCAGATATATATATATATTAAGGTTAGAATTAAGATGCACCAAATAAGAAATGCATGCATATGAATTTCTAGTTGTCTAAAATATAATCATATTCATAGAAATTACCCATTACCATGTCATTAATGAATAATGAGATTATTTCTGTTGTTGCATGACTACAACAATAAATTTATGTATAGGAGACCGTCTTAAGATGGTAGAAGGATGGCTTGTCCGGATGATGGATGACTAACCCAGGGGAGGGTGACAGCGATGGGTTACTCACTCGAGGAAGTGTGACAGTGATGGATGACTTCTCCAAGCGATGAATGACTCACTCGAGGGAGAGTTACAACGATGGATGACCCTTACAAGCGATGAGTGACTTGTTTGGAAAGAGAATCGGTTAGGGGCATGGGTATGGATCCCCACGCAGACCCTCTAATGCTTAAGTTAGTCTCTCAAAAGTATGGGATAGTTAAATGAAAGAAGGAAGTGTGAGTGTCAGAGATTGCATACCCTAGATAGAGAGGACTCTCCTATTTATAGCAATGGAAAAGGCAATCGGGTGTTGGGTGACCCAATTTCCTTGGTGAGTAACTCGGAGGTGGTCTTCATTGGGTCTTGTAGGAGTGATGGTGTGTGGATCCAAGGCATGCCCATGGCACCCCCGAATGGGGATCATTGGGTGAGGGTCACTCGGGGGTGCGTGCGAGACACCCCTGGGTGAGGGTCCTTAAGGGTGCTAGAGCAAGCATGCCATGGCGAGGGGGTCAGCAGTGCGTAGAGCTGCCCATGGCACCCCCGAGTGGGGATCACCTGAGGGTGCTGGCCGCGAGGGCGTGGAAGTGCAGGTTAGTATGGGAACATGCACGAGGCTTCACGAGCACGTGCACAGGGGGCTAGGCAGTAGTGCAGCGGCGCTGGCTCATGTGGGGTTGATGCAATTCGGAGCACGCGCACACTGGGCAAGGCAGCGATGTGGGCGCGCGTGGGGTTACTGCAGTGCCTGTGTGACAAGTCGCAACCATGCACGCAGGGTCCCCCCACCTGGCCATGTGGAATTGTCTCCTTCTTTAGATTCTTTCTTTTATTTTTGTTAATCCACTTGTTTTTCAGGGCACATCAATTTGTATATAAAAATTATACTATGTGGAATGGAAATTTCCCATGAGAAATATATGAATAATGACTACTTGATAAATTCATTAGGTTGAAAATTTTCTTAGAAAATCAAAATTAAATTGCATAGCTTAAACGACCAGACAACTAGCTAGAGCAATTAGTCAGATGAGTAAAAAAATTTCTTAATATAGAAAACAATAGAAAGAAAATATACACATTCAATGGGTAGCCTAATTTAGCATTTTTTTTTTATATAATTTCTTATAAAAGAACAATGTGAGCTATATATATAGAGCACAATGGAGAGGACAATTGCATGTACATCATCGTTCATCATTCATATTTTGTAAAGAACTAGAAAAAAAAATAATAATAATGGTATTAATAATTTAATTCTGAAAAAAATAAATAATAAATAAGTAAAATAATATATGTATATAAAAAAAAGAAAGAAAAATATAAAAAGAAAAGGGGCAGGCGCACGGGCAACCCCCATGTTAGTGTAGGTGCTCTAGACCCAATCAGATTGGGCAAATTGTACACTGACATTTGTAATCATATTTCATATTGAATAAAGAGTTATTTAATTCTACAAGAAGTCGTTCTATTAGTTTCTTGTAATTAATGTAATGATCGGATGAAACTAGATAGAAGTCCATATGATGTATACTGTGATTAATCTATAAAGATGTGAGATGATGCATCACAGTTTCCCAACATCATTAAATGTCCCAAGTCGTAGCAATGTCAAGAATGGACATTGACAATTGCGGTAAGACTTGTATGTGCTATGTTTTTGCTATGTGATAGCAATGGGGGTCTCACACCCATAGGCATGGAGATGCCTAGACAAGTACATAAATGACCAATGTTGGAGAACGTGTCACTGAATATGACTCGCCATAAGAATCCATTTTGGTTACATGTTGATGGAATTCTCATACGAGATGGGTGTAACTAATCCTTAAACCTGAGATTGTCACGGTCATCTCATAAGAAGACCGATATGCTTTGACATCGTTTCGATGGGCTTAGATAAAGGTTGCACGTGGGCAATCGTTGGGCATATCATGAGGCCTATGGAGATGGGTGCATAACCAAAATGGGACTCGTCTATCCCTTGATAGAGGATGATGTATCTAAGGCGCCTTCGGTAGATATTCACTTTAAATCCATGGCCATGTTGAAAGAGATCAATAAGGAGTTATTGATTCACTTTCTATTAAGTGTAGATATCCGGATAACCGAAGAAAGACTTATGTGATCATAATCAAGCAACACATTGCCAACTTGAGATCACATAGAATACATTGACGAGATGATCGAATTACACGGTAACCATGCTCGTGAAAGGTTATTTACGGATTATGAATCCTTCTGAACAATTGGGTAGGCATGATGCCTTGCTAGAAGCCAATCCTGTCTTATGTGTTCGTACCGACACATTACCAACATATTTGGGAGCCTAATGAGTCATACGCAATAGGCACGGTCCCTGGCTTAAACCAGGAAAGCGGACGTATGGTTAAGTGGGACACTTCGGCAAGAAGTTGTGTCGTCATAGGTTCTCATGGGAAAAAGAATAAACAAACGTAATGACGTCGATATAATGAAAGGTCGTCATAAAGGAAAGAGTTTCCTAAAATAACAATTGATTAAATTAGAAAGAAGTTTCTAATTTAATAATTTGGGCTTAATTTAATACTTGGGCTAAATAAAGTATTTGGGCCAAATATTAAATTAAATTAAATTAAATATTTGGGTTAAATTAGATTTGGGTCAAATATTAAATAATAAATATATATTTGGGCTAAATTAGATTTGGGCCAAATATTAAATATTAAATATTTGGGCTTGAATTAGATTTGGGCCAAATATTTTATAATTGGATTTGAGCCACTTTAATTTCTAGTTGGACTAGAATTAATAGGCTAGCCCAATCCATGTCCATTAGGGTTTGGGAAACCCTAGGAGGTTGCTTCTCTATAAATAGCCTTTTATGGGATGCCCAAATCAAGTCTTTTATTTTGTTGGTTTTCAAGAGTTGAAAATCAATTATTTTCCTGTCTATTCATAAGCCTTGTTAGGAGAAGGAGCTAGCACTCCCATTCCGCTCTCCTCGCCAACGGACGCGCGTCACGTATCACAAGTTAGAGGCCAGACGCTTGGACGGCTCAAATCCGCAAACGACTCAAAAATCTAAAGGTTAGATTTACTTTATTATGTATGTGATTGTTTGATTTCGACGTTAATCCAATCGTCGCGATTGGGGTAAGGTTCAAAATTTTGAACTACGCTGCTTGCCCCGTAGCAATCTTGCTTAACTTTCACCCCCCTCCCCGGAATAATCTCTCTCTCTCTCTCTCTCTTTCTCTCTTGTTCTCTCTCGGATTTCTATAGATTTCAAGCGATTAAGCCGTTCGATCTTCGATCTGACTTCACCTCCTTCGTTTAAGCGCCCCCAATCTACAAAGAGGTAAGTATTATGCTTTGTTCTTTGTTGGTGTTCTGTTGTTTCATGGGAGATATGTATATAGACGTGATGTGGGTTTTGGCCAGTTGTTTAAGGTCAAATCTATGAAGATCTAACCGTTGGATTTTGTTGGATTTGGGATGTGTTAGTCGGATTTGTCGAGGGTGTCGGATGGCAATCTCTGATCTTCGGAAATTGCTGGCCACGTTGGCCGGTGGTGACAGGGAGTGAGCTTTATTTTTGGCCAAAAACTAAACCTAGATCTATGAAAATCTAGCCATCTGATCTTTGTTATTTTTGGGTATGTTGGTCACCTAGGTGCTGCGCACCTTGTGGTAGCCTCCGATTGTCAGAAAAATGCCCGACGACCAATGGCTGGCGATGGCCAGATTTCGTCTCTATTTTAGCCGAAAATTAATTCTTAGATCTGTTAAAATCTAACCGTTTGTGGTTCTTATTTTGAGATATGTTGATGTTTGTAGCGAGGGCTTTGAATCGGTATGCTGGTCGGTTATATTTCATCCGCCGGCGATGGCAAAATATCAAGAAGAAGAAAAGAAAAGAAAAAAAGAAAAAGAGGGATTTTGGGGTTGGGTTAGGTTTTGGCCTAGGATGACCTAATGTGTTGGGCATGGCTTGACCCAGTTGTGGTAGCCCTTGGGCTGGCCCACTCTGTAACACCCCACTTTTCTCTTATAGAGTATGTCACTATGCTAGGGCCCAAAATATACATAAATTATTTTTTCTTTCTTTCTCGGTACATAACTTAACCTTAAGTACCGGATTCCAAACAAAACCCCCAGCAAATCATTAAAAATGCGGAAGCGATAATCGAAACCTGATATGGTACATAATCAATTCATTTTATTTATAACATAAGAATTCGTACCATAGTTAACATCATATCCTCAATATTGAAATACATAAATACATGGAGATTCCATAATATTCTAACAAGACTAATCATCAATAAAGCATCAGCTAAAACATATCCGAGTCAGCTCGCTGAATCCATCGGCCTCGCCATCACGTGCCGTCATATCTCAACCTACGATAACATGAACAACATTTGCCCCTAATGTAACTTCTCAAGCCCACCAGCTCAGCACGGAATCCTAGGCAAATCCCGAACCTCTGTAGGATAAGCCTAACGTTATTCCATCATTGCCCTAGGGGAATTACGGCTATACTCTGGGGGCGACATCAAGTTCCCATGCACAAATAACAATGTGACAATAATATCGTGTCATGCAATTATTACGACTTTCCGTGCAATATGACAAAATGGATATTGCATTCATAACAACATACACATATAATAGACATGTCATGAATATAAGTTCTTGTGAGAAAACCACTTAAGAAACTATAGTTAGGATAGGAAAACTCACCTTTGTCCAAAAGATCAGGACACCTCAAAAAGCGCACTCGCCTCGATATGTGTGCCTGACCTCGAATCTCGTGCCAACTCTCAAAAGTTGCACCAATCATATCATCTCAATCACCTCAATCATAAAAATAATATTTAATCACTAAAGATTTCCATAATCCAATTTATTTCATTTTTCCTTTATTTTCTTCCACTTTTCCTTCTAAAAGTTCCAGTAAATACCATTGAGACTATTTTCTCAAATCTATTTCCACAACAATTCATAATAGACTATGAACTTCATGGGAAAAATACTGAACTTACTCGGATGTTACGTTTTCAAGCAAAACGGGGTTCTTTGATGCTAAAACCGATATATCAGGAATCCCAAACCCAAATCTTTTTGCACAGACCTTGATAAAATATTTTTCTAGATTTTTAGGAATTTTTCCCAAATTTTTAGGACGACCCACGCGCCCACACTTGCTAGGGCGAGTGGCGGCACGTGAGGACCCGTGCGTGCCGGCCACGTGCCGGTTGTCTTCTCCGGCGATGGCCATGCCGGTGATGCTAGTTCTCTCCACCAGCCTCTTCCTCTTCTTCGCTCGATCTGGATGGCATACCTTGGAGGCTGAAAGAAGCATTGAAGGGCCGTCAACCGACCGCTTGAAGTTTCGGCCACGGCGTCCGCCTCCCATCTCCGGCAACCCTCGAAACACATTCGAACCTCCATGAAAATCCCCCAAATTTCCCAGAATGCATCCTTAGTCTATGGGCAACAAAAGCCCCTTATTTTGGAGCTCCAATTCATTCAATAACACGGCAGATTTGAAGCTCATTTCTCCCCTATTTTTGGCCAAACCCTAGCCCTATTTATAGGCAATTTCGAGCGATGAAACGCTCTTGCTCGCCTTACCCAACCCCTTAGGAGGCTCTACCTCCCCTAGATCATCCTTCAAGCAGCCTTAACCGACCACCATCATCACTTGTAGGTTTTGATAAAATTGACCCCATTTTTCGACCAATTTTTCTTGAAATCCTATTGCCCCTATGGCCGTTGTCGGCCACGCCTTCATCAAAAGTCATCCCTGAGCAACCCTCATGCCATCCCTGTGGCCGAAAGCATCCATGGCCGACCGGCCATGTGCTGGTCAGTCTTCCATTGCTAGCTTTTTCACCTTTTTGCATTTTGGCCCCTCAACTTTTGGCCTTTACTTTTTGACCCTTTTTTTCTCAGCCCCTGAACTCTCCAATACTCTATTTAAGACCCTCAAGTCCCAAAACATCAATTTAACCCTTGAGGATTCCAAAAAAATATTGTTTCGGCCTCCCTCTAGCAATTTTAAAAAATTGTACTTAAACCCGAATCTTCGTTTTGGCCCTAAACCTCTTCGTTTCTTCCTAAAACCACTGAAGGGTTGTTCCTTATGAAAAACCAAAGTCCCCTCAAGCTTCCATTGACTTCTGGGAAGTCGTCTATAACAATTCGGTATTGCAGCCTAATTGGCAGCTGTATTTTAGCTGTATAGAAAACTATTTCCAATCTTATTTCTTTCGATGCTATAAATCATATCTCGGGGTGCTCCTTAATGCCACATCATTTTTCTTTGGTATCTCGGCTCCAGGGCACTCCCGGTAGTCGATTCAGTCATCTATACGGTAATAAATTACCGTTATACCCTTAATTTATCCTTGAATTCCATTTTTTCCCCAAGATAAATTACCTTTGAGTCCTTTAAAATTTCTCGGGTATTACACACTCGGCTTGTTCTCCCTTCTTGTCGCTTGTCCGTGAACCTAGGATGACTTGGTTAGGTTGATCCGACTCAGGATATCGACGTCGATCTAATTTGGGTTCTCCTTAGGTCTCTTGGAATTGATGATGTGACTGGCGAGTCACTTTGTTGATCGGAGTGCTAAGGACAAAACCTTATTAGATGACTCGAGGCCGAACAAGACTGACCCCAAGTGCGTTCTAGGCTAGCCTATGATGATGGCTTGGGTTTATCCCGAATCCTGATTTCTGATGGATTCATTTTATTCTGAGGCTTACATATTGCAAATCATTATTTTAAGCCATTTATTAAATCACTAATTAATTAATTATTATGTTTTAAAAATTTACCAATTGAGTCATAAATATAAATATATATGTATTTTGAAAAGAAGAGAAACTTTAAAAATATTATCTATATTAAAAGTAAACTAGTTTATGGGGAATATAAAAATATATATATTATTTTTATTGCAGCCTATAAGTGGGTGTGTAGTTCCATTATACACTTACGTGTAGCATGCAAGGCGAGGCATGATGACATAGTCGATGGCTAAGCTCGATGAATTCCATGGCTCCAAATTCGAATATTGTGCGAGCCAAGGTATAAAATAACCGATTCAGGGTGTTAGGCAATGGTTAGGAATTTCGGTAATTCTTATTACGTTGCTACTTTTATTACCCAAATGTGACCACACCATTCTATTTATTATAGATTTGGATTCTCAAGATTTTGTTCGATCTTCTCCCCAGACTCGAACTTGAATTGTCATTTCTCAGGTTTGGATTCCCAAGATTTTATTCCACACCATTCTATTTATGGTACATATTCTCGTTGTTCATATTATTATTATGTTATTGTATTCATGATGTTCATACTAGCATTTTTATTGCATACTCTCCTAGTAAGCATGACATACTTTATACTCGCGAGTCCACAAAACTCACCCCTTTTTATTAAAATATTTTTAGGGGATTCTTCTTTTGAATATTGGTACAGCAAATCTTCTGGTATGGTGTCAGACCCCCTTTTGATTCCTGATGTGATATAGGATGCTCTGTGGAGACAAACATGTACTGTTGAGTCTGTTCTTTTGTCTTTTTATTTTTGTGGAACATAATGGTGCCAAAGGCCCGAGATATGGGATTGTATATGTATTTATGACAGTAGTGTGATGGATATTCATATTTTTGTACAGCTATTGTATATGAGATATTGAAATATTTTTGTGGAAAGTTGAAATGGTATTTTACTCCATGTTTCTATATTTTGTTAGTAGTGTTAATGCTTTTAGCAAATCAAGCTAGAGAAGAGGCTTACTAATCCTTGGTGGGGCCACTGGACCTAGGGATTAGTGCCGGTCATGACTATTTAGAATTCGGGTCGTGACATCTTTCATCATTCATAAAGCTCTTTTTTTTTTTTAAAGATCATTTCATATGGATCAGAAGGCTTCTTTTACCAATATGTTATTAGTGTTGTGCTTTGTTTTTGCTTGCACAGGTCAATTACTCTCCACATCTCTCTTCCTTTGGATTTTTATGTTGATCTAATGGATGCATCCATATAATAAATGTTAATTGCTTATGAGGATTGAGTTTTTGTTTGTTTATTTATGTAATATTTAAAGGTGGTTAATGAATTATTCTTTAACATTTTTAACTCTATACAATGGAATTAAGACTAAATTGTTGTTATTGTTATTTATTTAGATAATTTCAGATCAAGGGTGATGGAAAAGAGTCAATCTCTGGAATCAACCTCAATGGAAGCATCTGACATCTATTGTTCGACTCTAGCTAAATGTCACAAGACTCGTTCTATTGACGACAAACTAGAATGTGTTCGTGGTATTTGTCTATGCATTAATGCTACCACTCATCACATCTAATCCTCTCCTTTGTTTGGTTTATCATCATCATCATCTTGTGAGCTTTAAATTTTCATCAATCAATTGTAATTTTGATGAATTAGTATTAATGAAGATGCACACAAGGCCATGGCCTAATAATTTTTATATATATTTTGTTGTTTTAAATTCTAAATTTGGCTTGTTTGCTTGCTAAATAAAAGAAGCATAGCAATCGATGCAAAGCGATGTCCCTATACAAATAGCAATGAAATATAACGTTTCACTTACCAAAAAGGGAGATGTAATGTCTTACATTACAAAAAATAAATAAAATTAACATCGAATAATGTAATGTTCCAAATCTAAAAAAACAAAAATTGTAGCTAAATTCACTAATCACATTTTTATTGCCAATAATATTAATTAGTTATTTTTAAAGATTTTAATGGTTGATTTTAGATTTCAAAATATGCGGTTCATTGTTTTGTAGGCTATGTTCCCTTTTGCTACCAGTTTTTGTATATTTAAGTTTTATAATATTGCTCTTTCCTAACATTTAAAAATAAAAATTAAAAATAATATTTGACCATTAGATGTGTTATGTTATCATAACAAAAACTATTGCTCTATAAATTCTTGTGTGTCTGTCTCCATTGACTATCGGATGCTAAAAACCATTAGACATTTCTCAACATATCTACATATAACAATCACTAATATATTTATGTTCTTCAAGCAAAAATTTTCTATATATTCAAATTATAATTAAACGATCCTATAATATCCACTTTTTCCCAATAAGTTTCACAATCTAATCTACAAATCATGTGAATCTTTTAAATAAGAAAATTAAAATAATGTTAAAACTCAAGAGTGAAGAATTTTAAAATACAAAAAAAAAAAAAAAAACTGTAATCCTTGAATAAGAGAGATTGACTCAATAAGCCTAACCCACCAAGATCTTTAAGCGGGGCCAAGCTCTCCCCATGTAAAACGTGTCAAGCATACATCAACTTGTTTATAAAACTACCTTTCGCTCAATCAAATTTTTGATATAGAAAATTTAAATACATACTCGATTAGAAAACTTTATTTACTTGAGTGTATTAAGATCGCTATTCTGTTAACAATTTTAGTACTCGATTAAATTAATGCTCTAGAGACATGGCATATTTCTATAGATATCTACTCGATTAAAAAGATAAATCACTCAAGTACACATCAATCATTACTTGAATAATATGTCAAGTACTCGATTACAAAAATGATCCAGAGACTGGACAAATTTATAGAGGATATATACTCGATTAACTTTACAATCGGAAACTTGTATTATCTACTTGAATAAAAATGTCTATTTAGTTGAGTACATTTGATTTTTACTTGCATATATTAAGATTTGTAATCGATTCCCATTATATAACTTATTTCTACTCGATTACATATAGGATATACTCGATTAAAATATCAAACCTTAATTTAAATTTATTCAAGGCTTATCTAGCAAAATCATTACTTGAATGACTTAGATTTTTACATGAATACAGGAATTTGATAACATAATTACTTGATTACATGATTAAAAGAATCAATATTCTAACCTAATTAGAGATATTACTTCATTACTTGATTAACATAAAATGATACTCGGTTGAAGACTTGACTTACTCGATTACTTTTACATTCATTCTTTAACATCAACACACTGTTTTGGTAATCATCTCTTAAAAGAATTTTATTATTTTCTTATCAAATCAAAACTTTAATAACTTAACAGATTACTCGACAACACAAAATACAGGCTTTAATGATAATGTGGATTGCTATGGCTAGTTGGTTCTAAATCTAGGTCTCTTTATGTTTCATCTATTTGGGCTCATTGGCAGTTTGTCCAAGTAACTATAGAGCTCTTCGATCCATTAGTGCAAATATGATCGACAGAGCCATGTCTAGTGAGATGGTGGCAAGTTAATTAGCCCATTTTTTTTTTTTTACAAAGTTAAGGCAAGTTAATATGATCGACAGAGCCATGTCTAATTTGCTTGCTCAAGTTGTTGAAAGAAGGGACTTCCCTACAAAGGCTATATTAATAGTTATTGTAGATATATCCCCATAATTTAGTTTTCGCTTAATGAAAAACTAAATTGTACCAAACAAAACGAAGGTGTCAATATTTTGTGTTTGAGTCCGTTCATTTGCTTCGTTGTGAGTGACAACATGCATTACTATTGTATGGTCAATTCCACCTTTTGTTTTATTAAAGTATTTTTCGCATTTTCTTTTTGTTTTTGCCAATAGCAATTTGCTTCTTTACTGTAAAACATTTTCGTACATTATCACTTCTTTCTCTTCTTGATTTAACAGAAAAAACATTTAGTTATCAATGAATTCTGTTGGAATATAATTTTATATATGACTCCTTTTCATAGGTACTCGTTTTCTTTATTTTAATTATTAATTAATTATATATTGGTCCATTAGTTACATATAACCAATTGAAGCATTAAATTACAAATCACGAAAGTACATCAAAGAAAAAGAAAAAAGGAGCAAACAACAAGTTGAAGAAAAATCTTAAAAGAAATCTACACGTAGGAGTTGAAGCTGCTTATATTATTAATGTTATTTATATAAGAAATTTGTACACTCAATTGTAAATTTTGTAAAATTAATATTTCTTCAAAAAAGTAAGAAATTCTTTCCCGAAGAAATGTTACTAATTTAATTAAAGCATACGATGAAGTGTATGAACTCCATGTCCATGGAAATAGCATTTTCAATATAATTGTATCAATTTTGAATGAATAATAAAAATTTTCTATGAACTTTTAAGTGGATATGAAAGAATTCGGTAGCTAAGTAAGAATATAAGCCATATATAGGTTTTGGAGTACATTCTCAATCCGATATATATTAAGTTAGGAATTAAGATGCACCAAATAAGAAATGCATGGATATGAGTTTCTAGTTGTCAAAATGATCATCATATTCATAGAAATTAGACTTACCACATCATCAATCAGATGATTTGTATATGAAAATTATAATATGTAGAATGACAATTTCCCATGAGAAATATATGAATAATGAATACTTGCTAAATTGATAAGGTTGGAAATTTTCTTAGAGAATATAAGAATTAAAGTGCATAAGTTAAACGGCCAGACAGCTAGCTAGAGCAATTAGTTAGATGGGTAAGAAATTTTCTTAATTTAGAAAGCAATAAAAGAAAATATACACATTTAATAGATGGACTAATTTAGCATTTCTTGTAAAATTGTTTGTAAAAGATCAATGTGAGGTGTATATATATATAGTGTAGTGGAGAGGGCAATTCCATATACATTATCGTTCATCGTTCATCGTTCATCGTTCATCATTCGTCAGTAATAAGGCTCTTTGTTTTTAAAGATCATTTCATATGGATCAGAAGGCTTCTTTCACCAATGTGCTATTAGTCTTGTGTTTGGTTTTCGCTTGCGCAGGTCAATTACTCTTCACATCTCTCTTTCTTCTTGATTTTTATGTTGATCTAATGCATGCATCCATAAAATATATGTTAATTGCTTGTGAGGATTGAGTTTTTGTTTGTTTATTTATGTAATATTTGAAAGGTGATTAATGAATTAAAATTCTTACATATTTTTAACTCTATAGAATGGAATGAAGACTAAATTGTTCTTATTGTCATTTATTTAGATAGTTTGAGATCAAGAGTGACGGCAAGGAGTCAATCTGTAGAATCAACTTCAATGGAAACATCTGAGATCCATTGTTCGAGTGTAGCTGGTTGTCACAAGGTTCGTTGTATTGACGGCAAACTGGAATGTGTTCGTGGTGTTTGTCTATGCATTAATGCTACTACTCATCACATCTAATCCTCTCCTTTGTCTAGTCTATTATCATCATCATCTTGTGTGCTATATATTTTCATCAATCAATTGTAATTTTGATGAATTATTATTAATGAAGATGCACACGAGGCCATTGCCTAATAATTTTTATATGTATTTTGTTGTGATTAACTTCTTAATTTGGGTTGTTTCCCTGCTAAACTGAAAAAGTATAGCAATCAATGCAAAGCAGCATCCTTATACAAACAGCAATGAAATGTAACATTTCGCTTACCAAAAACGGAACTATTATGTTTTACAATATAAATAAATAAAAATAGCATCGAATAATGCAATGTTCCAAATTTAAAAAACGAATGCAACTAAATTCACTAATCATATAATGTAATGTGTCAAGTCTTGCCTCGTGGCCTAGTCCTCGATGCTTATAAATACCCCTGAATTTACTCCCTCGAGATCTGAATCTAGCACCCAAAAATCCATCCAACAAACCCAACTACCCAACTCTCTCGGACCACCCGAAGACACCCATTCGAAGACTGACTCACACATAACCCATTCTCATACTTTCATTTGTATAACGACTTCATTTGACTTTGGCATCGGAGGGCTCGCGCGAGAGAGTTCCCCTCATGCCTTTTGACTATTCTTGTGTCGCAGACATTTTGAAGACCTATCTAGAGACAACAAGCAGCAACACCCCCCAGAGACCCCCAGAGACTCCCTCATTCCCCTGGAGACAAGTAATCCAAAAACCTTCTTAGGCAAAGACCCTAGCCCTCAAGACCCCATTATATTTGATGAAAAGATGTGTTATGTTATCATAACTAAAACTATTACTCTATAAATTATTTTGTGTTTGCATCTTTTATTTTATGATTTTGATTGTTCTCTGCTGACTATTAGATGCTAAAACATTAAACACTTCACAACACGCACGCGCGCGCGCGCGCACACATATATATATATATAACAGTCACTAATATATTTAAGTTCTTTAAGATAAAATTTTTTATTTATTTAAATTATAAATAGATTCGTTTAGTATTCATTTTTTTGCAATAAGTTTCACAATCTAATTTACAAATCATGTGAAAGTTTAAAATATGAAAATTAAAATAATGTTAAAACTCAAGAGTGAAGAATTTTAAAATATAAAAAAATATAATTTTTGAATAAAAGAGACTTGATAGGCCAAATCCATCAAGGTTTTTGGGTTGGCCCAAGCTTTCCCCATGTAAAAAGTGTAACATTCTGCCTTTTTTTATCGAGCGTGTCATTATACTGGGGCCCAAATACACATAAATTTTTTTTTTTGGTATATATCTCAAACCTCAAGTACCGAATTTCGAAACAGAACCCCTCGCATATCATTTACAATTGTAGAAGCAAAAAATGAAATTTGATATTATACATAATCAATTCACTTTAATCATAACATAAGAATACGTACCATTAATATCATATCTTCAAAAGTTTTAATACATGAATACATGGAGACTCGTTTCCCAAAATAACGACTAATACCTCAAACAATAAACAAATGATACCTTAAATAACATCATATATGATTATCTCTCAACTAGACTAAAACATATCCGGATCTTCATATAGGGGAAAATACCGAAACAATTCGTCGAACCCATCAACCATGTCATCATGTGTCGTTACGTCTCAATCATCTCCTTGTCATATCTGTAAGTCCTAACTGGAACGTTTAAATATTTCAGGGACATAACCCAATTAGAAGATGAACCTTCTAGTGAGCGTTTTAAAAATAGTTACATGAATGCATGATGCAAATACATGAACAAATATTTTCCCTAGTGTAACTTCCTAGGCCCAACTCGGCACGGAACTCTAGGTAGAATCTTGACACTTTCGACAAGATAATCTTAACGTTGTTCTCTCAATTGCCCTTGGGAAATTACGGCTACACTATCGGAGCGACATCCCATCTCATGCATAAGTATCAATATGCCTGATAGGGTTTAATCATATGTATATTTTTATCTACTTTGATCTTAATCTTGTGCGATTTTTCCTACATAAAATGTGTATTTATATAGATTTTACATCATTTTAATCTCTTTTTGTAGGAACTCAGCAAAGGATGTTATTTTGAAGATTTGGAGGTAAAAAGAAAAGGAAAAAAAAAGATATTATAAAGTTAATTTCAAAATTTATATTATAATATAAATATAAAAATAAATAATATTATAATATAGTTAAAGTTAATATAACTAATAGTATATTAAATATTATATATTATATTATTTATATATATTATAAAGTGGATGCGTGAATGTGAGATTTGGGCTAGGGCTCCATACATATATATATATTATAATATATAAAAGGTGGAGAAAGAAGGAAGAATGGGAGCGCCGGAAGAGTGGAAATGGCAAAAAGTAACCACTATTCAAATATAAAATTCTTTTTTATCTCTTTTTTAAAAAAAAAACGTTTATGTACTTTCAAACAAACTAATTACATAATATAGCCACTTTGTCAGATTCAACCATTAGTTTATTTAAAAAGTTAGAAAGAAATAAAAATTAAACACAATAATAGTCAAATACTAAAATACCCCTCATCCCCTCATTACCCATTTCACCCACCCACTTCATCTCTCTCACTAAGCAACTGCCCGCCGCCGTCGTGACAGCCACTCACCGCCGCCGCCGTGACAGCCACTTGACCGCCGACATCAATCTCATCTTGGCTAAACAAGGTTAGAGTTTCTTTGTTGATTTTAATGAAGAAGATGCTAGAAATGGTCGCCGACGACAAAGCTTCATCGGCGACCATGGAGATCGACCGGGCTTCGTCGCGAACGAAGACCCACGGTCGGGCTTCATTCGCGACGAAGCCCGCTGTGCCCCACGGGCTTCATCTTTGGGGCTTCGTTGCAGACGAAGCCCGATCGGGCTTCGTCTGCAACGAGCCCCCTGCATCTCGACAAAGCTCGATCGAGCTTCGTCTGCAGACGAAGCCCGATCGGGCTTCCTGAATCGAAGCCCGATCGGGCTTCCTGCAACGAAGCCCAATCGAGCTTCGGCTTCGTTGCAGTGAGATGAAGCCCGATGGGGCTTCCTGAATCGAAGCCCTAACGGGCTTCGTCTAGACGAAGACGCTTCGTCTTCGTCTAGACGAAGCCCGATCGGGCTTCGTTGCAGGCCAAGCCCGATCGGGCTTCGTTTGCAAACGAAGCCCGATCAGGCTTCGTTGCAGGAAGCCTGATCGGGCTTCATTTGCAGGCCAAGCCCGATCGGGCTTCGTTTGCAAACGAAGCCCGATCGGGCTTCGTCTCACTGCAACGAAGCCCGATGGGCCGCGACCAAGCCCACAGCCCAATCAGGCTCTCTTGGGCCCCAGCTCGATTATCTCTGCCCAACGAAGCTCGATTAGGTTTGGGTTGCGATGATCTGGCTGCGACAATTGGGCTTCTTCTTCTTTTACTTGTGTTTTTACATGGTCACTGTCTAAGACAATTGTTGTTTTTTTTTTTTTTTTTCCTTACAGATGGCTGAACAACAAACTATAAAATTTACTTATGTTCATACTCATCGAATATTACCGCCCGGAATGCGAGTTACTACTCATTGTGGGATCAAACACCTTGAGGCGATGCGTCGTGCTCTAGACCGATACAAGTTATTAGATAGATTCCTACAGGGCCCATTAGGACATTTCTTAAAGATGCCTTTGTCTCTCCATTTGATTGCACCACAATTGATATATCATGTTCTACTTAGGGAGGTGACATTTCCAGGTGCCCACCACGATGAGATGTGGTTCGAGATTGGTGGCACACCATATAGGTACGGGAGGCAGGAGTTCATACTTATTAGTGGACTCCGATTTGGGGCTATTGATAGGGAAAGCCTTGAACCGAAACCTATTGAGCCGGAGAGTTTACGTGCTCGACTATTTCCACAACATAAGAAGGGGGTGACTGGAGACGACCTTGAATTACTTATTAGTACCAGAGAGGACATGGTTTCAGAGGATGCCCTGAAACTGATTTACATTGCTGTGGTCGATATGTTTTTGTTGGGCCAGGATGAGCACGGGCATGTGGATGATTTCTTGTGGACTATGGCTGAGGATTTACAAGCATTTGAGATGTTCCCTTGGGGTACGTATGTCTACAGTAAGAGTCAACATTACATCCGATTGGCCACGAAAGAAAGAAAATTGACTGGTGAAGGTGGGAAGAAAATCAACCTTTATGGTTTTGTATGGGCGTTTCAGGTACTCTTTCCTTATTGTATATGATTTGTCTATAATAACTAAATGTTTGTTTTGTTTTTTAATTTTTATTTTTATTTTTATTTTGCTCTCTACAGTGGTGGTTGATCGAAACGTTCCCATGGATTCAGAATAAATGGGCCGTTAGACTGTCTGATGCAGACATTCCAAGATGCAGAAAATGGCTATAAAAAAAAAGGCCGCAGATAAAAAATTACGACGATTGTCTTAGGAAGGAAGTAAGTGTGCAACTTACCTCTAAATTTTGTTTATTTTTAAATCATATCTATATAAATAATACAATTTTGTAGGCACGAGGATCGAGTCAGACTCTTGAGCCCACTGATGATGAGCGGGAAACGAATTTTTGGAGATCTTTTAACCCTCAACACTCGGTTGGGGTCGATGTCTATAAATTTGGGGGCGGAGGGGGTGAAGAGGAGGAAGAGAATGGCGGGGATGAGGACGAGGACGGGGATGAGGATAAGGCGAGTAGGATACATTTAGATGAGAAGGGAAAGGAAGAGAATGGGGAGGAGAATGATAAGGAGAAGGCAAGATTCCCTGATAGTTCGCACCACAGACAATACGAGGTAGGGGTATGATTTTTATTTAATAATGGTTTTAATTTATATTTTTTGTAATTGTTTATATATATTTTTTGTAGGAGGGAAATGAGGAGAAGGATAAGGAGAAGGCAAGATTCTCTGATAGTTCGCACCACGGACAATACAAGGTAGGGGTATGATTTTTATTTAATAATGGTTTTAATTTATATTTTTTGTAATTATTTATATATTTTTTATAGGAGGGAAAGGGGGAGAAGGATAAGGAGGAGGTAAGATTCGTTGATAGTTCGCACCACGGACAATACGAGGTAGGGGTATGATTTTTATTATCATAATGGTTTTATATTTTTTTTTAATTATTTATATTTTTTTTGTTTGCCTTTTGTAGATCACTGAGATGCTGAAACAAACTCTAGATATGTTGCGGAGAATAGATGGGGAAATGAGTCAGGTGAGGACACAATTGTTGAGACTAGAGAGGGCGCAGGAATCACTAGAGAGGGGGCAAGCAGCACTAGAGAGGGGGCAGGCAGCACTATGTGCTCATCTACGCATCCCGCATATTTCCCCAGATCACAGCGATAATGTTCATGAGCAGTCCCAGAGTGGTGATCAGGTAGATCTTGATCATCACGATGAGGAGCAGGCATCTACATCTAGAGTAAATTCCAAATTTACTTTTATACGTTTTACTTCATTCTAAAATACTATTTTGTAACGGTTAGGTTTTGTTCAGTTACAGGAGGAGGAAGTGGTTAGGGTCGACAGGCGACCTATGCGAGATAGATTGCCATCGCAGTTTCGTCGTCCACCCTTCACCGATCCAACAAAATATAAAAGGAGAAAGAATGATGCTACTTTGGAGGGGTCGGACGTGGACCCGATGCTGCCGGTACTAGACCCAATGCCGCCGGACATAGAGACAGAGCCCCCTGAGGGTTATATTGAGTTCATAGGTTCTAATGAAAATATTAGGTAAGTAACAATATTTACATTTTTTCTATTTGCATAAACAATATATTCTTACTCTTATTTTTCTTGGTTGTTGTAGTCTTCACACCGGTTTCATTCTTAACCTAACACCGGATGACCTCCGAAACATAGAGAATGAGGCCAACTGGTTGGAGGGTTACCATATCGATAGTTACATGTGTTGCCTGAGACGTATATAGTCTCGGCGTCAATATGACACAAACTACGCTATCATGTCAACTTCATTTTTTGTGAGTTTGCACTACTTTTTTTTTTTTTTTGCATATTAATTTAATCTATGACCAATATTTTTATTTTATTTTATTTTATTTTTCAGGCATCCATGGTAAGATTTTGGGAACAGGAGTACGGGGGCAATAGGAGGGTTTTTGTGCCTTCTATCGCATCTGTTCCAGAAGAGTGGATCGGTTTCGTTGACGGGCGCACTGACGGAAGTCTCCCTTGGTGGACAGTCGATTATGTAAGTCTTAATTCATTCTATTTAATTATTTATTTATTTATTTCCGTACGATTGACATATTAAAATAAAATACAGGTGTTGCTCCCTTGTAATGTAGCAAATTCTCATTGGTTTCTCTTAAAGATTTGCTTGAAAGATAGGAGAATTATCATATATGACTCCAATTCCATAAATGAAGATAGTCGTAGGAGCAGGGTCGAAGCTATACAACCACTTGTGAGTTTGTTACCCATTCTACTAAAGAAAGCTGCATATTATGAACATGTAACTGCAACTGCGACGCTAGACAGAGATTGGGAAGTGGAGAATACTGATCCTCAGAAGTTGCCTCAACAACCGGATGGGTAAATTAATTTAAATTATATTACAGTGTTAATTTTCATGAAAATATGGTTATGCTACCAATGTGTGTTATGTTTAATACAGGGCTAGCTGCGGGTGCTACGTTATCAAATATGTCGAGGACATACTGAGGCATAATGAGGATCACTGGCAGATGCACCCAACTGTGGATGTCCGTACCCTCCGAAGACATATTGGAATATTTTTGTATAGACATAGCACGATAGTATACTTGTAGATCAATAGATTAGAAGATTCTTTGTTTTGTGTTTTTATTTTCATCTAGTTCAAATGTTGTATATTTTTGTATAAGTATAGCAAATAGCAAATTGTATATTGCTCACTTGATGAAATGTGGTTTGCGGTGTTGTTGATGGTAAGGGATAAGTGGTTGTGGTGGCAGTATGTTGTTGGGAAGAGAGACTGAGTCTCTAATGTTGTGATGGTAAATATTGTCATGTTATTATGTTGTTGAACATAGAGACTGAGTCTCTAATGCAGGTTCAATGTCCAAGAAACAAGGGAGACTCTGCCGAAATTTTTAAATTACACTTATGGGGTAATTTGAATATCATTACATCATGTTGATCCAATGTTAGTAGTTAGAACAATTCATCATGTATTTGTTGTGCATTCTACCTTTAACTAACTTGAACAACGTAACAAGAGATCATTTTAGTGTTAGTGGAACCCATATATTGAGAGGAAAAATGAAAAACTTGGAAATGACTAATGAATTTTTTGTAGTTGTTCCTCACAAAAAGTGAAAAATAATGACTTTGTTGTGATATATACATTTGGGTTTACCCAAATAACATTAAAAGACATCATTTTAGTGGTAATAGAATATATTAATTTGAAGAAAAATCAAGAAAAATAAAAAAAAATCATTTTCGGGCTTCGTGGGCCACAAAGCCCGATGGCCGGGTTTCGTGGGCCACAAAACCCGATGGCCGGGTTTCATTGGCCACAAAACCCGATGGCCGGGTTTTGGTGGCCCACAAAGCCCGATTTTTTTTTTTTTTTTTGCAATTGAATTTTTTTTTAAGTTTCCCACTAGTATAGTCTCAAATAACAGTGATTGTTAAGAAATTACACTCTAAGTTTTGAGCAAGTTTATTATCATAGCGTTATTATCTTGCTTTGTCCAATATTATTAGAAGCAATTGATCATGTGTTGGTTGTGTTGATGGTGGATGGACATCCTCACACAAAGTGAAAAATAATGACTTTGTTGTGATATATACATTTGGGTTCACCCAAATAACATTAAAAGACATCATTTTAGTGGTAATAGAATATATTAATTTGAAGAAAAATCAAGAAAAATAAAAAAAAATCATTTTCGGGCTTCGTGGGCCACAAAGCCCGATGGCCGGGTTTCGTGGGCCACAAAACCCGATGGCCGGGTTTCGTTGGCCACAAAACCCGATGGCCGGGTTTTGGTGGCCCACAAAGCCCGATTTTTTTTTTTTTTTTGCAATTGAATTTGTTTTGAAGTTTCCCACTAGTATAGTCTCAAATAACAGTGATTGTTAAGAAATTACACTCTAAGTTTTGAGCAAGTTTATTATCATAGCGTTATTATCTTGCTTTGTCCAATATTATTAGAAGCAATTGATCATGTGTTGGTTGTGTTGATGGTGGATGGACATCCTCACACAAAGTGAAAAATAATGACTTTGTTGTGATATATACATTTGGGTTCACCCAAATAACATTAAAAGACATCATTTTAGTGGTAATAGAATATATTAATTTGAAGAAAAATCAAGAAAAATAAAAAAAAAATCATTTTCGGGCTTCGTGGGCCACAAAGCCCGATGGCCGGGTTTTGGTGGCCCACAAAGCCCGATTTTTTTTTTTTTTTTTTGCAATTGAATTTTTTTTGAAGTTTCCCACTAGTATAGTCTCAAATAACAATGATTGTTAAGAAATTACACTCTAAGTTTTGAGCAAGTTTATTATCATAGCGTTATTATCTTGCTTTGTCCAATATTATTAGAAGCAATTGATCATGTGTTGGTTGTGTTGATGGTGGATGGACATCCTCACACAAAGTGAAAAATAATGACTTTGTTGTGATATATACATTTGGGTTCACCCAAATAACATTAAAAGACATCATTTTAGTGGTAATGGAATATATTAATTTGAAGAAAAATCAAGAAAAATAAAAAAAAATCATTTTCAGGCTTCGTGGGCCACAAAGCCCGATGGCCGGGTTTCGTGGGCCACAAAACCCGATGGCCGGGTTTCGTTGGCCACAAAACCCGATGGCCGGGTTTTGGTGGCCCACAAAGCCCGATTTTTTTTTTTTTTTTTGCAATTGAATTTTTTTTGAAGTTTCCCACTAGTATAGTCTCAAATAACAGTGATTGTTAAGAAATTACACTCTAATTTTTTAGCAAGTTTATCATTGCATCATTTTTGTGCTATTGAAACTGCATTATATACTCAGTTCTTTGCTGAACAATATACTACAACACAAGCTGTCAATTAAATTAATTATTATGAGTTTAGATGAAGGAAATTGAAAGATTACAAATATAAATAAATCTCAATTTCAAATATTAATGTAAAATATAATATTCATTTCTGAACCCCCGACAAAAAGATATTTGATTGATGTTGTCATCCTTTTTGTATCGTGCCAGTGATTTTTGAGCATTGCTGAAACAAAAAGGATATATATGGTCAGTAAAAATTCCATTAACACTTTGCGAGTAAAAAACATTTTTTTTTTTCACAAACGATCTAACAACTATTGATAACATATGTGATAACATTATATCATACCTGAATGAGTTAATGTCTATTGATTGTTTTCATCATTGACAATATTATCATCACCTGGAATTGACAACTGTATAGGACACCGATGACGAGTGTGTCCAGTCTCTTTGCAAATGCTGCATTTCCGGCTTGCCCTTGCAGAGGCCCTAGCAGCGTCCCTGGATTCTGAAGTAGTGGCTGTGCTCGACTCTCCAATGGAGGAAGTCCATTCATTAGGGCAACCAAGACTGTTGTGTCCTAGTTCACCGCATTTTCCACATTTTTTTCTTCGACGAGCTTCCCCCATGGAAGGAATCCGACAATTTCTCGGTCTACCCGGTTGTCGTCTTTGCACAGGTGGGAGTATAACTATCTGTCTGACGTACGCTGGAAGAACCCAAGCAACCTTGTTAGGGAGAGGATTGATGGGAAGTGCATATGCGCGTCTAACCCAATCTGCAGTGTAATATGAATGGCAAAGCATATGGTAGTGCACCCTCATGAAACTGTCGCATAAGGCAAAGAAACACATAGTGTTAACATATCACACTAAATTACGAACATAATACGCAAATAAAAGTCAAACCATGATACCTGCTAGCAGCAATTGCATGAAGACATGGCATTTGATCAATGTCCCACTTGCGACAACTGCATGTACTCGCAACAATGTCAACTATCCCATCGCCTTCCTTTACATGTTGCACGAGGTATTTGTTCCCTTGTATTATAGGAACTACACGACATCCTCGGTCTAATGTTTTGGCATGCGCCAAGTTAACATGTGCCACTGCAGCGGAGGTCACAATGGTTTCGAGTCTGGCAGCTGCAGCACGTCTATCACTAAACCATTTCTGAAGCATATGTCTCAAAAATTCATGTGCACTTGTTATAGGCAACCGACGTGCTTTCATCATGCATTTATTGAGAGACTCGGCAATGTTGGTGGTTATCATGGAATATCTTCTTCTTGGATAATATGCACGTGACCACTTTTCCGGTCTTGCTTCCATCAATGTCAAATGAGTCTGAGGATGCATCGATTGTATTTCTGCCAAGTATGTATCACACTCTATTGTGGTGTAACTGTATGCTGCAAGGTAGAATGCAATCATCACATCTTTTCGCTGTCTACAACGTTTCTTCAAGTTTTGCTTAAGGTGGAAGAAACAAAAGACATGTGGGACAGAAGGGAAGACATGACTCATCGCATTCGCAATGCTTTGGTGACGATCAGAAACAATGACTAAATCTTCTCGCACTCCGATAGCCTCTCTCAATTTCGTCAAAAACCATATCCATGATCTGTCAGACTCACCATCTCCAAATCCAAAAGCGATGGGATAAATCATTTCCTCCCCATCTTTGCAAGTTACAACGAATATCACCCCTTTGTGTTCACCTTTCAAATGTGTGGCATCAACGGCAACAACCGGTCTTATGTAAGACCGAAAACCATGAAGGCAAGCTCCGAGTGCAAAAAATGAATATAAAAAATAATTATTTTCATCTGTCTCTATTGCCGTGATACTGCCAGGATTTGTTTCTTTTAACATGTGAAAATATGAGGGTAGTTGCTGATATGATTCATCTGGATTACCATAAGTAAGTCTCTTTGCATGTTGTAAAGACCTCCAAGCTTTAGTGTACATAATCTGCACACCATGTTGTTCCAGCAACTCCCCCATTAGCATTCTAGGTGTATATTCACTACTCGCCACTCTTTCAGAAAACAAATTTTCGATGACAATAGCCTTCACACTTCGAAAATGTGAATCGTATACGTCCGGAGTACACGTGTGACTCGGCATAAATTTCACCACATGCCAAAACGAACAACCAGGTCTACATCTTGCACGAAGCATAAATTTGCAGTTCACATCCTTGCAACCAGCCTCAAATCGAATTGTGCACGAACGTCTGACTCGATAGTCCATCTTCACATCAACACAATATTGTCCAAATGCCAAAATTAGTTCCTGTTTACTTTTAAAGAGTGCACCCATGTGTAAAAGATCACCTTGGTATGGAATAGACACTTCAGGTCTTGTTTCCTCAATTGCATAATTTTCTACACCAGGAACGATCCAGTTTCTTTGTAAATGGTTGTCCTCAAATTGTGAACCTGAAAATCTTACTTCTGGGTACTCCGGACTCACTTCTCTTTCATCACCACCATCATCACTATTATCACCATCGCTATCGTCACTATTATTATCAGTTTCATTATCACAATCATCATCCGTATGTGGAGCGTCATCTGACAAACCACCCATACCATATGTACCAAAATCATCATTTTGCAGTGGACTACGTGCGGATGTAAATGGAACGGCACCTGAATCTTGATTACCACCACTACGTAGGTTACAAACTCCAATATCTTTACAAATCATATCAACATACATCACTTTATATTTTCTGTCATTGCACATAATAAACCTGACACCGTAGTCGTCCTTGATAGGGAACTTGGTAGCTGGAAGTTCGCTTGAGTGTTCCGTTACAAAATGAATGGTGATGTCGTACCTTGTTTTATCAATTCCCGTTACTGTGTACACAATCTCAACCAATTGAGTAAAAGTCGTATTTTTGTAGATTCCCGCACACATCCTATTACCCCCAATATACTTATTATCATTCCATTCCCCGTTCCACACGATGACCAACTGCACTAAATCCATTGCTGCAAGATTGAAAGGAGTAAAAAATTAGTCTCACCATTACCATGGATGCAACGGACCCACACACACCCAAATCGGGTTCATTTCCTTATTAAACCAAGTCATAACTATAAGTAAGTAAGTTTATTTGCTTTTTGAGATTTGTATTTTATTTTCTTTTTCTAAAGAGATAATTTGTACAATTAAACATGATTTTTGACTTATAAACTAACAACCAAGTTATGATAATTTTTCATATGTAATTTAAGAAAAATATTTAAAAATTTTATGAAAAACATTGGAGGATTTTAACATAACACATTTAGGCACAAATGCTGAAAAAGTTAAATTTTGTTAAATAATATGATAAAATTAAATATATTATATTAAATTATATTATTTTACTCATAAATAATATTAAATTATTTAACAAAATACTCATATTATTTTAAAAAATAATATATATAAAAACCATATCAGGTTTGTAGGCAACAAAAATCATAATGCCTACAAAAATCATAATCGGGCTTAGTGGGGGAACAAAGCCCGATAAGGCTTTGTGGGGGAACGAAGCCCGATCGGGCTTAGTGTGGGAACAAAGCCCGATCGGGCTTCGTTCCCCCCACAAAGCCCGATTGGGCTTCGTTCCCCCACAAAGCCCTATCGGGCTTTGTTCCGAAACTAAGCCCGATCAACTGTTATAGCCCACAAAACCCATAAACGATGTGCAGTTTTGAAATTTTTTTTTTCACCCGAATTAGAGCAGATTTGGAATGATATCTATCAAAATATGTTCTGCTCACAACTACAATCATTCTACACAACCTTAATAAGCAATGTGAACACAAAAATTATTTTAAAAAAATAAAACAAATACAAATCGAATAGATACCTTGAGATATTGGGTGAAATTATTTGTTGGAGAGAAAGAAACTTATTGAATGAGACTTCAGTGAGGTCGCTGCAATTGATAAAGAAGATTGAATGACCCAACAAGCAAAAAGATTGAATGTATGAAGAATGACTGAGTTTGGATAGTTTGACAATGGAGAGAAAGAGAGTAACGTGAATGTGGGAAGAGGAGAGAGAAGAAAGGTTATATGAAAGAGATAAGGATATTTTGGTAAATGAGGCTAAGGACAGTAGGGTTTTCTATTTTAAAATCTCATTAAGGGTATTTTTGGTATTTTACATAAAAGTGGCTATAGAGTGTAATTAGTTTGTTTGAATAGTTAAAAACATTTTTTTTCTGTGAAAAGTACAAAAAAGATTTTATAAATTTGACTTTGGTCAAATATGAATTCATCCCGCCGGAAGAAGGCATGGAATTAATGGGGAGACTCTGCGGTACAACAGGGGACTTGGAGGAGAATTGATTTGCAGAGGGAGGATTGGACGCAGCAGGACTGGCGCAGGACTTTCTTCTTTTTCATTCGTCAATCAATTTTATTTTTATTTTTTTTATTTCAATATGAACTAATTTTATTTATTTATTTAACTAGGATTTGTGGCCAAACTTGCTATGAATTCTTAATTTTTATTGATTGGATCTCTATCATAATTTCAATTATTTATTACTCATTCTTAATGCAATTAAGTGGTTTAACTATCATTTAATTAATTTTGTATTATGATTTGAGATCGAGATGTGATTTTCATAACAGGTTCAAGTAATAAATTTTATAAGATAAATAGTTGATAAGAGATTTGATACTTGAATCTTACGAGGGTTAATGAATTGGAACTTAACAATGAATTTCAATTTGTTATAACTATTGGGAAATATGTTGATTGTTAACAAATTAAGATTTAATTAGGTTAGTAAATATTGGGAAAGAAACTAAGCAATTTAGATATTCAACTCATTGAATTGATAGAAACCCAATTGATTGAAAATTAAGACCAATTAATAAGTGGATTTGAAACACCCTAATTGCCTCCATTTTATCCAAATTAAGTTGTTCTTAAATTTGTGTTTAATTTCAGTACTCATTAGTTTAATTTATTTAAATTTATCTCTTTTTATAGTCTAAATAATATTAAAGTTAATTCAATTTTAATACTTAATCCAATTCTCGTGGGATCGATACTCTACTCATTCATTATATTACTTGTACGATTCGTACGCTTGTCAATTAGCTTAATAATGACAATAATATCATGCTATATGAAAATCATGCATTTTCATGCAATAATATATGAATAAATGTGACAAGATGATCATAACTTTTATGAATAACATGTATAACATAACACATATGAGTTTTTGAGAAAAACCACTCACAAAATCTAGTTTAAGATAAAACTACTCACCTTTAGACACAAACTTGAATTTTCTCAAAAAGCACACATTACCTCGATTTGCGTGCCACATCTAAAAAATTGCACAAATTGTTTAACCTCGAGCATAACGATCCTATAAATCATATTTATTCCAAAAATCATCAAAACCTATTTTTTCATAATCTATTTGCACATTTCTCTATTTTTCTCCCATTTTCCTCACTAATATTCGAAAATAAATATCTATTTAAATATTCCATAAAATATTCTTCCATAAGACTTCATAAAATATTTATCTAAGAATATTAAAAATTCTAAAACTTTCCTTAGCTTACCTTTTAAAGTCTCCTTGATATGCGTGCATTAATCTCGAAATGCATCCAAATCCTCGATTCGCGCACATCAATTCCCGCTCACTACCTTGATTCTCACGCACCATCACAATTTTCTTGCACAATCTCAATTTTCTTACACCACATCAATTTTCGTGCACCACCTCAAAACACGTGCTCGAATCATTTTTTTTTTACTAAAATCTCTAGAATATTAATAAATCTTCATTTTTTATTTTTCAAATTTTTTTTAGCATTTTTTTTCTAATTTTTCTCATTTTCTTTCCTTTTTTCTTTTCTTTCTTTTTCTTTTCTTTTCTTTTTCTTACTATTCATCTTCTTCCTCGGGCAGCCTCTGCGCGCGCACAGCGCCTGCGCGCATGGCCGCCCGCCTTCGCCCTTGGCTTCGCCGGCCTTCGCCACGGCCAGCCCTGCACCACGCCCGCCGCTGTCCGCCGCCGCGGCTAGCAGCACCGGGCGCAAAGCTGCTGCCATGGCTGGCCGCGCGCAAAGCTGCAATAGCCGAGGCTGCCATGGCCGCCCCAACCAGCCACTGCCGCTGCATTCGGCCGCCGCTGCCGCCTCCTCGCGCCACCGCGAGCCACCGTCGGCCTCCTTCGCACCCGCTGCCGCTGCTTTGCTCGCCGATCAGCCCGCTCCACTTGCTGCTTCGGCTTCCATGGCCGCCCGCGTCTCTCCCTCGAGCTCTGCTCCCTCTCTCTTTCTCTCTCTCTCTCTCTCTGTTTCGGCCAAATGCTCAAATAGAGGAAGGAAATCTGATTCACCCAACTCTCTGCAACTCTCAATCCATTTCTTCTTCAATTTATAGCAACTCACAGCAGCCTCAAGCCCAACCAATCTCTCGATCTCTTGCTTCAATTGTTCCCAAACAAGGAACCAACCCAACATGCTGCAGAATTGCCCATCACGCGTGCATTCCCATTGTCTGCCATTCCTTGCTCGCGCATGCATATAAATATATATATATATATATATTACACATAATTTGCATACAAGTCCCTCAACTCTCATTAATTACACTTAAGGGTTTTATTAATAGCACTTAGGGAATTCTTAAATTGCATATACACCCTCTAACGGCCAATTAATTTGCATTACGATGCTTTAAATGCAAAATTGATAATCCCTTATTACTCGATAAAAATCAATTTTGCCCCAATGACCTCATCAGGCTATTATTTCATCCCGAAATCGTCTCAGGGTTAATCGTTACGAAAAATCGGAGCCCCCTCAGCTTTCTGTTGACTTCTTGAAAGTCTCTTACAATAATTCGATTTTACAGCCTAAATGACAGTTGCATTTTAGTTGTACCGAAAATCGTTTCCGATCTGATTTATTTTAATACTATAAATCTTATCTCGTGATGCTCGTCAATGCCACATAATTTTCTTTTGGCATCTCGGCTCCAGGACACTCCCTGCAGTCGAGTCGATCAATTTTTCGAGTTATTTAGATACCAAGCTTCCTCGAAATCTCATTTTTCTAATAAAATAATTATTCTCAAATAACCCAAATTTTTTGGGTATTACAAAAAATGTCGGGCATAGCCCTATAAACAGGTCAACCACAATCTAGGCTAAGTCGGGCCATATGTCATCACTAAATATGAGTTATTGTTCAAGATGATAAGGGTAAGATGGTGGTTGCAATAACAGAAAATACAAGCTTTATTTGTAAGGTCCCCGAAGAACCAGAGTGAGTGCCCTACTAAAATAGAAACCACCTGGGACCTGATGAACCTATCATGCATGCAATTGATGAATACCAAAAAAAAAAGGGGGAAGGGGATACATGAAACTTGTCTTCTCGGCGTGAATATCAAAACCTCAACATGCTACACATCAACTAATCTCTAAGCTTACATAGCCCAGTCATGCATAACATACATCACTGGCACACCGGCCGTAAAATAAGCATAATTCATTGCTGCAACACTCACCCTATATTGTCATTTTTTATCCTTTTTCCAGTTATAATAAAGGTTATTTAACAGCTCAAATCATCAAAAAAAAAGTGAGGAATTTAGACTCGCCAGTGCACGAGTGTAATCGTAGAAGAAATTTATATTTTTCGGGTAAGTCCAGGTTGATTCACAGAGAGATTACTTATGGAAAGAGGTAATCACACCAAATCAATTAGCTTAAAGAATATAAGAATTGTTTAAACTAATAGTAAATATTTGATGTCTGGATATGGTGAAATCTTGGGTCAAGACAATTCGAATGCGAAGCTCAACTGATTCCCATATAGCTTTCTTAAGAATAACAGAATGTTCAGATTGCTTAAGGTTTAGTCATTAAATACACCACCGAGATAATGATAACTCTGGTTCTAGCAATCCCCATACATGGCATGGAGGACTCTACATTAAGCAGCTATCATAAATCAGTGTGTAAATAACGTTTAACAACGATGGTCATTTGAGCTTGGGTATGAGGACGTTTCCAGGCTAAGTAACCTCCATACATGACATGGACACTCTAGGTTAGGCATACGAACCAATTCAAGCCTAAAGTTTAAATGAAGAATAACTCTCAAGCTCTCTTAGTTTCTATTATTAAACATTTGAAGTTCGACTACCTTGGGTAATCAAAGGCATTGGACACTATCCTTGCCTTGTCCCAAGTTTTGAGTTAGCCACACATCTTCATGGGAAATAAATAACATGAATTAAACTCAGCAGATAGGTAATGAACATAATGAAAACAAACAATAACGATAGCTATAAGATGAACTACTATTGTCTTGAATGCTGAAAGAAAGAAAAACTACAATTGGTAATGAACTTGCAGTAAACTAAAAGAACAAACGATGAACGAGAATCAAAGTGTGTATTTAAAAGTATAGACCAACATGCAGAATGTAAAAGAAAAGACTACTTTCTACTGATTCCTATCTAATTCTAAGCATAAAAAGAGTTTGTTGTTATTGTCCTTTCTGCCTTGATTCCAAGGAGGATCTTCCCTTTTTAAACTTGTCACTCATGGAGAAGGGGGACCATTCGGTGAAAAGTCTCCCCAAAAGTTAGTTGAATGTACCACTCGTGCCACCACATTCATTTGCGCATTTGAAACCTTTCTTCGGAATGTCATTCGAATGGATGGTGAAGGCATTCGAATGACAAGCTTAGTTTTCTTGAGTTACTCATGTCATTTGAATGAGTGCACGGGTCATTAGAATGAATTTCCCTTTTACTATACATTTCCTCGTTGATTTGCTCTAACCATTTGAATGCAACAATGATTCCATATGAATGAATTTTGCTTTTTGCCTCCTGATTTCTTCACTGCATTCGAATGTGTTTTGCAACATACGCATAGACTTATTTTCATCCGAATGTGTTTGGGTTATTTGAATAACCTCCAGTTATCGCTTCACTGTTCTAATATTCAAATTAGACTAACCTTATCCGAATGAGCAACTGGTAGTCTTGACATTTGAATGGTTTATTTTTCAGCGAGCTAGCCATTCGAATGACTTTGCTTTGGCTGCTTCCTCTTTCTTGGGTTGCTCATCTTTATCTGAATATACTTGATCATGCCCCAAATGAACTATCTCGACCTTTGATCCTTACCTTCGATTGAGTCTTGCAAACAAGTATTTTTTTTGACATTTTAACTCATTAAATTGATTATGGATCAATAAAATCATGACAAGATTTTGATATTTTTTATCATCAATCATCCATACAGACCCAAAAAACTGAAGAAAAATACAATCCGAAAGGGACAAAATGCATAAAAATGAACCCCCAGGTTGACAACTGCTAGGTTTGCATAGCCCTGTACACCGCCTAACCCGAAAGTCGAGAACCACTAGACTCAGCCACAACTAAGTCCTTGCCTTTACCTGGAATGAAAAGAAAATAAGGTGAGTCCAAATGACTCAACAAGCTCATAAAGAAATGAATGACAGATAGAGTCGGTGCTAAGAGTAAACTTGTATCTCAAGTGCATAACAAATCAAAACTCATGCATAACATGCCATGTAATCTCATAAACTGACACATGTACCAACTACATAAGTAACAATGCACATATATAGGATCTTGGGGCCCAAATAAGGAATACACTAGCACCCAAGTCCTTATTACAAATCTGCTACTGCTCTGAAGGCAGACTATACCTGTACTACGAGCCAAAGCTCGCTCGGGTGGAAGCTACCACACCTGTTAGCATGCATAAGCATCCAAGATAAAAAACTAGGCATGCCGAGGCATCCCTAAATAACTCTGTTCAAGAAACCCGACACCGTACAGCTGTATCTCAACACTAGCGCCATGACTTGTGCAAATGCAACAAATAAATGGTGGTGTAGTAGACTAGACATGATACAAAGCCCCCATAAGTCCAGCATCCCACCAAGCCTTGCCCAACTAGTAAAGCACACGCCAAATGCAAATGCTCGTGCTTAATAACTAATAAATAAATTTCAGGGTCGTGTGACAAGCACTCAAGTCACATGGAGCCCTCAGTGCATATCCCAAGCTCTTGCATGCATATGAACTAACCATGTACTGGAAATAAAAGAAACATATACAAATACTCTCGGCCACAACGACCTCTACGAGAACCTACCCTCAACAGCCTAGCTTCATTCCACAACAAATAGAAGGGAGAACCGAGCCCTTCAAATCTCACAATAATAAACCATGCAAATATTGTCCAAATGGGTTTAAATCTATACTAAAATAAAGCCTATCGAGTCTAGTTTACAATGCTTAAATTGTTCATGAATCCGATATTTCTAAAATAAGTTATGCTCAAAACAGTAGAGTATGCGTAGACTATCCAGGTCAAATATAATCGACCGATGGTAAGAAAACTGTCGACCGACAAAGGCTTTTTAGCCCAAACTATAGACCGATTAAGACAACGGTTGATCGATAGAACCCTCTTCACCAAGACTGTAGATAAATTATGGAAAACGGTCGATCGACAGCACCGTTTAAGCCACAAACAACCCATATAACACCAAAAATACATGCAAACAACACCCAATTCTTGCATGCCACTACATCCCCACAACAAATACGATGTTTCTTTCAAGAAAATGGGAGAAACAAGTCCCCATTAAGATGATACACACGGCTAGCCAAAACTACGAGGAAGATGACACAACACGCAATCAACCGGGTTTCTTAGGAACCATTCTTCAAGAAAGAAGATGAAGGGATTTCCACACAAAAGATGGATGAATCAAGACTCCCAACAGAAGAAGAAAATCAAATCTTACTCCAACGAGGCTTGAGAAAGAAGTTCACCAAACTAAAGATGCAACACACAATTGTACCACAAGAAGAAAGATGAAGAAGGAACTTGCCTTGACTAGCTTCACCTTGGATACTTGCTTGAAGGAAATTTCAATAAGGAAGTCTCCCAACCACTACCAAAATAAGGGAAAAACCACGTAAAGAAGAAGAAGAAGAAGAAGAAGGAAAAGAAGAGAGCTCTGGGTTGCACAAATGCCCCAATTTCTCCCCTTTAAACACACTTTTCTTCCTAATTTGCCCTCCTCACTTCTTACTTAATTCCCCATATGTCCCTCCTTAACTCTATATACATACACACAACTTCTTCTTCCTATTTTCCTTATATAAATGGGCTCAATCCCAAACCCATTCATCCTTTACATATAGTTTAAGCCAAATCTAACTTTATTAAACCCTCAATCTATTTTATTTGTTTTCAAAATAATGACATTATATACACCAACCTGAAATAAATATCACTAATGGCATAGACCCAATAATGGGTCGTTACATTATTGATAATGTGGATTGCTATGGCTCGTTGCTTCTTAATATAGGTCTTTTAATGTTTCATATATTAAGGCTCATGGGCATTTTGTTCAAGCAATTCTAGAGCTCTTGGATCCATTGGTGCATATACGATCGATGTAGCCATGTTTAGAGAGATGGTGGCAAGTTAATTAGCTCATTTTTTTTTTTTTTTTACAAAGTTAGGTTCTTATTTACTTTCTGAAGTTGTTGAAAGAGGGGATTTCCTTTGAAAGGCTATCCCTATAGAAATTGAAGATATATCTCCATAATTCAATTTTTGTCTAATAAAAAAACTAAAATGTACCAAACAAAACAAAGGTGCCACCATTTGTTTCATTAAAATCTTTTTTACATTTTTTTTTTGTCAATAGCAATTTGTTTCTTATTGTAAAACATTTTCATACGTTATTAGTTCTTATTCTTTGTGATTTAATAGAAAAATGATTTAGTTATCAATGAATATTGTTAGAATATAATTTTATATATGACTCCTTTTCGTATGTACAATTTTTTGAAATTTTACTTATTAACTAATTACATATCAATCAATTAGTTAAATATAACCACTTCAAGCATTAAATTACAAATCATCAAAGTACATCAAAGAAAAAAAAATGGAGCCAACAAGAAGTTGAAGAAAAATCTTAAAAGAATTCTGCACATTGGAATCGAATATGCTTATATAATTAATGTTATTTCTATAAGAAATTTGTACACTCTATTGTAAATTTTGGTAAAAGTAACATTTCTTCCTTGAATGAATAATAAAATATTTCTGTGTTTTTTTTTTTTTTATTGGATATGAGAGAATTAAGTAGCTAAGTAATAATATAAGACATATATAGGTTTTGGAGTATATTATCAATCCGATATATATATATATATATACTAGTGTATCACCCGGGCGATGCACGGATATTGTAAGAAAAAAAATAATCGTTAAAGTGGAAGTTACATAATTCAATAGTTATAAAAAATGAACATCAAAATAAAGAAGTAGAAAATAAACAAAATAATCATATTGCAATCATGAGAAATGAACAAACATACAACAAAATTAATTATTCAATTATTCCGAAATATGTATGCCTCTTTTTGTCTGACCTTTTTTTTATTTTTTGACATTTTTTATACTTTTATTATAGTCTTTCTACTAACACATATGTATGTCTTTAACAAAATATTATATCCAACGTCTATAGTATTCGTGACTTGTTAGAGTGAGGTTAACGTCTACCATTTTTAATACACTATTTTCACTTTGATGCACGAAACACTAAAAATGTAGCATGTCTTATTCTAAACTTTCAGTAGCAAGGTAGTTGATTACTTAGTATAAATGGTGATTTCTCGATCCGTTTTATTAATTATTTGATTGAAGATGTTTCTCGTTCGTTCTGATTTCAATATTGTGTATGTTATTAAACTATAGCTCAATTATGATAAATTCTTGTGCAATACGATGGAAAGAATAATTTGTGCAGTGGAAAAAAAAAAAGAATGCAGGTAAGAATGTACTTATGAATGTTAAACACCCACAATAAATTAGTAGACTAAAAAAAATATACAAATAAATAGAAGTGAAAGAATATAAAAAATAAGCAAATACATAAGTGTGAATCAGTAAAAAAACCCTTCATAATTTTATAATGTATCTATAACTCACGACCCGACTTCAGCGACGTAGTAAGCTCATCATTAGATGAAGAAATCTAGAATATAATGTCATTAATTAGTACTTACGTCATACATATTAGAAACCCCCAAACTTATTTTACAAATATAGATATTAAATTCTAAAAATTGATGAAGCACATTTTTCTTCTCAATTTCGGTCTTTTCAATATTTCAATAAAGATCAGACTCTTACTGTTGAGAAATGTGAGTATAACACGTTAGAACATGTTTTAGCACGTAATCATTCTAAACACATTACAAACCTTAAACATTATACTAACCTGACTTGCTTTTAGCATACACGTGTACTTAGAGATCAAATTAAGATTAATTGCCAACTTTATCACACTAAAAACTTCACTACGTTTGCAAATAAAGTTAAAAAATAAAATTATAACATTTAAAATTATAAAAAATAAATTTAAATTAATTAAGCTATATATAAAATAAAGATAATTTAAATAATCAATTAATTATATAAATGATAATAATCAAATTTTCAAAGTTGATTATCCATATATGACTTCACATATTCCTCCTATCAATCAATTACCACATTTAAGATAGGTCATATTTTTAAGAAAAAAATAATGTTAAAAAATAAAATTATAACATTTAGTTATATATAAAATTATAACATTTAAAATTATAAAAAAATAAATTTAAATTAATTAAACTATATATATAATAAAAATAATTTAAATAATTAATTAATTATATGAATGATAATAATCAAAATTTCAAAATTAATTATCTATACATGACTTCACATATTCCTTCTGACAATCAATTATCACACTCAAAACATGACAAATTTTTAAAAAATTATCAAAAAAAAGTTAAAAAATAAAATTATAACATTTAAAATTATAAAAAATAAATTTAAATTAATAAAATTATATATATATAATAAAAATAATTTAAATAATCAATTAATTATATAAATTATAATAATCAAATTTTCAAAATTAATTATCTATATTTGATTTCACATATTCTTCCTGATAATTAATTACCACATTCAGATAAGTCAAAATTTTTAGACTATTAACTGAAAAACTTAAGCTACGTTTTCTTTGCTGCATTTTTTATTTTCGATTTTCTAAGATAATGAAAACGTGCTCTTTTTACTATTTTTAAAAATGTATTTTTGAAAATAAAAAAAATTATAAAGAAAACTCAAAAGAACAAAAAGTTGTTTTGAGTTCATCCAAAATAAACTCTAAACTCAAAATACATTTATTTATTTATTTATTCATATTTTATTATTATAATGAGAAAACATATTACAAAATTCATGAACTTTAAAATGTATATATATTTTTAATAATATATTAATATTAAATATTTTTAATTTACTGAATAATGAAATTTATTGAATAAAATATTATTAAAAAAATATTTTCAAAATTTTAAAGAGAACCTATTTTCTAATTTTCTATTTTGAGAAATAATTTTTTAAAATGACAAAGAGAACGTGCTTTTAATTTTCTAAAATAGACTATCAAAACAAAAACTAAAAATTAATTCAAAAACATTAAACTGTTACACAAAATCTATTCACATTGACGTAACCTTACATATTGATTATCCATACATGAGTAAAATTTTTAAGAAAACAACAAAAAAGAAAGTTAAAAAATAAAATTATAATATTTAAGCTATATATAAAATTATAACATTTAAAATTATAAAAAAATATATTTAAATTAATTAAACTATATATATATAAAATAAAGATAATTTAAATAATCAATTAATTATATAAATGATAATAATCAAATTTTTAAAGTTGATTATCCATATATGACTTCACATATTCCTCCTATCAATAATAAAAATATAAAACATAATAAATTTTTAAAAAAAATATGACAACATAAATATAAATAGCATATATAAAATATTTTTTATTTTAAATTATAAAAAAAATAAATTTAAATTAATTAAACAATATATAAAAAAAATAAACATAATTTAAATAATCAATTAATTATATAAATGATAATAATCAAATTTTTAAAATTAATTATCCATATATGACTTTACATATTTCTCCTGTTGATAATAAAAATATAAAATATAATAAATTTTTTAAAAAAATATGAGAACATATGACAAATACAAATAACCTATACAAAATATTAATTTTGTCAAAATAATTTAAACGACTTATTTAAAAAACTAAATTTAAATTAATTAACTAACATATATAAAATTAAGATAATTTAAATAATTAATTAATTATATAAATTATAATAATAAGAATTTCAAAATTGATTATCTATACGTGATTTCACATCTTCTCCACATTTAAGATAGGTCAAAATTTTTTGAAAGTAACAACAAAAATAAAATTAAGAAATAACTATTAATTGGAAAATTTAATACTATGACGACTTCCAAAACATTAAATTGTTACACAAAACATGTTCACATTAACAAACCTGAAACACGATTAAAATTAATTGATTGAAAACCAAAAACACGGTTAAACTAATTAAATAAATAATAATAATCAATTAAGTTATATATAAAATTATAACATTTAAAATTTAAAAAAATAAATTAAATTAATTAAACTATAAAATTATATAAAACTATAACATTTAAAATTATAAAAAAATAAAATAATTAAACTATATATAAAATAAAGATAATTTAAATAATCAATTAATTATATAAATGATAATAATCAAATTTTCAAAATTGATTATCCATACATAATTTTACATATTCCTCTTAGAAAACTTAAAGTTAAAAAATAACTATTAATTGAAAATTTTAATGCTGAGACGACCTCTAAAGAATTAAATTATTGCACAAAATTCGTTTATATTGACTGTTGTTACACGGTTACAACAATAAATTTATAAAATGGGAAACCACCGATGGATGACCCTCGTATGGCGTATCTGAGCGATGAGTGAGTCTCCCGGGGTAATGTGGCAGCGATGGGTGAGTCTCGCAGGGCGTTTCCGAGCGATGGATGACCTATTAGAGAATAAATCGGTTAGGAGCGCGGGCAAAAGTCCCCGCGCGGACCCTCCAATGCTTAAGTTAGATCACCGTAGAAATTGAGTATTCGAAAGTAAGAGAGTAAATGCGAGAGTCAGAGATTGCTTACCGAATGAGAGAAAGTGACCTCCTATTTATAGCAACAAGAGGGGCATCCATGTGTCGCGTGTTCCGAGTTTTGTGGCAAGAATCTCGGAGAGGCTTTGACCAAGTCTCGCGGGAATAGCCTTAGGCCGAGTTTCTTGGAGGCGGTGGCGCAAGGACAGGGGGCACGTGGCACGTGGATGTCAGTGCGGCGCCTTGGGTGACCCTCACCCGGGGGTTTGCACGAGTGCAGGCAAGGAGAGCACGAGGGGTCGTGCGTGCAAGTGCACGGAACCGGGTGCGAAAGGGGGGCGTGCGCGAGGGCGCGCGCGGGAGGCTGTGCGTGTGAGCGGCTGCGCCCACGAATGGCTGCGTGCGCGGGCGGCCGCGAGCAAGGTGTGCGCGGGGCCGCCTGTGCGCAGGGCGGTGCACTCGGGGGTACCTCACCCCCGAGTGATTCTCTCTCGGGGGGGAGGACCGCGCGCAAATGCGCGCGGCCGCCCTTGTGCAGGGGCACGCGCGGCCGTGCGCACGCCCAGCTGCGTGCGCGCGGCCGTGCGCACGCCCAGCTGCACCCGCGCAGCTGGGCACCCCCGGGCAGGGGCACTCGGGGGTACCTCACCCCCGAGTGACCCTCTCTCGGGGGAGGACCGCGCGCAAATGCGCGCGGTCGCCTTTGTGCAGGGGCGCGCGCGTGGCTGCGCCCCCGCAGCCGTGCGCACGCCCAGCTGCACCTGCGCAGCTGAGCGCCCCCTAGGGGGGGCACTCGGCAGTGCCCTACCCCCGAGTGACCCTCACTCGGGGGTAGCCCCCGCAGGCTAGGGGCGCGGCCTCCGCCAAGCAGCCGCGCGCTGCTTGGCCGGGCGAGCGCGGGGCTGCGCGAGCGCGGAGGGCCGCGCTAGGCGCGCCCGCGCCCCTGGGTGGCCTCCTTCCGCCACGTGGCGCTTCCTCAGGCCGCCACGTGGTGCTTTTTAGGGCTACCATGCTTGTATCGCTCTTTAGTATCTTCACGCATAACAATTGCTCCCTACTCTTTCTGTCGAAAATCTCAAGAGAAAGAGTATTTTGCTTATGCTGCAACTCTTCTTACAAGAGACCACTTTCATTTCATTTTGAAGAGAAGGTTCTCTTCCGTATCCGCCTCTTCTAAGTCTTTCGGCTTTATTCTTTTTACAATGTCTTCTCAGGACCACTATAAAAGGATGACTTAGTCTTTCACTTTTTTCATTGCTCAACTACTCTCTCGTAAGGATCCTCTCAGCGTCCCAAGCTTCTTCACGGTATACTTCTTCATCCATGGCTCCAATTGCTGGTCGTAGCTTCTCGTAACCCTCATCCATGGGTCTTGTTATTTACCTCATCCATGCGTGAGTCTACTCGTGGGTTTCTTCATTATCTAAGCGTGACCCTCACCCATGGGTCTTGCCTTTAGTCTTATGTGACCTCACCCATAGGTTTAATTATTGGCCTTATCCATGCGCGAGTCTTCTCATGGGTCTCTTTACCATCTAAGCGTGACCCTCACCCATGGGTCTTGCCCTTAGTCTTTCGTGACCTCACCCATGGGTCTTGCCCTTAGTCTTTCGTGACCTCACCCATAGGTTTAATTATTGGCCTTATCCATGCGCGAGTCTTCTCATGGGTCTCTTTACCATCGGGGCGTGACCCTCACCCATGGGTCCTGTCCTTAGTCTTTTGTGACCCCCAGGCGTCATAACTCGCTCGAAAAATTTGCTTTTCGCAGCCGCGCCTTAGGATTTAAGCACTCAACATGGGCCGTTTTAAGAATGCTTTACCACCTCCGCCTCCTGCTCCCAATGTATATATATCTTTGGGACGACGGTCTTCGGTGAAGGGGAGAGAATTAGCTGGGATACAGTCTCGTTTCCATATCCCCATTGATCATCATATTAGGCTTCCTACGCCTGAGGAGACAAGTACCGCTATGGTAGGGGGACATGGCTTCGGGGTATATTTGGCTTCTTTAAGAGCAGGTCTTCGTTTCCCCTTGTCTAGCTTTGGCATGGAGTGGCTCAATTATCATTGCATTGTCCCTGCTCAACTTCATCCTAACGGTTGGGGTCAGTTAGTTGGATTCACCATCCTTTGCCATATGATCCAAGTGCCTCCTTCCGTAGAGTTGTTCGGTTGCTTCTATAGGTTGAGGAGGGTCGAACGGAGGGGCGTCTTTTTCACACTTCAAAGGATTGTGGGTTTATCTCCTCTCTTTCAAAAGCTCCAAAATAAGGTGGACTTCGAGTCCCGATGGATTGTGGTCGAGCCTCCTCCTAGCTGGAAAGCACCGCTTCGTTGGTGTTGGGATAACGAGCGGGACTTTTGGTCGGAGAAGCTTGATGACATCGGGATTTCCCGGGCTGTCTATCGCCGAGTAATTGAGAGATTATGTGCCCTTGGCACTTGTAATCTACCCGACCTGCTTACCTCAGAAAATATTGCTGCCGCAGGGTGGGGTGTTCGACTTGAAGACATGCCCGGACCTCCACTCTCGCTTTTGTGCCACCACTGGCTATGCCCGAGGACGCCTTACAAGTTGAGGAGGAAGAGGGCGGCGAGGAAGAGGACGAGGGCCCCGAGAAAGAGGGAAGATCTCTAGAGAGTATGGTCTTTCTTGGTTATTCTTCTTCTGAGGGTAGACCCCCAAAATTGTAGAGATTATCCATGCAAGTGGTTGACTTTTATCTCTTGTTTTGTAGACGATATGAATATATTCAAGGAACAAACGCTCAGACGACGTGGTAGGAATTCTCAACAGGCTGGTGAGCAAGATCAACAACCTCCTCCTCAAGCGCTCCATGACTTGTCACAGGGGCCTCCGTCTGACACTCCCGATCCTAGCCTTCTTCCTCCGCCAGTTCCTAGCTCGTCTCGAAGGCGTCTAAAAGTGAAGAGGTCCGAGGTGAGTGTCTTGCCCAGCCTTTCTTGTCCTGAACCCTCGGTTCCCACTTCAGGCCTTTCCATGTTAGACCTTTCTGTGCCCGAAGTCGCCCTCGGGGAACCAAATCTAACCGATGCCTCTGGCTCACGAAGGAAGGGGACTGGTAGCTCTCGCTCTTCTTTTGGCAGCGAGCTTGATAGAATCAGGGAGGAGAGTCGCCAACCTTTTGTCCCTTTTCGTAGGGAACGACGAAAGCTAAAGGCTGAGCTCCCAGACTTTAGGCCTATTCTTCCTCCCATCGCTGAACCTAGATGGAATTCCGTGCCAATTCCTAACAGCACTAGAGTGAGGGGTGACCACTTCCAGGTTCAACCCGGGCTGATTGATTCAGACTCTATAAGGGACCCGGGGTGGGTGCCAGGATGATGTACGCTACCGTGCTCCCTCAAGATGAGCAAAATTTTTTTGGCAATTGGCCTAGCGTTGCCAACTCTCCTGAGCAAAAGATTATTGAGGTAGGATGCCTTTTATTGTGCCTATATGTTGTATTTGCCGTCTGACTTGGTTGTTGGTCTTCTAATACATTGCTTGCACCCAGGGGGTTCAGGGGTTGGTGATATCCAATGCTATCGGGAGAGCTTATCATCATCGAGCAGAACAAGAGAAAGCGGAGGCAAGAGAAAACGCGATAAAGTGGAGGGATCACAAGCGTTGCTATCAAGCCGATATCATAAAGCTGAACCGAGAGGTAGAAGACATGCGTTCCAAGCTGGCGGAAGCTGATGGTGAATCGTCAAGCATAAAGGGGGAGATAGTGGATCTCCGGAATAGCAAAGAATCGCTGACGAGAGAGCTTTTAGGAGTTAAGGAAACTCATGAAAACCTTTTGCAAGAGCATTCTTTGAGGGTAGACGAGCTTGCTCGTCAGAAGAAGCAATATAGGTCGCTCAAGGACCGAAGGAAGGAAGAGATTTTAGCAGCACAGGAGAAGGCTGTAAGGGACTATCGCCTTTCAACGGATTGTCAAGAGAGAAAAATCAGTTATGGGGGCTGCTTTACGAAGTATGGATTCTATCTCGCACGCTCGTATTTGGAATTAAAACGCCCAGGAGAATAGTTCCCTGAATTGGTCTATACTGATGAGGTTGAGGAGTCTGATGTTCCTGACTGGCGAAGATATAATGATCCTGACCCCACTAGTCCCAGGGCTTATTTGAATGCTCGTTTAGTTGATAATCTGGAGAACTTGTCGGGGCCGTGGGAGCCGTATGCCTTTGCCTCAGAGGAAGTGGAGATGACAGATGCCCTACCCACAACTGATGACACAGTTATTGCATCCTCGGGCCAAGGAGAAGGGGAGGCCCCATCTGCTCCGAGTAGCGATGCTCCCAGTTCTGGCAGGAGGAAGCGGACTTAGAATAGACCCCCTTTTTTTTTTTTTTTAGTGTAGTAGTTTTTTCTCTGTTGAGTGAAGTATCTTTTATTTGTATGAATAAGATTCGTCTTTTTTCTTAAACAGTAGTTACAGCTTGCTGATTTTTTACTATTATCTCCCATCGAAAGTCTAGTTCCGAGCTTAGGGTTTTTAGACTCTTCATGCCACAAGGTGGACTATGGGCGCTTCAGCCCATAGTGGTCCTTTGGCCATTCCTTGTTCCTGTTATCGAGCCAGGCTAGTTAAGTAGGCTAGCGGGATAACCTTTTGATTTCAATGTTGAGGGGTTGCGGTGGACATATTTGTCACTTCGCTAGACCGGGCCACTTGGCTTTGAGGCAGGACGGCTATCATAGTCGTCGGGCCTATTGAGCCGTGCTTTTCTCATAGCGTATTATGTGGCAGGGCCTTTTGTATTATTATCGGGCTTAGTAGAATATCTTACTAGCGGGACATTAATTTGCTTGCTAATGCCATTTGATTTTTTCACCTCCGGGCAAGACTTGTCTTATTACTCTGCGGGGAAGCAATAAAAAAGGCTTTTTTTTTTTTTTTTGGTGCGAGAAGGGACCCATAGCGGGTCGTTCTCTTTCATTTTCCTTGAATAATGAAGAAAGGGAAAACACAAGCATTTTACGTGGTTCGGCAAAATGTACGTCCACGGTCCCTCTTCGGGTTCATATTATTATTGCGTCACATGTCCGAAGAGGAATATAATTTCAGGTGGTTTGTGCTCCAAGTTTTACCCATGGTTTCACCTTAGAGCGTTTGGAGGATACAGGTACTAGGACCTATCATTTCTTAAATGCGGTATGGCCCTTCCCAATTTGCTCGAAATTTTCCATCCTCTCGGTGTGCATTGGTGATGGCTGATTTTCTGAGGATCAAATCTCCCTTCTTGAGAGGTCGGCTCCTTACACGAGAGTTGTAATAGTTGGCAACCCTTTTATGATAGGCAGCGATTCGTACCGCCGCCCTGTCTCTCTGTTCCTCGATGAGATCAAGACTCTCTTTTAATGAATCAGAGTTTTTCGAACCGTCACATTTATCAAAAGCATCCAATCGGGGTGATCTGCACGAGATTTCCACAGGAATCAAAGCTTCTGTTCCGTACACCAGGTTAAAAGGCGTTTCACCTGTTGAGACCCGACTGGTTGTTCGGTAGGCCCACAAGACGGTAGGCAATTCATCCACCCATGCTCCCTTTGCGCCTTCTAGCCGAGTTTTCAAGCCATGTAAAATTGTTTTGTTGCTGATTTCTGCTTGTCCGTTAGCTTGGGGATATGCTACTGAAGAAATCCTTAGCTGAATGTCCAAGCCTTTGCAAAAATTTCGGAAAGAATCACAGTCAAACTGCTTTCCATGATCGGTGTTAATGACTCGTGGGATTCCAAATCGACATACAATGTCTTTCCATACCATGGCCTCTACTTTCCTCGCACTGATGGTGGCTAGGGCTTCGGCTTCAATCCACTTGGTAAAATAATTTGTTGCCACTAAAAGGAATTTCCTTTGCCCTGTAGCTTGCGGAAATGGGCCGAGAATATCCAAGCCCCATTGAGCGAATGGAATGGGCTGGAATGTGGGTTGTAGTTGCGATATCGGAGCAAAATGAATCGGGGCGTGCCTCTGACATTTATCACACTCTTTAACCTTTGCTTGAGCATCATGTTGTAATGTGGGCCAGAAAAAGCCTGTTCTTAGGATTTTGGCCGCAAGGGCCCTTCCTCCCAGATGCTCACCGCATACTCCACTGTGAACCTCAGTCAAAGCATAATTGGTTTCCCGAGGGCCTAAGCATTTGAGGAGTGGCATAGTGTGCGCTCGCTTGTATAGCATCCCGTCTATTATTGTGAAACGAGCTCCTCTAAACTTAATTTTCTTAGCCTCTTTTGGGTCTGCCGGTAATTCTCCCGTGGTCAAATATTTGTAGAAAGGGGTTCTCCAGTCGTTACTATTCTCAATACATGCTACTTCAGATTCTTCTATACTTGGTTGTTGAAGGACTTCCACATATACTGTTCTACCAGTAGTTTCTTTAGTGGATGCTAATTTGGATAAAGCGTCTGCATGGCCATTAAGGGATCTGTTGATCTGTACTAGCCAGAAACTTTCGAACAACTGTGCGAGTGCCTTGACTTTCTGGAGATACTGTCCCATGGCCGGCTCTCTAGTCTCGTACTGCCCGTAGTATTGCTGAACGATCAGTTGAGAATCACTGTGGGCTATCAATTGTGCTACCTCAAGTTTTCGGGCTAACCTCAAACCAGCGATTAGTGCCTCATACTCGGCCACATTATTCGAACTTGGAAAAGCGAATCTTAGAGAGTATTCAAGGGATTCTCCTTCTGGTGGGATAAGCACTATTCCCGCTCCACTCCCTTGGGAACTGGCAGCCCCATCAACAAACAGTAACCACTCTGTTATGCTCTTTTCCTTGGCCTCCTTGGAGGGTGTACATTCGACAATAAAGTTTGCCAATGCTTGCCCTTTTATAGCCTGCCTAGGATGATATTGTATGTCATATTCACTCAACTCAATGGACCATTTGGTGAGACGACCGGAACACTCAGGCTTTTGTAAAATGCTCCGTAATGGTTGGTCTGTTAGTACGCTAATGGAGTGAGCTTGGAAATATGGCCTCAACTTTCTGGAGGCGTTCAATAGGGCCAGTGCCACCTTTTCTGTGAAGGGATAACTCGTTTCCGGCCCTTGTAGAACCTTACTGACGTAGTACACTGGTCGATCCACCTGCCCTTCTTTTTTAATTAGTACTGCACTTACTGCTTTGTCACTTACACCCAAGTACAGATATAACATTTCCCCAGTTTCAGGTCGAGTCAATAAAGGGACTTCCTTCAAGTACTCTTTTAATGCCTCAAATGACTTTTGGCATTGCTCCGTCCACTCAAATTTTTTCCCTGTCCTTAATGTCTGAAGAAACGGGAGTTCCCTTTCGGCCGATTTGGAGAGGAAACGCCCAAGAGTCACCATTCGACCTGTCAGCCGTTGCACCTCCTTAATTGATGTTGGGGGTTCCATATCCAGTATTGCTTGTATCTTTTCGGGGTTCGCCTCAATGCCCCTTTGTGTGATCATATATCCTAAGAATTTTCCAGACTGAACGCCAAATGCACATTTTGCTGGGTTTAGGCACATTTTGTATTGCCTAAAGACTTCGAGCACTCGTGCTAGCTTTTTAACATGCGATTCCTTCTCCCGACTTTTCACGATCATATCATCGACATATGCTTCCATTGTATCACCCAATAATTCCTTAAAGACTTTATTCACCATGCGTTGATAAGTGGCCCCCGCGTTCTTGAGCCCGAATGGCATAACTCGGTAACAATATGTCCATTTTTCTGTAATGAATGATGTTTTCTCCTGATCTGGAGGATACATCATTATCTAATGATACCTTGAGAAGGCATCTAAGAAGCTCATTAGATGATACCCAGATGTTTCATCCACCAGACGATCAATCCGAGGTAATGGGTAGGAATCCTTAGGACACGCCTTGTTGAGGCCAGTGAAGTCTATACACACGCGCCATTTTCCGTTGGGTTTTTTAATCATAACCACATTGGCCAACCACTCTGGATATAACACCTCTCGAATGAAACCTGCCTTTAGTAGCTTATCAATTTCTTCTTCTAACGTTGGTAGCCTATCAGGGGCGATATTCCTTTTTTTTTGTCGAACAGGCTTGAACTGAGGATCCACGTTCAAATGGTGACATATCACGTCGGGACTAATCCCTGGCATATCCCTTGGTGTCCAAGCAAAGACATCCAAATTTTCTCTAAGGCACCCCATGATTTCCTCTTTTACTGGTTTCTGAAGCTTCATGCCCACATACACTAACTTCTCGGGATCTGTGTCACTTAATCGCACTGCTTCTAACTCTTCCACTGGTTGGGGCTTGCGAGCAGTCTCTTCTTCCAGGGATTTGTGTATGGCTTTTTCAGCGATAGATAAAGTCTCTTCTGCCTTTTTTCCTTTTGTGGATGATACATAACAGGATCTTGCCTTCCTCTGATCTCCACGAACTTGCCCTACTCCTGAGAGCGTGGGGAATTTCATTAATAAGTAGCAAGAGGACACTACAGCCCTCATATCATTGAGGAGCGGTCGGCCTAAAATCATGTTGTATGCTGCAGAAGGGGCTTTGACCACCATGAAATTCGCCTGTCGAGTCACACTTTGAGGGTCGGCGCCTAATGTGATAGGTAGTTGAACAGATCCTGCTACCGAGACAGGTTCTCCAGTGAAGCTGTACAGGGGAGAGGACACTTTTCTCAACCGGTCTTGGGATATGTTCATTTGTTCGAAACAATTCCAATAGATTAGGTTAACAGAGCTGCCGCTATCCACCAAAATTCTACTGATAGGGTGTTTGGCGATAACTGCAGAAATTACCATTGGATCATCATGTGGAAGTATTATATCACCTCTATCAGCAGGGGTGAACGTGATCGGCTCCTCGTCCTCTCTCACCTCCATCACAGAGTTGACTTGGTAGGCCTGACGGGCATAGGCCTTTCGAGAAGAAGAAGTATTCCCAGCTAAGGTCTCGCCCCCAGAGATAACGTGAATAGCTTGATGAGTCGGCTCATTGTCAGGGGGGGCCACCATTCTGTCATCCCTTATCCCTTCATTTTGCCGTAAATTTCGTCTATCTTGACCTTCGGGCCTTTCTTCCCTTCTTTGACGGTCTCTGTCATTTCTACCTTCAGTCCTTACATATCTTTGCAAGTGCCCTTCACGAATGAGCGCTTCTATCTGATTTTTTAGCTCCCTACACTGATCGGTAGAGTGTCCCCGAGTTCGGTGATACCTGCAGTACTCTTCTTGATTTCTCCCCATGGGGCGATCTGCCTTTTTTGGAAGTTGGAGGAGACCAGACCCCTCTACTGTCGCCAATATAGCTGATCGGGGTTGATTGAGCCTAGTGTAATGATGGAATTGTGGCCCCACTGTATCCGACCTCCTGGTCCGTTCTTTTTGCTGGTTTGATCCTTCTTCAATATCTCGCTCTTTCCTCTTTCTTTCTCCGTCTTCACTTCCCCCTATCGTTCTCATCATTTCCGCATGGAGTATGTACCTGTTAGCCCGGACGAAAAGGTCTGCCAGAGATTTCGGAGGGTCCAGGGATAATGATTCTTGCAAAGGGGTTAGTCGTGTCCCTTGGAACATGGCAGACACTGCCATTTCAATCGGTAAATTACAGATCTCAAGTGTGGCATTTTGAAATCTGTCCACGTAGTGCCGTAGGGTCTCTTTATTCCCTTGTCGAATGCTAAGCAGATATGTCGCATCCTTCTTTCTCTGACTGTTAATAATGAATGCTTTGATAAATTCTGTTTTTAGCTGCCCGAATGAAGAGATAGATGCCTCGGGTAAGCCGTTAAACCAGGCTCGAGCATGCCCAGTTAGGGTTAAAGGAAATGCCCTGCACATTATCTCGTCGTCCCATCCATGAAGCATCATTAAAGATTCATAATTTTGCACGTGATCGTACGGGTCGTCCTTTCCTGAATAAAGATTTATTTGAGGCATCTTGAACTTCCTCGACAAAGGTTTCTCCATTACCTCGGCCACGAATGGTAGCTTTCCTCTGGATTGTTCCTCAGAGGTAGGTAATAACTTATTCTGTTGTAGGACCCGCTCAATCATCTTTTTCATATCGGCGGCCTCTCGTGCACTAAATGCAGTAGGGTTATCCTCAGGCCCATCATTTTGCTTGGTTATGGGTTTTGCCTCCCGACCTCTTTCCATCGGAGTGCTGGCTACTGTTTCCGAATATCTTCCTCGTTGTGGGCTTCGTCTTTCTGTCTTTCGATGATCAGTTCCTCCATGATTTCCTCGAAGGGGAGATGTTTGGCTGTGATCTTCCCTTAAAGGAGGCCTTGGTTGATTGTTTCGAGTTTGGACAGGTTGAATGTGGGTTTCAGGGCTTGCGTCTCGATAGGAGTCGTTCCCTGGTACCTCCTGACGAGCCCTGTGAGATGGAACTATTTCCGGGATGAACTTTCTCAATGCAGCTGGGATTGTCCCGTGGGGGACCAGACTTTGCAAAATACCAGCCATTTCCCTTAGAGCTTGTATTCCTTCAGCGTGTTGCTATCGCAGGGCTTCGTACTCAGCCCAAGGTACGATGGATGGGATCTGCATACCTGAGTAGGGTCCCGAGAGAATATGTGGGGCGGTAAGAGGAGGCACCTGAAGTTGGGCCCCCAGTGGGTGAGAGGGCTCTGGAAGGGGCGGCTGCTGGTGTGTAAGGGACGGGTGACCCTCACGAGGGGATTGATGGGTGAGGGACGGTTGGCCACCATGGGTGAGGGGAGGCTGTCCCTCATGGGTGAGGGGCGGATGGCCCCCATGGATGAGGGGTAACGGGAAAAGAAAAAAAAAGAAAAAGAAATAAGGAAAAATGGAAAAATTAGGGGAAAATAACTAAAAATTTTAGAAAATTCTGAAAATTAAATTGGGACTCGAGAAGCGTGCTAGAGGCTCAAAAATAGAAATTTGGGTGTGAGGTGGTAGCTCAAGAGGCAACGCTAGGTAGGTGTTTTCCCGATTTCTCCTTCGGATTGATCAAGGTAAATAAATTATTATTTTTTTGAGTTATTTGCATTAAGCGAGATAAGAATTATTATTAGTTGGATTAAATCCTTGGTTGGGGTTGTTTGGAAAGTTTGTTGATGGTTGGTTTATGCCGTGGTTAGTGTTGTTTGGATGTAGTGTTGATGAGTGATTTTGCGGTATGTGGCAAAATCATAGGCTCTGGATTAATGCCTGATGTGAATGGGTTTGTGTGGCATCTAGGTTTGATCGGGAATGCGGTGATCCTAGAAGAGTTCAAGGTTCAGGCTGGAGTTCGTGTTGAGGCAGGAGAGGCTTTGAGCCAAGTGAGGGATAACCCCAAGGTAGTGTTAGAAAACATGATTTGATCATACGCAGCGGAAAATAAAATCTGATTTTATTGGTATCACGTTTTTCAAATCTTACGGTTAAATTGAAGACACAAAAGCGAAAAGTTACCTCGATACGAAATCTAATTTTGTAGCTGATAACCCGCCTGATATCTCCCTCATGTGAGATGCCGAGTTGGTCCACTCGAAATCGTCAAGACTTCAATAGACTTGAGAGAAAAAGGGACTCAGAAATTTTCTCTAAAATTTCCGTTTTTGATCCAACGGATTGATTAAACGGATTTTGGGTTTAATGTTATATTTATAGACAAGAAACCCTAAAACCCTAAATGTTATTGGGCCGGGCTTTAGGTGCTAGCAAAAAGCCCAATCCAAATTAATAATTAAATAAATAATCATATTACTTATTTAATTATTCTTATTTCTTAAATAATTGCATTTATAATTTAGTAATTCCATAATTACTAAATTTGCCCCTTTTTCTTTTAAAATGATTTCTATTGGGTGGGACTTTCTAGGTTCACAATTAAATTGGCAATGAGAATTAATCAATTATTAATTCTCGTAAAACATGAGTGACATCTAGTAATATGTCATGATTACCCAATTTAATGTGAAGCGGGAATGTGAACCTTACACTACGGTGCCCTGCAATACAATCCCTCTATCATACTATATCCTGATGAGATATGAGATCACGGTCAGTAGGTCAAATCTCTCGATCTCGTCGTATGACCAAATCCAATAATCACACTTGACTAATATGACACACCCTCTACGGAATCCAAATTCCGTCATCATATTATCTCGGCCGAGGATTTATCGTTAAGTGACTATTGGATCACATAGGACATCCTCCTCGTATATCTCGAGGTGATAGATTCCATGTCTGATGCACATATACCTCGTGTGTCACTGAACTAGGCACATAGATACGTACTGCTATCCCTGATTAGGATAACCATATAATATCGTTGATATCCTAATTCACCAACACACAGATATCCATGTCATCTCAGGTCTAAATACTAATGCAAATCCGTAGTTAATATTGAATCATTGACCCGTGAGATAAAACCCATGTGATTCAATATTAACAGTCCAATTCAGTGAACTCGTTCCTATAACGAGCACCCACTCGTCTTCCTTCTGTATCTTATACAGAGTGGTACGAGACCCACCAATCTTGTCTTTCAGTATCTTATACCGAACAAGGAGGAAGACAATGCGCCGACCTTTGCGAGTTACTAATTATCCAAATTAGGAACTCTATGGTCAGGAACATATTTATAGTATAACGTATTATGGATTATCCGTCTCGATTATTCTTAACAATTAAGAATGGTATCCACTCCTTATTATACTAAAGGATATTTATATGTTCAATTCAAATCATATTGCAAATTAAATTAAACATAAAACTTGCCATTAAATAAGGTTTAAAGAATTACAAGATTAAGCCCTATTGTGTCACTAGAACTGGTCTTAAGGGCTTATATCTAACAGGTAGTGGTCTTGCTTGCATTGTAAGTGTGTTTATGAGTTGCATGTAGTGGTCAACATTTGCATGATTTGTGTTCTAGTGTACTTATGGCCATATGGAGGACTAGTGGTGGGAAGGGTTGGTCGATGCCTTAACCTATGGAGGATATGAAGGCATGGAAGACTACACATTTGCATTGCATTATTCATTACATGCTCTCTCATGTTTCATTTACTTATGCATTGCACCCTTACTAAGTTTTTATGACTCATGAGGTTTTACCTCATGTTATAGATGATGTAAGTCCAGATGCGAGTAGGGATAGTGTCGGGAGGCTATTGTGGTAACTAGCAGTGTTACCTGAGTTGTATGTTATGCATTTTTCATGTATGTATTCACGTGGTTGAATGCTTGATGTATCTAGTTGCTGTAATCATCATAGGGTGATAAGTGCTTGTGAGATTGCTCGATGTATATGGCATTAGTTGGTGGAGCCAAGTTTTGATTCGGGTAAGGATTGAAAGGTATGTTCTCATAAATCCCCAGTACTTAATGGATGTTTGATGTGCTAGCTTTGTGCTTAGGTCACCCTTGGCTTGTTGTGAGGCAAGCTAAAGAAAGGTGAAGCTCACTTAGGTTTCAGGTCCCATTTTGCTGTATTTCTTTGTCTGGGTTTGGGACTAATTCCTCAAGTGGAACGAAGGGAAGGACAAAACCTAGTGCCCACTTAGGGTGTTTCCCATTGAAACATAGTCCAACCCTTCAATAGTTGGTTTGTCTTGTGAGTAATCTGGTCGATTATTCACAGGTGGCGCCCGTATGTGGGAACGGGTTGTTACAGTCTTCAGGACAACCTAACTTTTAGCATCATAGAAGCCTATGACTCATCTGAAGAGTCTCTAGGGCCCAAACCATCCAATTACTTTGAGAAGTCTCCAGAACCTTTTCGGAGGATACTCTTCAGGCCATTCCATCCCCGAAGGTACCTCCAGGCCCTCCAGTCTCATTCGAAGCATTTTTCCTCAAAGAGTTGAGGCACACATCAACATGCCATGTGTCACATGGACCTTACCACCAATGCCTATAAATCCCCGCCTGCTACATAACAAATGGATATCTCTCTCCCTCTCTTGGACACTCAAACCCGAAGACTTTAACCCTAGTCCATCCTGAACCCATCGGGAGACTACCCATTGAGTGACCCGAATCAAAGACACTCTTCTAGAACATCACTGCATAGATACATACATACATTTATACTTCTACTCTATAACATTATCATCTAACTTAGACATCGAAGGGCCTGTGTGGGGAAGCTCATCGCATGGCTTCTAACTATTCCTTATTTGTAGACCCATTCAGTGCCATCCATCCAAAGACCCTTCGAATCCAGTAAAAGACTACCCAGCCGAAGACACTTTGAAAGCAAGGTCCTCGAAAACTCTCAGAAGCCATCCAAAGACTCCCTACATCCTCCTACCTCTCCTGGATAGCAGATCAAGCCTAACACCCATTGACCCCCCTATGTTGCTATAGACCTTGACCCCTTACCTAGACTTTGCCAAACTATTCCCTAAGACAAATAAATTTAATTGTTGTAATTAGGCAACAAAAGAATGAATAATAAAAATTTTCTATCAACTTTTAAGTGGATATGAAAGAATTCAGTAGCTAAGTAAGAATATAAGCTATATATAGGTTTTGGTGTACATTGTCGATTCAATATATATTAAGTTGGAATTCAGATGCACCAAATAAGAAATGCTTTCATATGAGTTTCTATTTGTTAAAATGATCATTATATTGATAGAAATTACCCTTACCACGTCATTAATGAGATGATTTTATATGAAAATTATAATATGTAGAATGACAATTTCCCATGAGAAATATATAAATAATGAATACTTGCTAAATTCATTAGGTTGGAAATTTTCTTAGAAAAAAAGAATTAAAGCTCATAACTTAAACAATCAAACAACTAGCTAGAGCAATTAGTTAGATGGGAAAATATACATGTTTAATGGGTGGCCTAATTTATCATTTTTTATATAATTGTTTGTAAAAGATCAAAGTGACCTATATATGTAAGAGCTCACTCTCGAATATTCCCGTTACATAGGATATTCGAAATGAGGTCATCACAGAGATGATATAGAACAAACCATAATAACACAAACAACTCATTTCATTACTAGCAGCGGAAATTAAATTAAGGTTCGGTTACACTTCCAATATCTCATGAGTTTGGGCTCGAAGGCCATTCAAAATAAATAAGAGGCTCTAATGTTAACTAACAAAATGAAATCATTTCATCTCAAGCCTCACCAAAATACTAATCAGGATCTTGAAATTAGGACGCGTCTTTATACACCACTATCCCTGGGCCTTAGTCCCATTAGACTCGCCCCCAATAATAGTTTTTTCTTTACCTAGAATGGCAAAGAAGATCAAGTGAGGAACAAGGCTCAACAAATTCGAGGAACAACAAACAATGAACAAAATCCAAGAATATAGTAATACCAAAGAGTAATCAAGAACTCAACAGTTAAATACGAGATTCATAATTTAGGACTTGATCAATTCCAAGTTAAATGCATCATGCCACCATATATCACTATGAAAATGTGCATATAAATTTAATATCAATATCAAATCTCGTAGGCTTGCAAGCCATCAATCAACACATGCCAAGTGTATCATATAAACAAAATCTCACAAATAAATATAGAGCCAACCTATCGAGCTATAGCCATCTCGTCTCGTGCCAAATGCTCTAAGGTACCCTTTCCCTCTGTGCAAAATAGTAAGTGCACAAAATTTATATATATATAACATGCACGTGTATACATCATGTATGCATTTGCCAACCACATGCATTTAAATTCTCGTTTCCTCAATATTCATAATTTCAACACCATTTACCCATACCGGGTATTTTACCATCATTAGATAATTCAACATATCTTACATCATAACATTTACCACGATCAAGATGTAAATTATAACACAAAAATAATTTTTGAGAGATGATATTTAAGGTTAAATCTTGATTCACCATTGAAGAGTAATATTGATTTAATATGTTATTTTTCCCATCATATAATCTTCGATGATTCATTTAATAATTATGTTAAATTGATATTGATATGTATTTTGGAAAAATCAAATAGGGTATTCAGATTTTATCATATATGTTCGAATATGGGAAAGTGCATTCGGATGGTTTATGGCCTATTCGGATATGTTGGAGGAGAATTGAGTGATATCCAGATGGTTGGAGGCATATTCGGATGTCTTTGGGAGTTTTTGAGAGTGATATCTGGATATGAGGTGAGACATCCAGATGTTCGAAGTCAAGTATGTGGGTGATATCCGGATGCAACAGTAGCGCATCCGGATGGCTATCCGGATATGGGCTAAGTCATTCGGATGCACCATGTTTCAGAAATTCAGCTTCGATAAGGTTTTGTATTTTAGGCATAACACTCTCATTCGAACTCCGATTGAGATGATTCAAGATTCTATGGAAAGAAAAGAAAAATATCTACAACTTTTGTGTTTTGAGTTTTCAGATATTCGGGTTTAATGGAGGTCAAAATTGGGCTTGAATTTTGTTGCTATTGCAATACATTCTAATGTGACTATACAGTTCAACAGCGTTTGGTATTCTAGGCATACCTCTCTCATTCGAAATCTGATTGAGATGATTCAAGATGATATGAAAATTCAAGAAAAAGATCTACAACTTTCATATTTTTAGTTTTCAGAAATTCGGGCTGAATAGAGGTCAAAATTGGGCTTGAAGTTTGCTGCCACGGTGATCTATCCGAATATGGCTATTTTTGGAGCGTAGCATTCGGATGAGTTGATATATATATATATATATATATCCAGATGAGACACACACTCATCCAGATGTTACTCACATGACTTCCCAAGACTCATTTGGATAAGCCATTGCCTATTCGGATGACTGCAAAATGATTCTACAACTCACTTATGAAGGCAATGATTTATACATATATATATATAACACAAGCAATACTTATGGCTACACCATTCTAAAAGAAGATTGGGGAAAACAATCCCAATTGAAAATATTGAAAATCTGGGATGATCCAATGCTAAATTAGAAGGGAATATATAACTGGGTGTATATATGTATATATATATATAGGAACAATATATTTACAGAGAAGAAGAAGAATAGCTTCAATTGATCATCTAATTGCATACTCTTACGAACAAAAGAATTCTCGAATGGAAAAACAAAATGAACATAAAAGAGTGGTGCGAGAAGGAGAACTTGCCTGGAAGATTGTTTTACTATCTGAAGAGCTCTCTCTTCACTCCAATGGTAGAGAAGGCACACGGCAGGAACACAAACAACAGAAATTAAAAAAGAGAGGAATGAGAGCAATGGAACAGTGAAAGTGAAGGAAAAGAGAGGATATGCACTGCCTGAAATAGGAGATGCATTCTGGCTAAAAGCAGAAAAAGAAGAAGCAGAAGGAACAGTTGCTGGTTGTGCTGCCCCCTTCCCCAAAAAGATTGATTTGCCCATCCTTTATCTCATTTGATATTTGACACATATTTTAAATTTCCATTTTCCTTTTCAGATCCACATAAAAATTTAAATTCCCTCACCATTGGGCCCAAGCCTAACCCAGCAATTTACTGGCCCACTTGATGAACTCATTAACTAATTAATTGTGGCCCATTACATTATTTCCCAATTTTCTTAAAAATTAGACCAATACACTAATTTTCACGATCATGTGAATCGTAAAATAAGATTATTCAATCTAGAATTATTTCTATGCCATCAAAGCTATTTATCATTTAATTTAATTTTTTTTATACTTAGGCCCGTATTTAAAATGCCATTAAACCGACATTAAGTATTAAAACATCTAGACCGACTCTAGAGTCGTTACAATATATATAGTGTAGTCGACAGGGAAGTTCCATATAAATCATTGTTCATCATTCATCATTCGCCTGTAATAAGGCTATAAAACAAATAAGTTGGAAGCTGTAAAATAGATAATTTGGAAGTCTTCTTTGACGAAGGTAGATTTGTGGGGGTATCTGCTCCATCAAGAGGGATATCGGCTTTATTTTCCAAGTGATCAGAGAATTCTGGTAAGTAGAAATGTTATATTCTTGGACAAGGAATTTCTCAAGAAATAGGGCATCGAAAGGAAAATAGATCTAGAAGAGGATTCCTCCAGGGCATATATAGAACCTAGTCAGAATTTTAAGCTAGTCAGTTCGTCAGATGTCATCCCCGAGGCTTTTCGTAGGTTTGGTAGAGTATCTTACCCTCAAGAATAATTTCAATTAAGTATGGAGGTGATGTAGGATTTGTTCCTTCATGGGGAGGGTGATCTAGTGGTAGATCCTACTACCTATGAAGAGGTGATATGTGTTATCGATTCTAAGAAATGGTTGGAGGCTATGCAGTCAGAGATGGAAGTTTTCATTAGGATAATGATAGCCATTGTCGCACATTGTGATTATGCGATCTCGTAAATGGATGTGATTGGCGTTCCTGAATTGTTATCTTAAGGAAGATCCAATCATAGAACTGTTGTTGGGATTCCCATCAGTAGATCCTAAATAGGTTTTCCAACTAAAGAGGTTCATTTATGATCTTGCGCAGATATCGCGCTCTTGGAATATTCATTTTGATTATGAAATCAAAGGATTTGGTTTCATAAAGAATCCAGATGAGCCTTGTATATACAAGAAGGTAAGTGAGAGCATAAGAGCCTACTTTATCTTGTATGTGGATGACATTCTCCTTATGGGGAGTGATGTAAGCATGTTGATGTCAATAGAGCTCTAATTGTCATGTAATTTCTCCATGAAAGATATGGAAGATGTGACCTTCATCTAGGGAATCCATGTCTATGCCAATAAAGCGAGGAGATGGATTGGTCCCTCCTAAACCCAGTATATAGATAAGATGCTAAAATTGTTTAGCCTGGAGAACCCCAAGAAATGGTTGATACCCATTCAGAATGGAGTTCCACTCTCTAGAAGAATGTCTCCAAAGACTTTGAAAGAAAGGCAGCACATTGAGTGTGTCCATTATGCTTTAGCGCGGGGAGGGAGGGGGGGAAGGGAATCTCATGTTCGCTATGTTATGTATAAGGCCTGATATCGCCTATATGATGAGTGTCACCTGCAGGTATTAGTCTAACCCAGATGAAAAGCACTAGGTGGCCATGAAACATATCAAGAAGTACCTGCGAAGGACCTGGGATATTGTTCAGGCTTATGGAGTGGGTGATCGTCGTGTAGACGGTTTCACAGATTCAGACTTTTAGTTTGATGTGGATGATATGATATCCACGTTTGAGTTTGTCTTTGTTATTCATGGTGGAGCAATCAACTAGAAAGTGTTCCATGCTGATAACTACAAGATTCACTATGGAAGCCATTTATGTTATGGCATGGGATGCTGCTGTGGAAGTTGTTTGACGGGATTCCTTTATGAACCAAAGTGGTTCATTACAAGGAGCTGTTTATACTTTTGTATTACAACTTTCTTAGCATTGTTGCACAGGCTATGGAACCTGGGTCTCATAAAAAATCCAAACAATTCCAGTGGTAATTCCTTTTGCTTAAAGAGATGGTAGCACATGGAGACGTGCATCATTGGATAATGTTGTCAACCCGCTAACTAAAGCTTTTGGGAACAGGCTCAACTGGATCGCCATTTTCATTAGATGGGTATTGTATACCAAGCGACAATTTGATAGTTGATGCTGGTAAATTAGCATTAGTGTAACTAGGCGTTTGTTAGTGAAAGTGCCCTAGATGCTAGATTTACATTACATGGGACGTATGTAAAAGGTATTGTTAATTATTCTTGATATCAATAAAAGTCATATCTTAATTCACATCTCTCCCTCTCATCATATGAATGAGTCCTTAGACTTCCATTCTTGAAATCAATAAAGGTCATATCTTAATTCATATCTCCCCCTCTCATCTTATGAAAGAGTCCCTAGACTTCCTGGTAGATTTCTGTAACACCCAGTGTTCTGGTGTTAGGAGAATGAGAAAGGAAGTGAGAAACTTCCAAAAATGCCCTTAAGAAGGTGATGGATCCTTGAGAATAAGGGTCTCTTATGAGAGAGGCATTTTGGTAATTTGGATAGTGAAGTCCAATAAAGCGTATTTTGGTAAATTAGAAATAATTCCTAGGTCGAATTAAGTATGGAAGTGAATTAACTTTCCATTTTTGTAAAAATGAGGAGATAAATGGGAGTAGTAATTCACAAAGGGTATTTTTGGTAATTTTGGAGTAAATTCCATGAAGGAATTAAATTGTGGAGAATGAAAAATAGTGGATATTCAATTATTTGAGAAAATAATTAATTTTTCCTAAATTGATGAATTAATGTGGTAATGTCACATGGATGGTTGAGATGGAAGCTTGGAAGCCAAGTATGGTGTCTTAGAGTGACACATTGTAACGACCCCTTAGAGGGCCCAACATTTGTTCAAGAATTATTTAATTTATTATTGAAGTATTTGATTTAGAGATTTTTTCAATTAATTATTTAATGTGGCAATTTAGAGTTTTAAAAGGAAAGAATAGCATTTAATTCTATTTAATTTTGGAGTTAAAACAATTTGCCAAGGTGGCAATCTAGTAATTTTTAATTGAGAGAATAGTATTTAAATAGTATTTGATGGCATTTATTTTGTGGAAATTAAATGCAAGGGCATGAAGGTAATTCTAGAGTTTTATTATTAATCGAGAGTTTTAATAATAATTTTTGTATTATTATTAATTAAGTGAGATTATGTATTTAAGGGAGAGTGAGAATCCATGCGTGAGATGGATTCGGATTGAGAGTCTCCTAGCTGTAGTAGGAAGTGGATTCCAAGTTAATTAAGAATAAGGACTCCAAATTATAAAAGGAGAAGGAGATGGGTTTCTAAGGCTATTTCTTTCTCTATATAAAGGCACATAAGCCATAGTTTTCTTCACGCCGCATGAGGAGTAGAGACCTAAGAAGTCTGTGAGTTGCAGAAGTTGCTTTGCATAGGAGATTTCTGGTTGAGATCGTGTGATTCGATCAAGATTTATCGAGGCAAGTATTCTTCCTGTAATCCCTTCCATTACAGGTTCATATCAGTTTTCCAGATTATTCCAGTTCTTCATTGAGTTCTCAGATTTTATATCAGTTGCAGTGCGTATATATATACGTAAACAGTGAATGCATAATCTAGATGTGCATGATTTTTATAGCAATTCAATCCAATACTATCTTTGAATCATCCTTAAAGTTTTTTCATATCAATTGGGATTCGTTTTGCCATGATTTCTTTCATAATGGAATAGTTTCATTAAGATTTGCTCAAGTTTCAGTCTCTGTGTTCGTTCATTTTTGGGTTTAAAAGTTACAGACATCTAGATGAGTTCCTCCATATCCGGATGGATTTTTCAAAGCTTGTGAGTAGCATCCGGATGGAATAGAGTCTATCCGGATGAGTCAGAAAGTTTTGTGTGGGTGACATCTGGATGGCCTATGTGCATATCCGGATGGCTTAATAGTTTTATGAGTGACATCTGGATAGCCTTTAGGCATATCCAGATGGCTTTAGCAATATATCCGAATGGTTTATATCACATTCAGATGAGTCTAGTGCCTGTTGTGAATGGTATTCGAATAGATCTCGTTCATATCCGGATGTGTCCAGCAGTGATTGTGAGTAGTATCTGGATGCCTTGAGTCTTATCTGGATGTGTTTAGTTGTTTGTGAGTGATATCCGAATACTTTGTGATTGTATCTGAATGAGTATAAGGCTTTTTGTGAGTAATATTAGGATGCCTTGAGTCGTATCCGAATGTGTCTATTATTCTCTGTAAGTAATATCCGAATGTCTTAGTCCATATCCGGATGATCCTATAGTTCCTTAAATATCTGGATGCCTCTCCCAAAAGTTAAATTTCATATTCGAATAGTCTCCAGTAGCATCCAAATGCCTCAGTAAGATATCCGGATGACCTGAATCATATCCGAATGTCCTAGTTCATATTTGAATACATCCCAGCATATCTGAATAGCTTCTCCTTTGAATGCCAGTGTATCCGGATGAGCCTTTTTCATGTCCGGATGTCATTCCTCCTATCCAGACATCCTTCCTAATATCCGGATGACTTTTCCAGAAATCCAATTTAATTTCCAGTGATGTTTTAATTCAAGTTTTATTCAAATAAAAATATTCAATACCTCCAAATATTGAATTTATATGCTAGAATATGATAAGTTAATCATGCTCATACCATAAATCATAATTCATAGAATCTTTGTATTCCAATATATAGATGAAGATCATATCATGTTCAGCATTTTTTTTATTATGACATGTTCAGCATTATTTTGTGAGATTAAATGCATACATTTTGGTATGAGCATTGAGCATGACTTTATATGGAGCACTACATATCGTGTGCCAGCATTTATGTGAGCATTGCATTGCATTATGCCCACCAGACGGCTTAGTCTGCGGGGATCCCATAGTATCAGTTTCAGCTTAGTTATGAGTTGCTTGCCTGGTGATGACCAAGGGGCTAGGGGCTTTGCCCACAGTATGTGCTTATAGTTTTTTCTGTCTACAGGATTCAGATCAGTCAGGTATGTTTTATCATATTATGTGGGCCTATGAGCCAAAGTTGCATACCTGCATTTAGTTTACAGTTTATGTGCATTACATTTTTATGAATGCAAACAGACAGTGATCATACTCTGTGCAAGTTCAGTAAGTATTTATCAGTATCGATATTCTTCGATTCAGCTTCAGCTATTCTTTCCGGCTTATTACTTGCTGAGCTTTGTAGCTCACCTTGTACTCTTCACCCTTCCACGTCCTAGCGGGGGAGTACCAGAAGTAGGGCCTAGCAGTAGTGGTCTATAGTGTGTGTACGTGGAGCTGCTCAAGATAAAAGATGTCTGGGATTAGTTGATGTCTTATCAATTTAGGTTTATTTTATATTTCAGTTGAGGGATTGTCCCTTAGATAGAGTTTATGGTTTTCAGTTTATGTTGACTCGGAGTTCTTATTTCAGATGATTGAGATATTCCTTTATGGTATCAGATTTTAGATTATCAGTTAGTTTTATTTTTATTTCCCGTAACACCTCTTCTCAGGCAGTTCTAGGAGAGGGGGTGTTACACACATGGCTTTAGGTGGTCCAAGATAAATGGAGAGATTTAAATTAATGCAAAAGAAATGCTAATTAGTCTTTCAAACATTTAATGAGAGGCATTATGGTGTTGGATTAAAAGAAAATCAAAAAAGAAATTAAATTAGTCATGCATTAATGGTGGAAAACAATCTCATTAATTTAAATAGGAAAGAAATGGGAAATTCAAGGATCCAATGGGTGAGATTTATTCTTGAAAAGAGAATGAATCCAAGGGTGGGGATTTAAAGATAAGAAATGGCATGGATTTCCAAATATTAAAGAAATGAATGGTTGAGATTAAATCTTTTAAAAGCACATGGATTGTGCTTTCTTTGGATGGTTAAGATTAAAGCTTTTAAAAGCACTTGGATTGTGCTTCCTTTGGATGGCTAAGATCTTGTCTTGTAAAGTGAGATAAAATCCATGGATTGTGTTAGTTTGGAAGGTGAGGATTTATTCTCGCCAAATAAATCCAATGGCTAGGATTTATTCTTGAAAGATGGAAAACTAGTATATAATGGCAAGTAAGGAAGACTTGTCTTCCTTTGGTCATTTGAAGAAAGAAAGGAAGAAGAAAGGAAAGAATGGAGAAGAAAAGAAGAAGGAAATAAAGAATGAAAGGTAAGATTTGTTTTGTTGCTTAGCCATTAAGGCTAGATTTCTCTCTCTCTTTCTTCTCTTGAAATATGGATTTATTTTTGTGTGCAAGGATCTCTTGCGTAGAAAGGATTGAATGAAGCTAAGAAGGGTTTAAAAGCTTCAAAGAATGGAAAAGGTAAGGGATAACCCCATGGGATGGTGGTTTTACAAGGTTGTAAGTATGGTTCATGAGCAAATATGTGTGCATTAGCATGTTGTTTGTGTTCAAGGACCTATAGCCATGAGGTTGTGTGGCGTAGGGTAGGTTTAAGCCTCAAACCAAGGTGGTTGTGAGGATGTGAAAGCCCTAACTTTATTACATTGCATGCATTGGCATCACATTTTATACTCATGTTCATACTTATTGTCATTGCACCCTTATTGAGCTTAATGGCTCATGAGGTTTTATCCTTCCCTTGTAGGTTGTTCTTATGGCAAAAGATTGTGATGGTTGCAAGCTTGAGGTTGGAAACCTTGCGATGTTTTATTTTGTGTTGTTAGTTGTGGCTTGGTGAAGCCTAAGTATGTATTGTAATAGTCATGTATGATTTTATTTTGAAAATAAGATATTGGCTTAGGGTATGTGGAAGCCAAAGCATTGGTGTAAATCTCATATTTGGTTTAGCTTTCGGAAGCCTATAATGTTTATTTGATTTATGTTGTAATGAGCCCAAGAGGGGTGTAAGGAGTATTATTTTGTTGTGTAAGTTTTTCATGTAAAAAGTGTTTATTTTTGGCGTATCGGTGATGTGTGTGAAATCTAGAAATTTAGGGTTAAAAAAGACAAGAAAAAGTTTTGAGTCCAGTAGGCGAGTCGTAGAAGGCAGGCGTGTAGCATGCGGGCAGCAAGCGTGCAATAGGCAGGGCCCGCAGGCGTGCAAGCACAAGTTGGGGCACGGGCACGCGGGTGCACGCGCGAGGCCTGCAGCGTGGGTGGCCCTACGCGAGCAGGTGTGGGAGTGTGGGCGGGTGGCCTCGTGCGAGCAGGCGAGGGAGTGCGGTCGCAGGCGACCAATGCGACCAGCGCACCGCGAGGCCCTAGGCATGCCATCAGGCCCTTCCGGTCAATTTTTTTTTAAAATTTCAAAAAATTGAGAGATTTTGGGGCAATTCTTAGTTGATTATGGGCCCCGAATGAATTTTCAAAAATAAAGAGATTTTGGGTATTTTTGGAGAAAATGCCAAAATTTTTGGAAATTTAAATTATATGATTTTTTCCTCCAAATTTGGTAAAAATCAATGGGTTGATTGAAATGATAAATTTGATGGAGCTCGGTGGAATTCTTGGAAAGAAGAAGAACTAAAAAAAAATGGTGATTGGGAAAACTTAATGGAAATTAATTAGCCAAGTGTGGTATGGTTAAAGCCCAAATCTGCTAGTGGATTCTGGGGGTGACAGAAGGGAAGGATGAAGCCTAGTTCCCACCTAGGGCGTTTCGTGTTGAAATATAGTCTGCCCTTCATGAATGGCTGGGTATGTGAGCAATTCGGTTGATTGTTCACGAGTGGCACCCATAAGTGGGAACAGGGCGTCACAACTTCCTACTCTTAAGTTGTTGAGACTGTATGATTTGCATCTCTAGTCCATGATTTCTTAAAGGTATTCCTAATCCTTAGACTTATCAAAAGGGGACTATGATTAGTTTATTAATGGACTGCAACATGGGCTACTACCATTGTTTAGCATGGAGATGCTAATAAGATGGGGTGGTGAGTCATATGCCACATTGCATGAGATGCATATAGTAGACATGTGGGTGGGTGTCAGAAGAACATCCACTAAATGTGACACCTACGACATATCACATGGCTTGAGGATTAATAATATATCGCTGGCTTTCAATTGGGTATCTAGTCCTTTGATTAGAGACCACATGGCGTCTTGTGCACTAATGTCATTGTTTTATCGATGAGCAGAACCATCTAGTGTAAGAGGTGGGAATGCTCTTTGTGCAGTCTATGTGCAGTGGTATATGAAGGTAGATGTTTATCGATGGGATCCATTAACCTCTATTTGTTGGGGGTGAACATCCTATGTAATCCTTGTAGGTGATTGTGATTGTAAATCCCTTGGCTAGGTTGAGCTCAAAATTGGAAAGAGTTCTAATGTCAAATTGGATTTAACATGCTACCTATATCACATACTGTACTGGATTTTTCATAGTTATCAAGTCTTGTGAGTTTAATAAGTCCATGACTCTCACTCGGTCGGGATGTTAGTCAATGGAAGAACTATAGTGCACGATAATCGAGGAGGCTTAATAGGTTCATATGAAGTTTGACTTCATTGCCATTAGGAATGTCTTGAGTCCTAGCTAAAGAATACTTAGGATCTTTCAGGGTGCTCTAGGGATTTGGAGAGATTATCTTAGTAGGTTAATATGGATAAGCCAACATCAAGGCATTGACGTGTCTTAATTACTACATGGCTGTGAACCTAGAAAGTCACATGCATACCGAGTAATATAGTAGATTAGTGATCCATTGCTGTTAGTGGTTTCCTTGCCATTGTTAGTCAGTGATGTTGGTTGCTTATGTGTGTGGGGCTCATGGATTTATGGTTATGGGAGGCTGCTATTGGATAGTAGGGCCTTAGTGGCATTTGGACAAAGTTGGAGCATAGTAGACCAAAACAGTCAATAGCTGCATGGAGCTGTCGACAGCTTGATGTTGTTGATTGGTGCTCCCAAAATTGTCAATAGTTTGTGTTTTTTCAACTAGTACATGAGGACAACCGATCGCCTGAAAATGGTCGACCGATTTCCTCGTGCAATCGACCATTTCTGGCATTTTCTGTGTCTCAACTTGTCACATCAAAGCATTAAATGCTCTGATGCAAGTGATGGGTGAGGCATGAGAAGCGGGTGGAGGCGTGGACTACAAGAAGGGAAAGGGGATGGGCTTGACAAAAAGGGGTTGTTGGAAAAGAGAGAAGAAAATAGATTGATTGAGAGGGTTAGATGATGCTCTCGTGAGCTGCTCCCTTCTGCGTCTTTTTCTTCCTTCTTCTTCTTCTTCTTCCATTATCTTTCTTCTTCTCCTACTTGATGTTTGCTTCTTCTTCTTCTTCCTTGCTTGAGTTGTAGTCTTGCTCTGAGCTTGATCAGGATAACTTCCTTATCACTCTCTCCCTCATAGAGAGATCGTTGGACAGCCATTGAGCAACCAAGGAAGGGATCGAGCATAGCTTTGGGTCATCTCCATTGAGAGGGTAGCATAGTTCTGTTAAAGGGTTCCATGGCAAATTAGGCATGGACCGGCTAGGATCTCTACACTTGTGGAGGTGAGCTAGTCACCCGAGCGCTTGTAGGGCGAGGAGCAAACGAGAAGATTGTTGGAAGCTTACTAGTTAGCAGGAGGCAGTCACCGTGTGGACAACCAGCACCGGATCTTTCTCCGAAAGGTATATCTAAAACCCCTTATGGCATGAGTTTTTTTTTTTTCATTTATTGCATATGGATGATGAATATCAAGTCGTGTAAGGTTAATTTTGGAATCCATTGTGTTTGTTATATGCTTACGCTGTGCTATTTTTCTGTTGTAAAATGTTTTGATTATAAAACCCTTGCATAGATCCACACCAAATTGGTGTTTTTGGCACGCTTTCTACTGCCACCCTTCAGTGGTATCAGAACCTCAACTCAGTTTTATCATCCCATGCTTGTGTTTTGTGTGTGTATTTTCATACATGTTTTTTTTTTCTATTTTGTTGCCGGTTGCAAAAACTATCGATCGTTGCATTCGAACGATCGATCGATCTGTGTTTGATAAAGGAAGTCAGTCGACAGTCTCTTAGGGATCTGTCGACCAATCCGAGAGACCTAGAAAACTGGTCGACCAATTTTGGATGCTGTCAACCATTTTGATCAACTAGCCAAAACAATCAACAGATATGAAAAGCTGTTGACTGCTTGGGTACCACAAAGGGAGAAACAGTCGACCGTTTCATACTGCCAGTGTGTCGGTTGTCCATTCTCTGAGGTGATTGCTTAAATGTAATTGGATTACATAGGATAGGTTTATATGGGAAGAGAATGTGATGTAAGATGCCATAAGTGCGAAAATAACACATATTACATAAACACTGATTTATTTTGAAATTGGATTTCAAAGTTAATTCATACAAGATCAATTGGATTGATTAGGGTGACAAGGGCTTATTAAATGTGATTGAATGAATGATTACTGGTATTCGATCTCAAAAATGTAATAATTATTTATTCATTCAGTTTGTAAAGAGACATAAGTCTCCATGTCCTTTATTTGATTTTAGAATTATTTGTATTAGAAAATTATTCTTGTAAAATTGAAGAAGGAGCATCAAGGCATTAATGTTGATGGAGACGCCAAGTCATCCGATGATGGTGCCTCGAAGGAGCAAGTCAACCAAAATTTTGACAGCGAAAAATTTTTGTGGTTGAATGTCTCTTGCAAGCCTCTTTAATTAAATCTTGAAGCTCGGATTTAATTAAATGCTTAAAAGCCATGATCATCCAGTTATATGAATGCATGTATGCATTTTGTTTTATTATGTATTGGATACATCAATTAAAACTTAATGCATGTGCAAAGTGAGACCTTAAAATAAAGACCAAAAATCTTCCCAATTGTGCAAAATAATATTCGATTTAAGCAGTGAATTGGATTCATCGGGGCCCTCCACCATCATAGGATATGTCATCGATTGATTGGGTGTACCCTAGATGCCCATAGGTGGAAGGGTGCATTTAATGAGAGTTGGTTGACATTCCTATTAAGCATTTGATGTTGTTAACTACCCCACACGGATATGGCCAACATACCACCATAGTGTTGAGGCTATAAACGTTGCAAGTGGACTGTTAGCTGGTGTGGTGGGTGGAATCTAACTATGTCACTATCTTAGAAACCACCATAGTGTTGTGCAGTTAGTAGCACAGGGGTAGAAGATCGAGCTCCACATTGGATGTGGAAAAGGAGACAAGGAGTTGTCTCTTCGATCACTCACTATGAATCTTCCATTGGAATTCGCGTTCACCTCCTTGGGAAGTGTGGGTTCAAAAAAGTTAGTGGGAGGCACCTTTAATTCAAGACCGGAATTAATTATATTTTCAAGATAATCACATTAACAAACCTTAAATTCTATTGTAGCTAAATCTCTTTTAAAATGGAAAATAAGTCAAACCCATTTTCTTATAGTTTGGACAAAATCATTTTGACAGGACCTAATTTTATAAACTGGCTCAATAATTTAAAATTGGTTTTAAATTTGGAGGGAATCGCATATGTCTAAGATCGACCAGTTTCTTATGGACTTCCAAGGGGCCTAGTCTGGAGGAGCGTGTCATGTGGGAAAAGATGCATGACCATGACTCCAGGGCTAGGAGCATTATACTCGCCTCCATGAACAATGAGCTTTAGAAGCAACATGAGCATAAACAAATTGTTGCTGATATGATCTTAAATCTGAAGGAACTATATGGAGAGATGAGTGGGACCGCTCGATTTGATATATCAAAGCAATTGTTTCGTGCCCGCATGTCAGAGGGCGCTAATGTGGAAGATCATGTTCTATCCATGATTAATTTGATTAATCAATTAGATGGGCTAGATTTCCACATAAACTAGGATCTTCAAGTTGATTTCATCTTGCAGTTGCTCCTGAGTCATTCTCCAAGTTCATTATGAATTTTCATATATACATGACCTTATGCACACTCCCGGAGCTACCCATCATGCTAAGGAAAGCTCAAGCCCAAATTAAGGGGAAAGGCAAAGAAGATGTTCTTGTCGCTGCCTCTATTTCTATATCTTTCAAGAGAAGGCTCGTCTCTAAGAAGAAAAATAAATTGATGAGGCCTAGGAACAAGGTCTCTGAGAGTAAGTTCAAAGCCAAGGTACCCATGGGAGATTGTTTCCACTGTGGGAAGGAGGCGCATTGGAAGAGGACTACCCAAAGATTCTGCAAGGCTTTGGAGGTAAGCATATTGGTCCCTTGACGCAATACAACGGCAACTAAAGAGAGGGTTAATTGAGTTACTAAAAATTTTAACCTAATTTTAATTTCTTTGAAACCTCTTTATTAATTTTTGTACTTAAAAATACTTTGATATATATTTGTATATTTTGATCACTTAGAAATAGAGATTTAGTTGCATAAGATCCACAAGAAATAAAAACAACGAGGCACACAAGATATATAGTGGTTCGACGATCCCACGCCTAATACACTGATACACCGATAATGTTTATAGATTTTACAACAATGTCCATCGTTGGACAAAAAAACATTAAAGCACAAGAGATTACAAGGAAGCAACTGTAAATACAAGGTACACAAATTAAATCAAATATACAGTTGACCTACAAGCGGATTTGCAAGGTAGCTTTTCATTTCTTTGATTGCAATGTTAGTGTTGGTGCCCTAATGCTAGATTTAGATAGCATCCGGAATTTATATTTATGGGACCAATAATATAATTCTTACAATATGTAATAAAATGTGTTTTCATATTTAAGGTCATATCTTCATTCATAGCTCTCCAATCATTAATATGAATGAGTCCTTAGATTTTCTGTTGAAGGTCTTATTCTTAAGTGTTAAGAATATATGATAATTGACCTTTGTAATAAGGATATCTTAATGGTTGTTCCCAGTCCTTAGACTTCTCAGATGGGGACTATGATTAGTCGAGTATAGACTGGCACATGGGATACTACCTTTAATTAGTATGAGATACTAATGATAAAGGATGGTGAGTTGCATGCCATAATCCATGAGATGGATATAGTATACATGTGGGTAGGTGTTAATGGAACACTTACTGAATGTGACACACATGATAGATAGCATGGCTCAGAGGATCTATGGTTTATCACAAGCTTCGATTGTGTTATTGGTCCTTTAACCGGAGGCAACACAGTTATCTTGTGTGTCGATGCTAGGGATTTGTTGTTGCTAAGAACCATCCGGTTATTGGGTGGGAGATGTACTGAGTGGTCCATGTGCAGTGGCACATGGAGGCAGGTGATTGCTAATGGGATCCATCGACCTCCGGCGTGAGGTGAACATCCTATGCGATCAGTGGTGGTCTTGATTGTAGAAACCCCTGGCCAGGGTACACTTGATTGGAAAGTGTTCCAATGTCAGAAAGAGTTCCGATGTGTTATCTCAATCTCACCACATTGATTTTGGCATAGTCATCAAGTTAGTGAGTTTGATCAGTCCACAACTCTCACTAAATCGGGATGATAATTGATGAAGGGATTATAGTACGCAGGAATTGAAGGACCAAATAGGTTCCATACTAAAGTAAGACTTCATTATTGGTAGGATCGCCCTAACATAATGCTAGTTGTCACTCATGGTCTTTCGAGGTATTTCAAGGAGATGGAGAGATCCTCGTTGTAAACCATAGGTGTTTGGTTAACATCAAGGCAGTTGATGTTTATTGATTTCTACTTAATATTGAACCTAGAAGGCTAAACACATATCCGGGTGTGATGGTTGACTAAGTGATTAAGGCTGAAATCGTCATTAAGAGTTATTGATTTAGGCGGCTAGGGTTTTGCGTGTTTAATATATAAGCCAAAAGGAGAGAGATTGAGGGGATTGCAACTGTTGCATTAAACCCTCTCATCTTTGGCTCATTTTCTCTTTTGGATTACAGAGAAAACACTCACCCTTGCTCTTCTCTTCCTCAGCTTCTTACCCTTCCATTGCTATAGTTAGTAACCCAAGCAAAATAATGAGACTGTTTTCGTGCTTGGGTTTCCTCTCTTTTGAACCCATTTGAATCCCATCCATAATCTCCCTTGTTCTCTCTGTCTAGCACAAAGAGAAAGCAATGGGATTCACCATCTAGCAAGAGCGTGGACTCAATAGGCCCCTCGTAGTTTCAGGGGACGGTTTCGATCTAACCAAAAGGATTATTCGGGAGTTGTTTTGGAGCTACTGTAGTTGCCTCGAGTGGATTTCAACCCTACATCAACCTTCAAGTGTTGATAGGTAAAATAACTAAACCCCCTATGGTATGGTTTGGTTTCGTATAGCATATGGACATGAGAAACAGGTCCTGCAAGGTGTTTTTGATATTGTTTTCGCTACTATCTTTGATGTTTTTAAAAAATGTTTTTAAAAATGGCTTAAACCCTTGCATTGGTACACCTAATCATGGGGTTCCTCATCATGCAAGAGCTCTAAAGATGGTTTCACAATGTAGATCTGCGAGCTTGAGTGCTTCTTGATTGGGATTTAGAGCTTTGAGCGCTTTCTTGCTTTTAGAGAGATAGTTCTTGAGAGAGCACGCACATACACACTTTTCTTTTCTCTTAATGAGCACATATATATGGTGAGAGAAACGAGTAGAAATTGGGTTAAAAATTCGAACGTTGGATCAAGACAGTCGACTATCCTATCCAACAGTCGACTATAACTTGAAAGGAGTCGACTCTAGGGAGACCCATGGTCATTTTCCTTCCGAAGGGAGCCGACTATCGAAACATAACTCTTGACTATGTAGACTCTGTATAACCTAAGCTTCGGCTATATCGACTGTGGCTAAGTCCTGGTGGACTGGCACTAGAGAAGTTGACTTCTCCTATATGGGAGTCAACTTTTGGACTAGAAAATTTGAAACACTTAAAGAAAAATTCTATACAACCTTTATAACACTACTATAATTTGAGAAACTAATTTTAACATATATATAGGACTTTAGATAATATCTTATAATTTAAAATAGATAACAATTAGGGGCATCAAATAACATTTTTAATACAGAAGTGTGTTTTTGTTAATCATCAAAACTAATATTAGGTTGAACGGAGAAGTTGGCTCAACATTCTCCCCCTTTTTGATAATGGCATAAAACTTTAAAATATTATTTAAAAAAAATTCCCCCCTTTAATTTTGAACTAATACATTCTTTGAAATTTTTTATAAGAAGAATTAGATAAAATCTTTCGAAAAAATCTCCCCCTATTTAAAAGACTTATAGCATACATTAGAAATGTAATTTTTTCAAAAAATTTGGACCACCTTAAGAGCTCAATATGCCAACTGCCAAAAAAAATATACAAACATACATGCCAAGAGATATTACAATAAAGGTTATGTAAAAACATAAATGTTCAATACTATAACTCCCTGGATGATGCTTGCTCTTTTTCTCCCCTTTTTTGTCATGATAAAAAAGAAACAGTAAGTGGAGATAAGAAAATAAGCATGAAGTACAAGAGACATCACAACGAAGCATGGAGTATAAGAAACAGCATAGCGATAAAGATGAACAGCCTAAATAGTAGAGTAAGTTAAACCCACGATTTTCGAACCAGTGGCGATAAATTTTTTTCCCATGGAGAACTGAGCATTTTTTAATAGATTATTGAAATATTATTCGATTTTTTGTGATGGAAAGTAGCTACGTTGAACTGGTGGTTCTGAAGGAGGTTGACGAGAGGAAGATGATGATGAGCGGTGGCATTTATGAGATGACATGCTTAAATATGGTTGAGGTGTTTGAGACTAAGCTGAAAAAGATGAAGAGTCGATTTCGAATGAGTGCAAGTGTAACGACTCGTTAGAGGGCCCGGTATTTATTCAAGAATGATTTAATTAATTGTTGAAGTATTTGATTAAGTGATTTTGCCAATTAATTATTTAATATGGCAATTTAGAGATTTTGAAGGAAAAGAACAACATTTATTTCTTTTTAATGTTGGAGTTAAAGGAATTTGCCAAGGTGGCAATTTAGATTTTTAATTGAGAGAATAGTATTTAAATAGCATTTAAATGGAATTTATTTTGTGGAAATTAAATGCAAGGGCATGAAGGTAATTTTGGAGTTTTATTATTAATTGAGAGTATTAATAATAATTTTTGTATTATTATTAATCAAGTGAGATTATGTATTTAAAGGAGAATGAGAATCCATGTATGAGATGGATTTGGATTAAGAGTCTCCTAGTCCCAATAGGAGAAGATTTTGAGAGTCACCAAGTTATAAAAGGAAAGAGATCTAGAACTTTATGTCTATATATAGAGCCCATTAGCTTAGCTTTTCTTCACGTCGTGTGAAGAACATAAAGGCCAAGAGATAGCAGAGGCTTGCTAGAGTCTTCAGGATCGCTCCAGGGTTCGATCAGAGAGTTCTATCAGGCAAGTATTCTTCCTGTAATCCCTTCCATTACAGGTTCATATCAGTTTTGATTTCAGATTATTCCAGTTCTTCGTTGTAGTTTTCAGATTTATATCAGTAAGTAGAGGCGTATATATATATATATATATGTGTGTGTATAACAGTGAAGTTATGAGTAAGTTCTATTACTTCTTATCCATTTTGGATTGCAAGTTCCATTAATCCTTATCCATTTTGGATTGCAAGTTCTATTAATCCTCATCCATTTTGGATTGCAAGTTCCATTAATCCTCATCCATTTTGGATTGCAAGTTCTATTAATCCTCATCCATTTTGGATTGCAAGTTCTATTACTCTAAGTTCTAATATCCGGATACCTTGTATCGTATCCGAATGTATCTAAAAGTTCTTCGAGTATGATATCCGGATGGTTTGTTTATACATCCGGAAAGGTCAAGATAATATCCGGATGTCTCGCCTGATATCTGGATGCCTCCCTCAAAAGTTGAATTTTGCATTCGAATAATCCCCAGTTATATTCGAATGCATCAGTGAGATATCCGGGTGACCAGAATCATATCTGGATGTCCTAGTTCATATCTGAATACATCCCAGCATATCCGAATAGCTTCTGCTTTGAATGTCAGTGTATCCGGATGAGCCTTCTTCATATCTGAATATCTTTCATCATATCCGGATATCCTTCCTGATATTCGGATGACTTTTCCAGAAGTCCAATTTAGCTTCCAGTGAGTCCTAATTCAAGTTTAATTCAATTAATGTATTCAATACCTTCCAACATTGAATTCATAAGCCAGAACATGACAAGTTAATCATACCCATACCCTAAATCATAGTTCATTGAATCTTTTTATTCTAACATATAGATGAAGATCATATCATGTTCAGCATTATTATAACATGATCAGCATTATTTTGTGAGATTATGTGCATACATTTTGGTATGAGCATTGAGCATGACTTTATATGGAGCACTACATATCGTGTGCCAACATTTATGTGAGCATTGCATTGCATTATGTGCGCTAGGCGGCTTAGTCAGTAGGGATCCCATCAGTTTCAGTTTCAGCTCAGTTTATGAGTTGCTCGCCTGGTGGCAACCAGGGGGCTAGGGGCTTTGCCCACAGTATATGCTTACAGTTTTTATGTATGCAGGTTTCAGATCATACAGGTATGTATTATCAGATTATGTGGGCTTATGAGCCAAAGTTGCATACCTGCATTTAATTTACAGTTTATGTGCATTACATTTTTATTAATGCAAACAGACAGTGATTATACAGTACAAGTTCAGTGAGTTATTTATCAATATCGATATTCTTCGATTCAGCTTCAGTATTCTTTCCAGCTTATTACTTGCTGAGCTTTTGTAGCTCACCTTGTACTCTTCACCCCTCCAGGTTCTAGCAGGGGAGTATCAGATGTGGGGCCTAACATCAGTATTCAGTAGTGTGTGTACGTGGAGCCGCTCAAGATAAAAGATGTCTGGGAGTCTGTTAAGTTTTATAGTGTTTTCTCAGTTTAGATCTATTTTATATTTCAGTTGAGGGATTGTCCCTTAGACAGAGTTTATGGTTTTCAGTCTGTATTGACTTAGAGTTTTTATTCTAGTTAATTGAGATGTTCAGTCATGGTATCAAATTTCAATTTATTAGCTAGTTTATTTTATTATCCCCAGTAGCACCTCTTCTCGGGCAGTTCTAGGAGAGGGGGTGTTACAGCAAGTCGACTTCCGGAAGAACAAAGTTGATTGTGGGATGAACAAAGTCGACTGCTGGGAAACGTTTTTGAAAAACAAAGATATTTGAATATACCAAATACATTGCCAAAATCACCACATCAACAAATATAATAAACACAAATAGAAACATAAACCATTAGCAATATGAAATATAATCCATTTAAAGAAACCGAATAAAACAAAACAAACAAAAAAATAAAACAATAATGAATGATTACTTAGAAGGATTGATGGAGTGTTGAAAGCATAAATGGAGCAAAGGACGAGCACTAGGGTTTGAGAGGATGAGGGAGAAAAGAGAGAAAATGAGAGAAATCATCAGCTTAAACTTGACTGACGTTGGGGAGTCGATTGTTGATTGAAAGGAAGTCAACTGTTATGAACCGTTAGTCGACTGATATGTGGGTGTCAACTATGCTGAACAATCAGTCAAATTGGAATAAGGAGTCAACTGTGAAACCGTCAGTCAACTGTAATTAGGGAGTCAACTACTCTTGATCGAGAGTCGACTAGAGATTGCAAATTTGGAAATAGCAGAATGCTTTTGACAAAAAAAAAATATTTTTATTTTGATGATATGTTGTCATGAAATGATTGAAGATTATGGAGAAGATTTATTTGAGAATATTATGGATGAGCAAAGATTCCTAATTCCCTACGAATAAAATTAAAACTCTTTTCGGGGAGCGGTTTTGTGAAGATATCAACCAATTGAAATTCCATTGGGACAAACTCAAGAGAAATCTCATGATTTTGCACATGGTCCCGAAGAAAATGGTGCTGAACTTTTATATCCTTCGTTCTAGAGTGCAAGATTGGATTTTTCAATAGATTAATCGCACTCATATTGTTACATCCAATATGGGGTTGTATCAAACGTAATCCTGAAATTGCTTAACTCTTGACGGATCCACAAAACTTGTGCACAACAACTTCCGACAGCGATATATTCAGCCTCGGCGGTTGATAATGCAATAGAGTTTTGTTTCTTGGAAAACCATGAGATTAGCTTGGTTCCCAAGAGTTGGCAAGTGCCAGAAGTACTCTTCTGATCCACTTTGCATCTAGCAAAGTCAGCATTGGAATACCCTCTAAGATCAATATTATCCCCACTTGGATACCAAAGACCTACATTTTTAGATCCTCTCAGATATTTGAAAATTCTTTTTATGGCTAACAAGTAAGATTCCTTGGGATTTGATTGCAAACGAGCACATAAACAAACGCTAAACATGATGTCAGGTCTACTTGTCGTTAGATAAAATAGAGAACCTATCATTCTCCTATATAGTTTTTTATCCACACTAATGCCTTGATCATCTTTCTCAAGCTTAGTGGAAGAACTAATAGGTGTGCCAACAATTTTAGAATTTTCCACCCTAAATTTTTTGAGCATCTCCTTTAGAATTTATAAAGATGCCTTCTTTTGACTGTTTAACTTGCAATCCTAAGAAATAATTTAATTCTCCCATTAGGCTCATTTCAAACTCACTTTGCATTACATTAGCAAACTCTTTATATAACTTTTCACTTGATCCTCCAAAAACTATATCATCTACATAAACTTGAATTATGAAGATATTTGATTCTTAATTCTTTATGAAAAGTGTAGTATCAACTTTCCCTCTTGAAAAACCTTGGTCTAAGAGAAATTTGCTTAATCTTTCATATCAAGCTCTAGGAACTTGTTTTAGACCATACAAGGCTTTCTTAGCTTGAAAACATGGTCCTCAAAATGAGGATCCTCAAAGCTGGGAGGTTGTTCAACATATACCTCTTCATTTATGTAGCCATTTAGAAAAGCACTCTTCACATCCATTTGATACAACATGAATTTCATGTGAGATGCAAAAGCTAGAAGCATTCTTATGGCTTCTAATCTAGCCACAGGAGCATATGACTCCTCAAAATCAATACCCTCCTCTTGACAATAGCCTTTGGTTACTAATCTTACTTTATTCCTTATTATATTTCCATTTTCATCTAGCTTATTTTTGAACACCCATTTTGTTCCAATTATAGATTTATCACTTGGCCTTGGGACTAACTCCCAAACTTCATTCCTTTTGAATTGGTCTAACTTGTCTTGCATAGCATTGACCCAACAACTATCTTCTAAAGCTGCTTCTACACAAGTTGGCTCAACTTTGGATATAAATGCTACATTGTTCATATATTGACGCAAGGATGCCCTTATCCTTATACCTTGGCTTGGTTTTCCTATGATTTGCTCACTCGGATGGTTTTGGATAAACTTATAACTCTTTGGGAGCTTCTCTAAATCACCTCCATCAAGTGGTTTTTCATGATTTTGAGATTGAGGCATTAAGGACCCTTCTCCTACATCTTCTTGAATTTTTAGCTTTTCTAGCCTCTTTGTTGATTCTCAAATATTTTGCTCTTCATCTTCTCTAATTTCTTTAGATTTGGGATATTCATCAAACTTCACATGGATAGATTCTTCCATGGAATTCATTCTAAGATTGTAGACTTGATAAGCCTTACTCGTGCTTGAACATCCTAGGAATATGGCTTGATCACTTTTAGCATCAAAGTTTCCTAGATTATCTTTGGTGTTTAGGATATAACACTTGCATCCAAAAGTATGAAAATAAGACACATTTGGTCTTTTTCCATAAAAGATTTCGAATGGCATTTTCTTGATGCCTTTTTTAATATTGAACCTATTTTGGATATAACAAGAGGTATTAACTGCTTTCGCCCACAAAAATGAAGGCAAATTATTCTCCAAAAGCATGGTCCTAGCCATCTCTTGAAGAGTTCTATTTTTGCGCTCAACTATGCCATTTTTTTGAGGGGTTCTTGGAGTGAAAAACTGATGAAGGATTCTATTCTCTTCACAAAATTCCATAAAAGATTTATTCTCAAATTCCCCTCCATGATCACTTCTAATAGAAATTATTTTATCATCCTTTTCTCTTTAAATTCTCTTAGCTAGTTTAATAAAACACTTAAAAGGCTTCATCTTTAGATGCTAAAAACATAACCCATGAGAATCTTGAGAAATCATTTATTACAACATACATATAATGCTTACCACCCAAACTTCTAGTTTGTGTGGGACCAAAAAGATCCATGTGTGGTAGTTGCAATGGCTTAGATAACAAAATCTCATCCTTAGACCTAAATGAGGCTTTAGTTTGCTTACCTTGACAACAAGCAACACAAAACATGTCCTCACTAAAATTAATCTTAGGAAGGCCTATCACTAGATCTTCCTAGCTATCCTCTTGATTAGCTCAGGATTTACATGGACTAACCTTCTATGCCAAAAAAAAGAATTATCATTTTTTTACCATAAGGCATTTGGCATTAATTTCTTCTATATTGGAAACATAGACATTGCCTCTCCTATTAGCACAAATAATTATATTAAGATTAGAGTCAAGAACTAAACAATGTTCTTGCTTAAAGGTCACTTCAAAGCCGTCATCACAAAATTGACTAATGCTAAGAAGTTTATGCTTAAGACCATCAACAAGTAATACATTTTTATTAGTAGTAAGTTGTGGCTGGCCAATAATTCCAATTCCAACAACCTTACCTTTGGCATTGTCCCCAAACGTGGCATATCCGCCATCTTTAGGAGTAAGGTCTATAAAAATATCCTTCTCTCCCGTTATGTGTCATGAGCAGCCACTATCCATGTACCACTTATTGTCTATTATGGTCCTCACACACATCTGCACATAGAAAATTAAGTTTCAGTTTTAGGTACCCACTTATAGATGGGTCTTTTTTTTTTTTTTTTTGCTTCATTAATTCCAACATCAATAAATTTCAATGCATTAGGTCTATGATCATTACCATAAAGCACATTTGAATTATAATCATTGGAATGTTTTGGCCTATTTGATTCTAGGCTCCTCATAGTGTGAGCTACACCTTTGGGAACCCACATTTTTATTTCATTTGGCCTCTTTGGTTGTGGTTTCCATCTTGGATTTCTCCATTCCCTTTGATGATGTTTATGTCTAGGCTTTGGTCTTGAATTTTTCTTACTCAAAAGAGTTGTTAAGCTTTTCTCTATTGCATTCTTCTCTATTAGTAATTTATTATTTTGAAGCTTTAAAGATTTATTTTCTTCTTAAAGCTTAATTGTATTATCGTTATTCTCATTCTCTTGTTTGGCTTTTTGAGATTCTTCCTTTAATTTTTTATTTTCTTCTTTTAGTTTGGATATTTCATTTTTGTTAGATTCACTTTCTTCTTTTTCAAGTTTCTTGTTATTTTTGAATTCTTTCTTAATTGCTTGGCATTCCTTATACAACTCTTTAAAAGCTTCTTGAAGCTTCTCAATCTCCATACTCTCTTCTTCTTCTTCTTCTTCTTCTTCATGAGCCATGAAACACACATGGGCTACCTCATCCTCGGATTGCGAAGACTCACTAGAGTCATCTGCATCCCAAGCTAGGAAGGCTTGCTTCTTTGGCTTCTTAAATTTCTTCTTACCTTCCTGCCTATCTTTCTTTTCTTTCTTGTCCTTCTTCTCTTCAAGACAATCAAACTGCATATGACCCACCTTTTTACATTTAAAACATATAGGTGGTCCGCTTTTACTAAATCTACTCTTCCTCTTTGTTAATTTTGCAAATGTCCTAGACAACATAGTGGTCTCATCATCTTCAGCCTCCTCGCTAGAACTACTCTCTTCATTTACTTTTAATGTTAAATACTTCTTCCCTTTAATATCTTCATTTATTTTATTTAGAACCAATTCATGTGTTAGGAGATTTCCAATTAACTCTTCCATTTTTAGTTCTTTAAGATTTCTTGCTTGTGTTATGGCAGTGACTAGTGGTTTCCACTCCATTGATAATGACCTAAGAATCTCTTTAACTTGATCTACCTCAGTAATTGTCTTGCCTAGTATCTTAAGACCATTTATGATCTTTTGGAAACAACTATTCATATCACCACTGCTTTCATTATTAAGCAATTTAAACTCCTCATATTAGGTCATCAAAAGATTGATTTTGGTGTCCTTAACTTGGTCCATACCCTCATATACAACTTTTAATTTTCTCCAAATTTCATGAGAGGTTGAGCATGCAAAGAGTTTTTCGTATTCACATGGGAGAATTGAACAAAATATTATGTACTTAGCCCTATGATCCATTTGTTTCTTCCTAATGTCATCTTCGGTCCATTCTTCTTCTTTCTCACTAGACACTATAATTCCATCCCTGACAATCTTCCATAATTGATAGTCTATTGAAAATAGATATGACTCCATCCTCATCTTCCAATAAGTATAATTCGATCCATCGAAGAAAGGTGGCCTAGAGGCAGATGGTCCTTTAGTTAAGGGTTGGGTTGTAAAGGATGCCATTCTAAATTAATCTTTTCTTCTGTTATAGATTGAAAGATTCAACTATTTTAAGAGTCTTGCTCTAATACCAATTGTTGGTCCCTTGACGCAATACAACGGCAACTCAAGAGGGGGGTGAATTGAGTTGCTAAAACTTTTAACCTAATTTTAATTTCTTTGAAACCTCTTTATTAATTTTTGTACTTAAAAATACTTTGATATATATTCGTATATTTTGAATGCTTTGAGATTGAGATTTAGTTGCACAAGATCCACAAGAAATAAAAACAACGAGTCACACAAGACATATAGTGGTTTGGCGATCCCACGCCTAATCCACTCTCCTAAGGTATCAACTACACTTAGGGTTCCACTATTCTTAACACACCCCAAGGTTTTCCCGTGGCTTACCTCGGAAACTATTACACCTAGATTTTTTAATGGTTCTAGGAAACCAACCAACAAATACACCGATAATGTTTATAGATTTTATAACAATGTCTACCATTAGACAAAAAAACATTAAAGCACAAGAGATTACAAGGAAGTAACTATAAATACAAGGTACACAAATTAAATCAAATATATAGTTAACCTTCAAGCGGATTTGCAAGGTAGCTTTTCATTTCTTTGATTGCAAGAGCTCCGAAGATGGTTGCACAATGTAGATCCACGAGCTTGAGTGCTTTTTGATTGGGATTTAGAGCTTTGAGCACTTTCTTGCTTTTAGAGAGATAGTTCTTGAGAGAGCACACACATACACACTTTTCTTTTCTCTTAAAGAGCATATATATATATGGTGAGAGAAACGAGCAAAAATTGAGTTAAAAATCCGAATGTTGGATCAGGACAGTTGACTGTCATATCCAACAGTCGATTATAACTTGAAAGGAGTCGACTCCAGGGAGACCCAAAGTTAACTTCCCTCCGAAGGGAGTCGACTGTCAGAGCATAGCTCTCGGCTATGTCAACTCTGTACAACCCGAGCTTCGGCTATATTGATTGTGGCCAAGTCCCAATCGACTAGCACTAGAGAAGTTGACTTCTCCTATACGGGAGTCAACTTTTGGACTAGAAAATTTGAAACACTTAAATAAAAATACTATACAACCTTTATAACACTACTATAATTTGAGAAACTAATTTTAACATATATATAGGACTTTAGATAATATCTTATAATTTAAAATAGATAACATTTAGGGGCATCAAATAACATTTTTAATACAGAAATGTGTTTTTGTTAATCATCAAAACTAATATTAGGTTGAACGGAGCAAGTTGGCTCAACAAAGCATAGAAAAAACTCAAGGGACAAGTACTTCTTCTTAGCTTTTAGTTGAGATGATCAATTCTATTAGTCGGTCTCCTATTACTTGGATTTTAGATTCTGGTGCATCATCTCACATATGTGTTTACATGCAGGATCTACAGACGAGTAGGTCGCTTTAGCAGCGGGATGTTGTCCTTAGAGTTGGGAATGGAGCATTTGTTGATCCATTAGCTATAGGGATTTCTTCTATTACTTAGTCTACTAGGCATGTATTGAAACTAAAGACTGTTTGTATGTACCGAAAGCTATCTGGAATGTTGTTTTGTTCCTAAGCTTGTAGAAGAATATTTTGTATATTCAATTTCCAACAATATGTGTAATATTCATTTTGGTAATAAATGTGTTGCAATGGGTACATTGGTCTACGGTCTTTATGTTTTGGAAATACATGAATATATGAGATATGGTAATGCATGTATTGCAACCATGAGCAGCGAGAAGCGTCCCTTCTATCACAATGTAGATCTTAAGCATTAGTGGCACCTTAGGCTAGGCCATATCAATGAAAGGAGCATAAATGAATTGACTGATTATGGATTTATTAATCCAATGGGAGTGGGTCGACTTATGAATCTTTCCTACTTGGTATATTGGCTAAGCCACCCTTTGTTCGTCAAAGTGGGAGGGCTAACGAATTGTTAGGGTTGATTCACACTAATGTGTGTGGGGCGTTCTCTATTTTGGCCAAAGGTGGCAACTCTTACTTCATCACTTTTACTGACGACTTTTAACAATCCAGACATAAGTACTTGATAAGGTACAAGTCCATAACTTTTGAGAAGTTAAAAGAGTATAAGGCTGAAATGGAGAACCAGACTAGAAAGAATATTAATTAAAACACTTTGATTCGTTCGACGTGAGGCATACTTTAGTACGGAGTTTGGTGACTACCTCAAGGCTTGTGATATAATCTCTCAGATGACACATCCTTCCACACCATAGTTGAATGGGATTTCTGAGAGTATGAATCACACCTTGTTTGCCCTCAGTGCATTCAATGAATGCTTGTACAGATTTACCCATTATCTTATGGCGGTATGTGCTCATAACTGCGATTTATTTTTGTTAGACTTATGCCCCACAAGCCAATTATATTTTATGTAATTGATTATACTTTACATTGGGATTCTTTATCTTCAATCAATTATTATTGCAAGGCATTATGTTTTATTTATCGTTGATGGTTGTCGTCATTATTTATTGCGATCTATACTTGACAAAGTCCATAGATCAAATAGGCTCATGGAATATGGTCATGCACAGAGATGACGATCATGAAACATATTCCTTATAAGCCTTGATCTTAAATGTTCCTAGTCATAGAGTTATTAGGAATGGACACTAATAACTCGGATAGACTAACACATATGATGCATGCTCAATCAGGAGAATGTCTTCTTTCATGGACATTGGTGTGAGGACACTAGCACATATATGTGGGTGTTTATTATAAGAATAAGTACACTGAATTGACCTACTACAGAATTCTTAATGGTTATTACTTAAATGTCGAATTGGAATTCTTGTGTTGCAATTGTGTAGATTAATCCTTAGACTTGAGACATAATGGTAGTCTTATATTTGACTGGTTATGCCTTGGTGCTTTTTGCATTCTAATGCAGTCATTAACAAACTATCACTGGGTGTGGCCTTGTTACATATGAAGGCTTATGAATGTCGATACAAGATTCATCACTTATGGTCATGATGAGAGGATGTCCAATGTATTCCGATGGTTTCAGGACTGAGGAAATCCTTGGCCAAGATGAGGTGAAAATCAAAAGGTGTTTTGATTTCACCTATCAAGTCATAAATCTAGAATGGATACATAGTTATTGAATGATTAAGGTTTCATCATATAATCATACCCTAAATTCAAATGGGACATTGATTGATGAAAGGATTTTATTGCATGGTAATTGCAATTGAAAAGGTCCGCATTTTTCATCATTGGCTAGACGTTAACCATGATATGTAGGGATTTTAGAAATAATTTGATTAATTTTAAAACTATTAATTAAAGAGTTTAATTAAGAAACCAATGAGTTAGGCCCTAATGTAGCCCAATAGAATTGGCTCCTACATCTAGTCTAATGGTGGACCTAAGGGGTCACACACTTAGATCGAGCCCATTCCACAATTAAAATAAAAGAAGAGAGAGTCGACTCAATGTGATTAAGGGTCGAGCCTAAAGTGTTTAGGGTTTTCTATGGCGTGACTAGGGGTTTTGAGCTCTGTATATATGCTGCTTAAGAAGCTGAAAACATGTGAAGAAAATTCAGTTTCTCTCAAAACGTCTAGGGTTGCTAGCACGACCAAGGACATTATGGAAGGATTAATCGTGTGGACTGACATGGAGGAGATCACACTTGCGTCTTTATAGATCAGAACGAAATGGAATCAAAGCCAACACGGTCGAGGTTCCTAACAATTTCGTATATAGGGCTCCAACTAAGTCTGTTGAGACGACATCATATGAGATATGGTATGAGAAGCCTCCCAGTCTTAAGTATGTTAAGGTTTGGGGTTGTCCATCTTTTGTTAGGAACTTGTAAAATAGATAAGTAGGAAGTATGTTCTAACGAAGGTAGATTTGTGGGGTATCCGCTCCATCAGGAGGGATACCGATTCTATTTTCTGAGTGATCATAGAATTCTAGTCAATAGAAATGTCATATTCTTGGAGAAGGAATTTCTCAAGAAAGAGGGCATTGGAAAGAAAGTAGATCTGGAAGAGGATTCTTCCAGGGCACCGATCGAACCTAGTCAAAAGGTTAAGCCAGTTAATCCATCAGATGTCATACCTAAGGCTCTTCATAGGTTTGGTAGAGTATCTCACGATCCAGAACAATTTCGATAAAGTATGGAGGTGATATAGGATTTATTCCTACATAGGGAGAGTGATCTAGTGGTAGATCCTACCACCTATGAAGAGCTGACATGTGTTATCGATTCTAAGAAATGGTTGGATGCTATGCAATTAGAGATGGAAGTTTCCATCAAGATGATGATAAACATTGTCGCGCATTGTGATTATGCAATCTGGCAGATGGATGTAGTCAACATTCCTAAATTGTTATCTTAAGGAAGATACATTCATAGAATTGTCGATGGGATTCCAATCAGCAAATCCTAATCAAGTTTTCCAATTGAAGAGGTCCGTTTATGATCTTGAGTAGGGATTACGCTCTTGGAATATCCATTTTGATTCTAAAATCAAAAGATTTGGTTTCATAAAGAATCTGGATGAGCCTTGTATATATAAGAAGGTAAGTGGGAGCACGAGAGCCCACTTTATGTTGTATGTGGATGACATTCTCCTTATGGGGAACAATGTTGGCATGTTGATGTCAACGAAGCTCTAATTGTTTAGTAATTTCTCCATGAGAGATTTGGAAGATGTGACCTTCATCTAGGAAATCCATGTCTATGCCGATAAAGCGAGGAGATGGATAGCTCTCTCCCCAACTCAATACATAAATAAGATGCTAAATTTGTTTAGCATGGAGAACTCCAAGAAATGATTGAGACCCATTCAACATGGAGTTCCACTCTCTAGGAGAATGTCTCCACAGACTCCGAAAGAGAGGTAGCACATGGAGTGTGTCCCTTATGCTTCGGTAGTGGGGGAACCTCATGCTATGCACAAGGCTTGATATAGCTTATATGGTGAGTGTCACCTGCAAGTATCAGTCTGACCCAGATGAAGAGCATTGGGTGCCCATGAAACATATCAAGAAGTACCTGTGAAGGACTTTGGATATTGTTTAGGCCTATGGAGAAGGTGATCGCCGTGTAGATGGGTTCACAGATTTAGACTTTCAATTCGATGTGGATAATAAGATATCCACATTTTGGTTTATCTTTGTCATTCATAGTAGAGTAGTCAGCTGGAAAGTGTTCCATGTTGGTAACTACAGGATTCATCATGAAAGCCATTTATGTTATGGCATTGGATGCTGCTATAGAAGTTGTTTGGTGGGATTCATTTATGAATTGAAGTGGTTCCTTCTAAGGAGTTGTCTATACTTTTGTATTACAACTTTCTTGGGGTTGTTGCATAGGCTATGGAACTTGGGTCTCATAAGAGATTCGAACAATTCCAGCAATAATTTCTTTTGCTTAAGGAGATTGTAGCACATGGAGACGAGCGTGATGATGTTGTCGACCCACTGACTAAAGCTTTTGGGGAATGAGCTCAACTAGATTTCCATATTCATTAGATGGGTATTGTATACCATGCGATGATTCTATAGCTGATACTTGTAAATTGGCATTAGTGCAAGTGGGAGTTTGTTAGTTAAAGTGCCCTAAATGCTAGATTTACATTACATGGGATGTATGTGAATGACATTGTTGATTATTCTTAATATCAATAAAGGTCATATCTTCATTCATATCTCTCACTCTCATCTTATGAATGAGTCCTTAGACTTCCTACTCTCAAGTTGTTGAGACTGTGTGATTTTGATCTCTAGTCCATGATTTCTTAAAAGTACCCCCAATCCTTAGACTTATTAGAAAGGGACTATGATTAGTTGATTAGTGGACTGGCACATGGGCTACTCCCATTGTTTCGCATGGAGATGATAATGAGATGGTTTGGTTAATCACATGGCACATTGCATGGGATGCATATAGTAGACATGTGGGTGCGTGTTGGAAGAACATCCATTGAATGTGATGCCTGTGATAGATCACATGGCTTGAGGATTAATGATCTATCCCTGGCTCTCGATTGTGTATCTAATCCTTTGACTAGAGACGACATAGTGTCTTGTTCACTAATGTCAATGATTTGTCGTTGAGCAGAACCATTCAGTGTAAGAGGTGGGAATGCTCTCTATGAGGTCTTTGTGCAATGGTGTACGGAGGTAGATGTTTGTCGATGGGATCCATTGACCTCCATTTGTTGGGGCGAACATCATATGTAATCCATGTAGGTGATTGTGATTGGAAATCCCTTGGCCAAGATTAGCATGAGATTGGAAAGAGTTCCAATGTCATATTGGATCTGACATACTACCTATATCACACACCATACTGGATCTATCATAGTTATCGAGTCTTGTGAGTTTAATCAGTCCATGACTCTCACTCGGTCGAAATGTTATTCAGTGGAAGGACTATAGTGCAAGGTAATCAAGGAGCCGTAATGGGTTCAAATGAAGTTTGACTTCATTGCCATTAGGATCATCATAAGTCTTGGCTAGAGGATACTCAAGATCTTTTAGGGTGCTCTGGGGATTTGGAGAGATCCTCTTAGTAGGTCGATAGGGATCAACTAACATCAAGGAGTTGACATCTCTTGATTGCTACATGACTGTGAACTTAGAAAGTCACACTCATACCGAGTATTGTAGCGGATTTGTGATCCATTATTGTTAGTGGTTTCCTTGTCACTGTTAGTCAGTGATGTTGGTTGCTTGTGTGTGTGGGACTCGTGGATCTATGGTTATGAGAGGTTGCTATTGGATACCAGGGCCTTAATAGCATTTGGACAAAGTTGAAGCTTAGCAGGACAAAATGATCGACAGCTACATGGAGCGATAAACAGCTTGATGTTGTCGATCGATGCTCCCAAAACTGTAGATCGTTTGTGTTCTATCTACTGTACATGAGGAGAGTCAACCACATGAAAATAGTCAACCGGTTTCCTTATGCGATCGACCATTTTTGGCATTTTCTGCATCTCAGCTTGGTCGCTTCAGAGCATTAAATGATTTTATGCAAGTGATGGGTGAGGTATGGGGAGTAGGTGGAGGCATGGACTACAAGAGGGGAGAAGGGATGGGCATGACAAAAAGGAGTTGTTGGAAAGGAGAGAAGAAAATAGATTGATCGAGAGGGTTAGATGAGGCTCCCGTGAGTTGTTCCTTTCTGCGTCTTCTTCTTCCTTGTTCTTCTGCCATTTCCATTCTTCTTCTTCTACTTGTTGTTCGCTTCTTCTCCTTTCTTGCTTGAGTTGTGGTCTTGCTCGTTCTTGCTCCAAGCTTGACTAGGACAGTTTCCTCATCACTCATTCCCTCATAGAGAGATCGTTGGATAGCCAAAGAGCAATCGAGGAAAGGATCTTGCACAACTTTGGGTCACCTCTATCAAGAGGGTCCAAGCACAACCCCGTTGGAGGGTTCCGTGGTAGCTGGGGCGTGAACTGACTAGGTCCTTTGCACTTGTGGAGGTGGGCTGGTCACCCTGATACTTATAGGGACAATGAGATTGTTAGAAGTTTGCTGGTCAATGAGGACAATTGACAATTGACATAAGATCTTTCTCTGAAAGGTATATCTAAAACCCCTATGGCATGGGTTTTTTTTTTTTCATTTATTGCATATGGATGATGACTATCAAATCATGCAAGGTTGATTTTGGAATCCACTATGTTTTTTTATGCTTTCATTGTGTTATTTTTCTGTTGTAAAATGCTTTAATTTTAAAACCTTTGCATAGATCCACACCAAGTTGGTGTTTTTGGCATGCTTTCTATCGCCACCCTTCACATAATGTGAGGCACGTTCCCTTATTTCTCCCACTTTCTTCACTTGGTTCTCAAACGATCAACCCGAAAAATACTCATGAGGCTAGGCGAGATGGCACATCCTTCCCCTGAGGGTCGATCACATTACTAAGGGGAATGGCATAATAGTGGGAGAAAAGCCTTGAAAGGCTCATAATTATAATACTCAAGAATTTCTTAAGGTCTCAAGTGTAATTATTTTAGGGCATAAGTGAAATTTTCTAAAATTTTGGGGTAAAAATGTAATTTCACAAAATTTATAAGGATTAAGTGCAAATTTTGGAAACTTTAGGACTTGAGGAAAGAAGGCCAGAGTGAAAAAAATTGAAAGGATGAGGGCTAATCTGCAAAGGTAGTGTGAACACTACAAATGCAGTTAATGACCGCATTAGCCGCTAGCATTACAGTCGAATCCTGGTCGTTTAAGAGTGCCTTAGGCCATCATGGCCTAGATCTAGGCCTTCCGATGCAAGGCACGGTTGTGATTGGTCAAAAAATCTATCAAAAAGGCTATAAATAGTAGGGAAATGAGCCAAGTGTTCTACAAAAATTAAGTCATGTAATCCAAGTAATCGAGGGAAAGTTTGAGAGTTTTCTTAAGGGACTTTTGTTCTCCAAGTTGTAGAGATTATTTCAGGAAAGTTTGAGGGAGTGTAGTGTCGATTTAAGGTGGTTTTAAGTTTTGCTAGAAAATTTAGAAGTTATCGAAGCCGAGATTTAACGGTCAAATCGAGGGTGTTCCAATTGGAGTTATTGTGCAATAGGGGTACCATTGAGTTCAGGAGGAAAAACTGAGCCAAGAGGGGAAGAGAAGTGCAAGAAATATGGCCAAAACCAGTCACCGACAGCGTGGAAAAGGCCGAAGAAGACTACCGACTTTGGACGCGTAAGAGCACACACTAGGCAAGTGCCTGCGAGCACGTGAGGGCGCGTGTGAAGGTAAGAAAAAGAGAAAAATGTCAAGAAGAAGAAAAAAAAGAAAAAGGGCAAAAATAGAGAAAAATTGGAAAAAAAATTAAAAAATTGAGAAATGTAGTTTTATTAATTTTTCAAAAATTTTGGCCAAGAAATTTATTAAGGCACAAGTTTTGAGGTTAAGGCACGCATATCGAGAAAGCCTAAGGTCAAGATGAGTGGTTCACTTGAAAATTTTATATTTGGTATTATTTCCTTAAATGAGCATGAGATTTCGAGAGATTCGTCAAGTTTATGTGATATTGTGCATCTTGTTACACATATGCATATTCATTTTATATTGCCTTGGTAAACGTGATATTGTATTGGATATGATATTATTGGCATATCATTATTTGTGTCATACATGTTAAACATGATGGGGTGGGATGTTGCCCTAGTAGTTTGACCTGCGTTTCCTCAAGTATGATTGTTGGAATGACCACAGGGGTGTCCCATGCCATGTGTTGCTTGTTGGGATGATTGCATAGGGTTTCATGTCAAGGCTACAATGCTAACAAAAGCTACTCTAAGGTGTCAGTTGATTTTATGCCCATGCATACATTCATGAAAATTGTTTTAATCCTCATTTAGAAGTTTTATCATCTAATTTGGACTTTGTCCCTAGGATATTCAATGTTCTAAGCGAGACGAGTAGTGGGAAAGGAAAAGAGGTTACGGAGATAATTATACCAGTAGTCGCGTAATAAAGTCCTACACCCGTGTTAGGACAAGTTGTGAGAATCACGTTAGAAAGCATGTTGCAGCTATTTTAAGTTAAATTTGTCTACCAGATATTGTAATTGTGTGGTTATTGAAGACAATTTTGTATAGATTTACTTCCTTTGTAATTACAATATTCCCTTAGCTTTTGATTCTTCGTCTGCAAGTGGTTAGTTTACCATTCCTTAGCTTATCATTTGGAATGTTAAATATATGCATGTTAGGGATTTTTAAATACGATATTGTGGGAAGAGAGAATATATATATATAATCCTAAAATAGTGACACACCTTGGAAAGGCAAGTCGTTACAATAATAGTAAGAGAAAATCCATGTGAAAGCTCCTTGGTGCCTCCCCAAGGGGATTCATTGTGTGGTAAGCGAGAGTGTTGCAAAGAGTTCCCAAGCTAGAAATGTATCCTTACGCAAGTGGACCTTATAACTCTTGGCATAAAGGATGACTCTTTACCTATTTCCCATAGACGACACCAAATTGTTGCTTCCAGAATACAACAATTAAATTTATTTGTCTTAGAGAACAACCTATGCAGAGTCCAAGCAAGAGCTCAAGGTTAGTGGCACCATAGAAGGGTCGATGGGTGCTAGGCTTGATCCGCTATCCAAGAGAACTAGGAGGATACAAGGAGTCTTCGGATGGCTTCTGAGAGTCTTTGGGGGACTTTCTCTCTGAATGGTCTTCAGAGGGGTAGTCTTCTGCTGGGTCTGAAGGATCTTCAAAAGGGTGGCACCGGATGAGTCTTCCACAAAGGAACAGTTAGAAGGGACCTAGGGAGCTTCCCCACGCAAGCCCTCTGATACCTAAGTTGGATAATGATGCCATGAAATAGAAATATGAATGTATGTCTGTGTGTATGTGTGTGTAGTGATCTTCTAAATGGGTGTCTTCAGATGGGAGTGTCCCAATGGGTTTAGGATGAAGTGAGGTCCATGTCTTTGGGTCTAGGACCTTAAAGAGAGAGATAGAGAAAAAAAAGGTCCCCTTATCATGTAGCAGACAGGTATTTATAGGCATTGGTACGTGACACTTGGTGTGTTATGTTTGTCCCTACTCTTCGAGTGAAAAGGCTTCGGATGAGGCCAAAGGGCTTGGAGGTACCTTCAAGAATGCCTTGAAAAGTATCCTCTAGAAAGGTCCTGAAGACTTTTCGGAGTCATCGGATGGCTAAGCCTGCAAGAATCTTTGAATGAGACTTGGGCCTCTGGGATGCTAAGGGCTAAGATGGCTCAAATACTCTACGGAGTCTCTGGAAGACTCTTACCCAGAAGACTCTTCAGGGTCATCCAGGTCTTTAGTTGTCTCTAGGATACTTAGAGGATTTTTAGATTTTATTTTTTATTTTTCTAGGGAACCCCACAACACCAATCATGTGTCTTGAGCATCCACTATCCAAGAACCACTTGGAGCTCCATTGAGATTTTGATTTTTCCTGCACACATTTCAAAAACTTGTTTTTGGTATCCAAATTTTCTTGGGTCTGGCATGATTAGCATATTCCAGGAGTGTATTCTTAGGGACCCATGCCTTCTTAACTAATTTTATTTTATATGAACTTGAGTAGGCTTTGTGCCCTTTTTCATAACAAGAGAAGCATGTGCCAAAGAAAGGCAATCTTTCTCCATAAGAGGGATATTTTTCTTTGGGTTTTTGCCAAAACTTATTTCTAAAGGTCTTTCGATTAGGCTAACCAAACGTGTTTTCCCTTGATTTGTTATTATTAACATAATTTCTACTTTGCTGATTTTTGACAAAATTATTTTTCTCTTTTGTTAGGTTTTTCAAACTTTCATTTTCTTTTTCTTGATTTTCAGTTTTTGAAAAAAGAGAAACACTTTCTATTTCAAAGTTTTCAATTTTTAGTTTCATAGTATGATTTTCTTTTCTTAACGAAGTCATTTCATTTTTCAAAGTAGTATTTTTTGTAGAAACCTTTTCAACTTTGTCAGATACATCATAAAAATATCAAGTAGCTATTCATATGTCAATTCGAAAGAAGGAGTATTTGGTTTACCTCATCCTCAAGAGCCATGAAAGCTACACTTGCAGCCTCTTCTTGAGTTTTATCGTTTTGCTCATTCTCTTTGCTATCACTCCATGCAGCCACCATTGCCTTCTTCTTAGATTTCTTGAGCAGCAAACACTTAGGCTTGATGTGCCCAGGTCTCTTGCAATCATAGCAGATGATTGGCTATTTCTTTTGAGATTCTTCCATCTTCTTATGAGGCTTCGTTTTGTGAAGCTTTTTTTTTTCATCAGCATGTTGTATCTTCCTATTATAAGAGCCAGCTCATCGTCTTCATCACTATCATCCCTTTGATCTTCCTCTTCCTTGGACTTCAACACAATAGTTCTTTTCCTCTTGTTGTTGTTGTTCTTTTCTTCTTCTTCTTTGAGTTCCATCTCATAGGTAATGAGGGACCCCATCAACTCATCAAGTGTAAGAGTCTTGATATTCTTTGACTCTTAGATGGCAGTGACTTTAGGCTTCCATTTCTTTGTCAAACACTTTAAAATCTTTCTAATAATTTCATGGTTAGGATAAGTTTTGCCAAGAGATTTCAAATTATTAATAATGTTAGTAAATCTAATAAACATTTTAGAAATAAACTCTTTAGGTTTCATCTTAAACAGTTCATAACTATGGACAAGCATGCCAATCCTAGTTTCTTTGACTTGATCAATCCCTTCATATGTAACTTGTAACATATCCCATATTTCCTTAGCTGTGTCACAACCTGAGATTCTATTAAATTCAGTTAGTGAAAGTGCACAATACAAGAGATTCATTGCTTTAGCATTACTTTGTTCCTTCCTAGTATCTTTTTCATCAAAAAATTTCTCAAGTTTTGGAATTAATTCCCTATCTTCTATAATGTTAGGCACTTCTATACCCTGAGTTATGGCTCTCCATGCATCATAGTCATTTGCTTGAACATATATTTTCATCCTAGCTTTCAAATAAGTGTAGTTTGTGCCATTAAACAGTGGAGGTCAATTTGTGGACTAACCTTCGATTGTACCATTTCCAATAATGGTTGTCATAATGTAGTATTGAAGACAAAGATCATAACAAAAAGAAATAGACCACTATAGCAGATTATAAATCTGCTTTGATACCAATTATTGCCCAAAAAAATACCCAAGAGGGGGTGAATTGGATTTTTCAAAAATTTATAATTTTAGCTCCTGTTGAAAACTTTTAAATTGTGATCTTGATAATTAGTGGTTGTAGTAGAAATAAGAACAATAATAACTAATAGAATTGACTAGCAATGGCACCACAACCTAAGAAGGGGTGAATTAGTTGTTTTAAAAAATATTAAAACTTTGTGGAGATTTTGAAAGAGAAAAATGAAACTAAAGAAGCACAACCAAAATAAATTGCAAACGGGACACAAGCGATTTATAATGGTTTGACTAAACCCAGTTTAATCCACTACCTTAACTCCTCACTAAGAATTTTAAAACATCTACTAAAACCTCCTACTTGATTACAAGTAGGCCTTCTTGTAATACCCGAGAATTTCTAAAGGACTCAAGAGTAAATTATCTTGGGGCAAAAATGGAAATTTTAAATAAATTGAGGTTATAGGGTAATTTCTTACCATTATGAATGACCGAATTGACTGCAGGGAGTGCCCTAGAGCCGAGATATCAAAGTAAAATGGTACAATATTGACAAGCATTTCGAGATAGGATTTATGGTATTAAAAGAAATCAGGACAAAAACGATTTTCAGTACAACCAAAATACAGCTATGATTTAGGCTGCAAAATCGAATTGTCGTATGGGACTTCCAAGAAGTCAATGGAATCTTGAAGGGGCTCCAGTTTTTCGTAAGTAACAATCCTGAGGTGGTTTGGGAATGAAATAATAGCCCGGTGAGGACATTGGGGCAGATTCGTCCTTATCGAGTAATCTTGGGTTATTAATTTTGAGTTTTCGATATCGAAATGCAAATTAATCTGATGTTTAAAGGCATAATTGCATTAAAGGAATTACCCAAGTGAAATTAAGATGGAAATTTGGGTTTAATGTGCAATTTCCTTTAGATTATAGTGTAATATATAGTTATACATAAATATATACATATGTGCGTGTGTGCTGTGGCAGCTTCCAAGAAGCTTTATGACCGAATTGCTTGGAGTAGTGGCCAAGTCTCGTTGGAAAAGTGGTGGCCAAGCCTGCTAAAGGTGGTGGGGCAGTGCAAAAACTATAAAAAGGTGGAGAAGTGAAGCAAAAAAATGGAAGTGAGATATAATACCCAGTATTTAATATCAAAGGTATTTCTAGAAGTTATTAGGTCAAAATGAAATTTATCAAAGTTTTAAGCCAATGTGTAATATTCAAAACTTGAACAAAAAGGCAAGCAACCAAACCAAGACAAAACTTGGAGGGTTAAAATGTTTAAAGAGTCATAGAATGTCAAAAACAAGGGATTTACAAAGGTTTTGGGTCAAAATTACGCGATTAGGGGCATTCGGGCTAAAGTACAGAATCTAGAAATTGATGGAGGGTGGCCAAAACGTGGGTTTTTCTAGACTTTCAAGGGTGTATTGATACATTCTAAACTTGTGGGGTCTAATGGAATAAGTGAAAAGTCTAGGGTTTGAGAGATAGGGGTAGAATCGAGAAATACCAAAAAATGAGAGGTGAAACTGTAATTACTAGAAGTTGGGTGTGAAACCTGCAAATCACCAGCCAACTTTGCAGCGACCGTCGTCAGAACTAGCAAGAGGCACTAGGATGTGCTCCAAACCATGATGGTTCGAATGAACCTAGCCATTAGCCGAGATCTATGGTAAATCAATGGGAATTCATTTTTAAAGAAAAATCGAATCTGGCCAAAAATATTGAAGCAATTTCATCGTGATTTAGTTTGATTTCAAGGCTTGTAATGATCATATTTGAGTCTTAGGAGGTGGGAAAGCTTGTTATTGGTTGAAAATTGGGTATAAATAGGGGTCGAATGGCCGAGGGTTTCAAAAAGAAATCAAAGTAGATTGGCCGTGTTTTAGCAAGAATCGAGTCTTGAGAATAAGGGGCTTTTGTTCCTCGAGTGTTAGGGAGTGTTTCTGGAAAATTTGGGAGCATTTGGTATAGGTTTTAAGGGGTTTTGGGAGTTAATCAGAAAATTGGGCCTCGCTGGAGCTGAGACCTATAATAGCCCATTTGAGGTTTTTTCAGTGTGTTTTTCCGACGATTGAGGGTACCCCTAGGATCGCCTCTTCAAGTACTTCAAGACGTTATAGCTTGTTTGGTCGTTGGAGGTCATCGCCGATGGTTGTCGTCGGAGAAGACGACTGGAGAAGATAAGGCGCGTGTGCTCATGCGTAGACTTCACTCTCAGCCACTCTCTTGGCCTGTGAGGGCGCGTGAGGTACAGAAAAAATTTGAAATTAATTTTATTATTTTGGTAAAATTATTTTATGAATATTTATGTAAAAATATTTGGAGAAACTAGTTGTTTGGTATTTATTATGGATTTCCGAAGGAAAGAAAGGTTTGGAAAAATAAAGAAAATTGAGGAAATTATGGGGAAAATAGAAATATTAATTTTATAATCATAATGGTAATTAGGAGATGACTTGACTGTTAGAAGGAAGGATTACATGATTTTCGAGGTGTGACACGCTTTTTGAGACAAAAATTAGCTTTTTCTTAATTAAGGTGAGAGGTTAGAATCTAGTCTTACCGTTGTTTTGAAAGTGTCTTGATGTGTGTGTAGTGAGTTCAGGTGAGCGGTTATACCCTCCAGAACTTGAGATACATCGTATAGGTGTTTTACTTGTGCACTTGTAGCATCATATGCATATTATTCATTTGGAATGTTGCATCAATTGTTTTATTTATGAAAAGTCGATGCATGGCACACGTTTTTCTCATGTCATCGAGGTCTTGATTTTGTGTTATTCTTATCGGGTGGGGTCTTCTTGAGAATGGGGCAAGGTTAATCCCAATGATCGGGTGACACGGTAGGGCACTCGGGGATTAAGTATGTCGTGGCAAGGTCAACCCCAATGGTGTGTGGAATGGATTTTTCACGGGAGGTTGAGTATGCTAGGGAGATTTCTCAGGTTAGACATGTTGCATGTGATATTTATCTTTATATGTCATGTACATGTGTTATTCATGCATTCAGTAGACTGTATCGTGCCATCACTTAGATGTTTTATCATCTAATATGGGTTATGCCCCTGGAACATTCTACGTTCCAGCTAGGGACTTCTGCAAGGGCAAGGACGTGGCCAATTGAGGGTCAATGGAGTTTGGAGTGATAGCTGAGGTACCGTTTTTGGGTCGTTAGTATTTATTTTTTGGTATATCTATGGACGGGCGCATGGATAGCGTTATTATCCTTTTGTGGCATTGTAATACGTATCTTGCTATGTATGAACCCCGTGGTAGGCCACGGTATTTGATGTTATGATATTATTTTTCCCTGTGTATGTTATGACTCATTTAGTTTAAGACTATGTATCTTGTTAGCTAAATGGGCAAGACTGGGGCTTCCGGGATTTCATCTGCATGTGAAGATTGTTCTTGAAACCACCGCGGGTGCTGGCCTGTGTAAGCATGTGAGATTGTTTATTGGACCATTGTATGTGTCAGGCATGTTGAAAGTTGTTCTTGCTGCACCGCGCATGATAATCAGAAAAAAAAAATCCCTAGGAATTCCCTTATAGTGGCACGCCCGACGAGGCGGGGTGTTACATGAGATGGAAGGGAAGTTAGCCGAAAGAAGCTAGGAGAAATGGCAGAAATAGAGGCTGAAGCTGGGCGAGCAAATGGCCGGGCAGTCGAGGGCGAACTAGAAACAATGTTGGTGGCCGAAGGAAACCCGAAAGCGACCGGAGCAGGTCGCAACAACAACCCGCGACCATAGTCGTGAGCTTACTGTGCTTGGGTAGCATCCATGGTCGCCGGAGCAGCCGCAATGATGGCTGCTGGAACGTCGGGCGGCGACCGGCAGGGTCAGGGAAGGTCGATGGTGGCCGGCGATGGTGGTAGCAGCCAGCGGCTGGCTCACACAGAGGGCTGGCCAAGAAGCTGGTTCACGCATGGGAAGAGCAAGGGAGGAAGAAAGAAGAAAGAACGAATGAAAAAGGAAAAAAAGAAAAAAAAAAAAAAGGAAGAGAAAGGAAAATGGAGGAAAAATGAGAAAATAGGAAGAAAAATTGAGAAAAATTAGGAAAAAGCTTTCGAAAAATCCCAAAAAATTCTAAGGATTAATTTGAGGCTAAAGAAGCATGGCAAAGCCAAGAATTTATTTAGACATGCATTTCAAGTCAAGGCACGCATATCGAGAAAGCCTGTAAGGCTAAGGTAAGGTGACTGGTTCTATCCCGAAGGTTGATTTAGTTTCGTATAAATGATTATATTGCGTCAAATGTGTAACACCCTGCCTTACACGGGCGCGTTACTATAAGGAAATTCCCGGGAATCTTTTTTTTTTTCTTTCAAAGTCTGTCACACACGGCGTCGTGGATACAATCTTCACATGCAAATGAAAAACCCGTCACATACAATGGCCGACGCCCGCGGTGATTCCAAAAACAATCTTCACATGCAGGTAAAAATCCCGAGAACCCCAGTCTTACTTGCTTAACTAACAAGATCAAAAGACTTAAGACTAAACGAGACATGATATAACACAACGGAATAAATACATCAAAGTGTCGTGGCCTACCACGAGTTTCATACAAAGTATTCCCGTACTGAAATATGTAATACACGCTGCAATATTACTAAATGATATCAGCAGTATCATATGATCGTTCGTACATATATCAAAATAACTTCTGACATCTTCAAAATGGTAATAACGACTATCGACTTAAGCACCGTTGGCCCCACCGGCCATCTCCTCGACCTTGCTGCAATCCCTAGCTGGAACGTTGAATATTCTAGGGGCATAACCCATGTTAGATGATAAAACACCTAAGTGATGGCATGAGACAGTTTACACAATGCATGAACAACATATGAGCATGGCATATACAGAAAATGACAGCATGAAAATATGTCTAACTTGAGAAATCTCCCTGACATACTAAACCTCCCGTGGAATAAAACCACTCCACATTCCGTTGGGGTTGACCTTGCCCCGACATACTTAATCCCTCGAGTGCCCTACCGTGTCACTCGTTTACCAAGATTAACCTTGTCCCATTCTCAAAAAGACCCCATCCCGTCCCATATGGACCCAACAACGACACAAAAATCAACACCCCGATGTTATGAAAATACACGCCACGCACCTTCTTGTTTTAAAAACAAAAATAGTTGATACAATGTATCATATGATAGATATGCATATGACGCCACAATGTGCACAAATGAAACACCTATGCAAAACAAACCGGGGTTCAAGTGGGTATAACTGCTCACTAGAACTGGTCCGATCGCATGGATCCTAAGCTTGGGAGGGTAAAACCACTCACCAGAACCCTCCATACACACTTCAAATCATATTTAAGACAAGACAAAACAAGAGTCAAACCACTCACCTCAAATCAGAAAAGTTTGAATTTTGCCTCGAAAAACGTGCCTCGTCTCGAAATTCGTGCAATCCTTCTTTCCAATTCACCAATCGTCTCCTATGCATCATTAGGACCTCAAAAATCAATATTTCTATTTTTCCTCAATTTTCTCTATTTTTCTTTATTTTTAAACCTTTCTTACCTTCGAAAATTCATAAAAAATACCTAACATCAAGTTTCACCAAATATTTTTCCATGATAATTCCTAAAATAATTTTACAAAAATTAAAAAATTAAAATCAAGGACAAACCCTACCTCACGCGCCACCTAGGAGTTCGGCGAGTGAAGCCCACGCGCGGCCGGTGCAGTCGTCTTCTCCGGTCTTCTTCTCCGGCTCCGGCGAACTCCAATGCTTCAAATGACCACAGGGGCTTGTAGAGCTTGATGAGGCGACCTCAATGGTGCCTTCAATCATCGAAAAAAGTCACCGGAGGTGGCTTTAAAAGCCAGTTGCAGGTCGCGGCGTCGGCAAACCCGATTTTTTGGCCAACTCACTGAAACCTTGCTATCTCTACACCAAACGATCCCAAATTCTCCAGAATTGATCCTTAAAACACAAAGAACAAAAGCCCCTTATCCTTAAGCCTCGATTCAGGCCAAAATGAGAGAAATTTGGTCAATTTTTGCTTTAACCCTTTCGGTCGAGAACTCCTTTTATACTCGACCTCGACCCAAATTTCCACCACCAATCGATTGCTCTTATCCCCTTAACCCTAGATCTAGCCTCCAAACCAATTAAGAAACCCCAAATCATGAGCTACAACCCTCACAAGATTCGGCCAAATCCAAAATTTTCTTCCGCCATTAAAACCGGTCACGTTGCCGCCGTGCTCGGCCAATGGCCACCCCCTGAAGCTTCATCATCACCTGAAGACCAATCTAGCACCTCTAGGCAAGCTTCCCGACGTCCAGAGGCGGCTGCCGGCGGCCATGTGCGGCGGTCGCGTTCACACTATGAAATTTTGAAAAATTGCATTTTAGCCCCTAGCCAACTTTTAATTACATTTTCTCCCATTTTTGGATACCCCTAGACTATCTAACACTTTCACTACTGCCCATAAGTTCCATACTTTTCATTTCCTCAAGAAATTTCTAAAAAATTTGTCGTTTTGACCTCCCTCGGATACTTTGTAAAATCTGCACTTTTGCCCGAATGCCCTTAATTGCATGTTTTTGACTTCAAACCTTTGAAAATCCCTTGATCTTGTTGAATATTGTTTATTTGGGAAATTTGACCTTTATTGGCTTGCTTGATGTAGTCCCTCGCCTTCTGTTTATGCTTGGAGTATTGCACTTAGGCCCAAAACTATTGTGAATTTCATTTTTGACCTCATAATTTTCGAAAATTCTCTTAACATTAAATACTGGGTATTACATCCTCCCCCTCTAAAAAGAAATTTCGTCCTCGAAATTACTAACTTATGACATTAAATAAATGCAGATAAGAAATTTTCATTTCTTCTTCGCATTCCCACGTAGCTTCTTCCTCGTCATGATTGCTCCATACTACCTTTACCAATGGGATAACCTTATTTCTTAAGACTTGGTCTCTTCGATCTAAGATTTGCACTGGCTCTTTCGGGTATGTTAGATCGTTTCGTATCTCAACAATCTCATTTCGAAGTACTTGAGTAGGATCCGGCTCATGTTTCCGTAGTTGAGACACGTGAAATACGTTGTGGATATTTGATAATGCCACAGGTAATGCTACTCTGTAAGCTACTAACCTAATTTTCTCCAAAATTTCATAGGGTCCTATATATCTTGGGCTTAATTTCCCTTTCTTTTTTCCTCGAATCACTGATTTGAATGGAGAGACCTTTAAATATACCTTGTCACTGATCGAAAATTCCAAATTTCTCCTTCGTTGGTCAGCGTACGATTTCTGACGACTTTGACTTGTCCTCATTTTCTCCTGAATTTTCTTGATCTTCTCAGTAGTTGTTTGAACAATCTCAGGTCCAATTAATCCTACTTCTCTAGTCTCTACCCAGCAGAGTGGTGTTCTGCATTTTCGTCCGTACAATGCCTCGTAAGGGGCCATTCCAATGCTACTGTGGTGCCCATTGTTGTAGGAAAATTCTACCAGAGGTAGATGTTTCTCCCAGCTTCCTGAGAAATCCAAGATGCATGCCCTTAGCATGTCTTCGAGCTTCTGAATTGTTCGCTCGGATTATCCATCGGTTTTAGGGTGATAAGCTGTGCTGAGCTTTAACTGTGTTCCCATACACTTGTGGAAACTTTCCCAAAATCTTGACGTAAATCGTGGGTCTCGATCTAACACTATGCTTGCAGGGATTCCGTGTAATTGTATAATTTCCTCAATATATAGCTGAGCTAAAGCATGAGTCGGTTGGCTTATCTTAATAGGTAAGAAATGTGCCGACTTGGTCAATCGATCCACTATTACCCAAATAGCATCGTTTCCCTTGGGACTTCGAGGCAGATTAGTCACAAAATCCATAGTGACGTGATCCCACTTCCACTCGGGAATATCCAGTGGTTGCAGCATTCCTCCCGGAAACTGATGCTCAATTTTTATACGTTGATAGGTATCGCATTGTGCCACGTACCGTGCTACATCTTTTTTCATTCTAGGCCACCAATAAATTTCTCTAAGGTCCTTGTACATCTTTGTGGCTCCTGGATGTATAGTGTACTTAGCTCGATGAGCTTCCTTTAAGATGTTTTGCCTCAATTCTTGATCTTTTGGCACATAAATTCTTCCTTGGAATCGTAGTATACCATCATGATAACTGAATTTAGGTACCTTAACTTGATCATTCTTGTCTATCCATTGACTTCTTCTTGTGTCTATCTGAAGAGCTGACCTGATTTGATTCACCATATCAGGTTGAATTGTCAGGTTTGCCAAATATCCCTTGATCGGCTTAGGTTTAACACTTACTGTCAAGTGGCTGAAATCCTCAATCATTTCCCATTCCTTAACCATCATGCTAGCCACTATGTCAGAGCTTCTTTTGCTAAGAGCATCTACAACTACGTTTGCCTTCCCTGGATGATAGGAAATGGTACAATCATAATCTTTCAAGTATTCCATCCATCTTCGTTGTCCCATATTCAGCTCCTTCTGATAAAAAATGTACTTTAAACTCTTGTGGTCTGTAAAATTTTCAAATTGCTCTCCGTAAAGATAATGTCTCCATAACTTCAAAGCATAAATTATGGCTGCTAACTCCAAATCGTGAGTCGGATAGTTCTGCTCATGCCTCTTCAATTGTCGAGATCCGTAAGCGATCACTTTCTCGTCTTGCATTAGAACGCATCCCAAACCTATTCCGAAGCATCGCTATACACCACATATTTTCCTGATTCTGTTGGCATTGCCAAAATCGGTGCTGTGGTTAGTCGTGCCTTAAGTTCTTGTAAGCTTTGCTCACACTTTTCGTCCCATTCGAACTTGACTTCCTTTTGTATCAATCGGGTAAGTGGAGCGGATATCTTCGAGAATCCTTCTAGAAACCTTCTGTAGTATCCAGCTAATCCCAGAAAACTTCAAATTTCCCCGACATTCTTAGGTGCTTGCCATCTTTGAATTGCTTCTATTTTTGGTGGATCGACGGCTATACCCTCTGCAGAAATTATGTGTCCAAGAAAAGCTACCTGAGTAAGCCAAAATTCACATTTTGAAAACTTGGCGTACAACTGGTGATGCTTTAAGGTCTACATAACTATCCTCAAATGATCCTCGTGTTCTTTTTCATTGGCAGAGTATATCAAAATATCATCTATGAAAACTATTACGAACTTGTCCAAGAAGGGTCTAAAAGTTCGGTTCATTAAGTCCATAAATGCAGCAGGTGCATTAGTTAATCCAAACGGCATCACTAAATATTCGTAGTGACCATACCGTGATCTAAAAGCAGTCTTGGGTACATCTTCTGGTTTGATCTTCATCTGATAGTATCCTGATCGAAGGTCTATCTTAGAAAATATCCTAGCTCCTTGAAGTTGATCAAACAATTCTTCAATCCTAGGCAACGGATACTTGTTCTTTATAGTTACCTTATTCAACTGCCGATAATCGGTACACATCCGCAAAGTACCATCTTTCTTCTTTACGAACAGAATCGGAGCTCCCCAAGGTGACGCACTAGGTCTGATAAATCCTTTGTCGATCGAGTCCTGCAATTGCTCCTTTAATTCCCTCATTTCAACTGGGGCCATCTTGTATGGAGGTATGGATATAGGTTGCGTACTGGGTACAAGATCTATTGAAAATTCAATTTCTCTAGGGGGTGGTAATCCTGGTAAGTCTTCAGGAAAGACCTCAGGGTACTCATTCACGACCCTCACCGACTCTAATTCGAGATTCTTCTTGCTTGTCTCCGGTTTGGCTGATTGCATTGCTTGCAGAATCACGCCATGCTTTCTTTTACTATTCTGGCCTTGGAACGAAATCCATTCCCCACTAGGTTTATGTAAGCTCACTGTCTTATTCTTGCAATCCACTTTAGCTTCATGTGTCGATAGGAAATCCATTCCTATGATTACATCGAAATCTTGAATATCTAACATGGCTAAGTTTATCTTGAAACTTTCCCCTCCCATATCCAGATTGCAACCCTGACATCCCACTGCTGTCTCTAAGGTTGAACCCATAAGTGTAGCTATTAACATTTGATAACCTAACTTCCTAGGTTCTAGCTTTAGACTTTCTACTGATGCATGCGAAACAAACGAATGCGTAGCACTCGGGTCTATTAAAGCATGAACTGGAATGTTTGAAAAGAGTAGTGTACCTTCAATTACTGTAGGATCGGCCTCAGCATCCTCACAAGTTAAATTGTACACCCGGCCAGGACGAACATTCGGTGCTCCTCCACTTGACGGCTCCATCTTTTGTTTCTTTGGGCACTCTCGCGAGATATACCCTGGTTGTCCGCAGTTATAGCACACCACTTTTCCCTGGTACCCGACTTGGGGCATTCCTTCGATCTTTGGGCAATTTCTTCCAATGTGGCCTTCTTCGCTGCAAGCATAGCATTTCACGATGCATTTTTTTCCAAAGTGCTTCTTCTTACACCGAGGGCACTTCCCATCATCCTTAGATTGAGCTGTTACATTTCCCGACTTACTACCCTTGCTCCCTTCTTCAGTCTTGATTATTTTCACCCTCGTCAGGTTTCTTTCAATAGTCAGAGCTCGATGTAATGCTTCCTTGTAAGTGTCAATGTCCCATCCGCTTAACACTTGCTGAAGACTTACTTGCAATCCTGAAATAAACTTCTGTGCCTTCTGACTTTCGTCGGTTTCGTACATAGGCACGTACTTAATCAATTGAGTGAATCGGTTGTCGTATAGATTCACAGACATCTCGTCAGTCTGCTTGAGTCTCATAAACTCCCAGATTCTTTCTTCCTTCCAGCTTTTGGGAAAATACTTGGCGTTAAACTCTTCCTTGAATCCCGCCCAGGTATATACTGGCGCATCTTCATCTTCTTCCTCGCGTTCTTGTTGAGATCTTATCATCGAATGCTCGGTAGATTGCCACCACCGACCTACTTCTTCTTCCAACGTATAAGTTGCACACCTTACTTTCTCCTCTTCACTGCACTGTAGGTGTTGAAGTAGTTTCTCTGTCTGCTCAAGCCAGTACTCGGTTGAGCTAGGATTGTCACCAATCCTTCCTTTTAACACAGGGGGTCTCAAGTGTCGGTATCGCTCCAATGCCGTGGTCGTGTGCCGAGTAGGCTCCTCTCGACTCACGTATGTCAGCATGTTCTCTAAAAATCGCTCCATTCTCTCAAATCAGTCCTCACTGGAACTCGATTCTCCGACATATCTTTTATTTCCTCCTGAGTGATTCCTGCGATCACCCTGGTCACCGGGATTACTTTCCTCCCTTCTCCCATTTCCGTCGTGGGCTGCATCTCGGAGTCTTCGTGTATTCACCATCTAAAGTGAATCACGGAAACAAATTATGCACAAGACAAGAGTATTTCTATATAAGAGGGACAGTTTTATTTATCAACAGTATCCCACAAAACATAACAACTTAGCACAACTGAAAAGGAAATAGACATAACATCTTATTATATTTTATATATTCCTTCTTCCTTCAGTTATCTCTTCGACCTTGATCAGTAGTACTTCGGCCTCCAGATCCACGTTTCCTTGTGGTCCCCGTCACTGTCAGATGCCACTGGGGGTCCTTCATCATCATCCTAAGCCTCCTGAGATTCCTCATCGGAACTGATGTCGATGACCTCAACCTCGGGATTTGCAACACCTTCTTCCTGATTTTCCTCATCCATAACTTCCCCATGTAGGTCCTCATGCTCGTCCCTCATCCTTGTGCAAAATTCATGTAAAGAGTCATAATCCCAGATCTCCCATAACCATTGAGCGAAATTCTTCCACTCTCCTTCCATCTGGTCAATAAGATAACCGATTTGATACTCTGCCAGATCTATCAACTGTCGGTAACTTGGAGGTACATCGTCAATAATTTCCTCCATCGCATTCAGAAACTCATTCATACCTTCCTCTTGTGGGTGTCCACGAGCTTCAATCCTATTTGCCCAAGGTGACAGTAGCACTTGATCTACCATGGCTTGCTAATAATACACGAATGTTTTCTCAGAAACCTCCAACATGTATTTCCCAAAATTTCTGTATGACTCTTAGAATTCATAGCCTTATTCTAAGTTAACAATCCTAACCATGCTAAGTTCAATAACCTAGCCTATCCATCCTAGGGTTTTAACCTAGGGCTCTGATAAGGAAATTCTTGGGAATCTTTTTTTTTTTTTTCTTTCAAAGTCTGTCACACGCGGCGCCGTGGATACAATCTTCACATGCAGATGAAAAACCCGTCACATACAATGGTCGACGCCCGCGGTGATTCCAAGAACAATCTTCACATGCAGGTAAAAATCCTGAGAACCCCAGTCTTACTTACTTAACTAACAAGATCAAAAGACTTAAGACTAAACGAGACATGATATAACACAGCGGAATAAATACATCAAAGTGTCGTGGCCTACCACGAGTTTCATACAAAGTATTCCCGTACTGAAATATGTAATACAAGCTGCAATATTACTAAATGATATCAACAGTATCATATGTTCGTTCGTACATATATCAAAATAACTTCTGACATCTTCAAAATGGTAATAACGACTATCAACTTAAGCACCGTTGGCCCCACCGGCCATCTCCTCGACCTTGCTGCAATCCCTGGCTGGAACGTTGAATGTTCCAGGGGCATAACCCAGGTTAGATGATAAAACATCTAAGTGATGGCATGAGACAGTTTACACAATGCATGAACAACATATGAGCATGGCATATACAGAAAATGACAGCATGAAAATATGTCTAACTTGAGAAATCTCCCTGACATTCTCAACCTCCCGTGGAATAAAACTACTCCACATTCCGTTGGGGTTAACCTTGTCGCGACATACTTAATCCCTCGAGTGCCCTACCATGTCACTTGTTTACCAAGATTAACCTTGTCCCATTCTCAAGAAGACCCCATCTCGTCCCATATGGACCCAACAACGACACAAAAATCAACATCCCGATGTTATGAAAATACACTCCACGCACCGTCTCGTTTTAAAAACAAAAACAGTTGATACAATGTATCATATGATAGATATGCATATGACGCCACAATGTGCATAAATGAAACACCTATACAAAACAAATCGGGGTTCAAGTGGGTATAACCGCTCACTAGAACTGGTCCGATCGCATGGATCCTAAGCTTGGGAGGGTAAAACCACTCACCAGAACCCTCCATACACACTTCAAATCATATTTAAGACAAGACAAAACTAGAGTCAAACCACTCACCTCAAATCGAAAAAGTTCAAATTTTGCCTCGAAAAACGTGCCTCGCCTCGAAATTCGTGCAATCCTTCTTTCCAACTCACCAATCGTCTCCTATGCATCATTAGGACCTCAAAAATCAATATTTCTATTTTTCCTCAATTTTCTCTATTTTTCTTTATTTTTAAACCTTTCTTACCTTCGGAAATTCATAAAAAATACCTAACATCAAGTTTCACCAAATATTTTTCCATGATAATTCCTAAAATAATTTTACAAAAATTAAAAAATTAAAATCAAGGACAAACTCGCGCCCTCACGCGCCACCTAGGAGTTCGGCGAGTGAAGCCCACGCGCAGCCGGTGCAGTCGTCTTCTCCGGTCTTCTTCTCCGGCTCCGGCGAACTCCAATGCTTCAAATGACCACAAGGGCTTGTAGAGCTTGATGAGGCAACCTCAATGGTGCCTTCAATTGTTGAAAAAAGTCACCGGAGATGGCTTTATAAGCCAGTTGCAGGTCGCGACGTCGGCAAACCTGATTTTCCGGCCAACTCACTAAAACCTTGTTATCTCTACACCAAACGATCCCAAATTCTCCAGAATTGATCCTTAAAACACAAAGAACAAAATCTCTTTATCCTTGATCCTTGATTCAAGCCAAAATGAGAGAAATTTGGTCAATTTTTGCTTTAACCCTCTCGGCCGAGAACTCCTTTTATACTCGACCTCGACCCAAATTTCCACCACCAATCGATTGCTCTTATCCCCTTAACCCTAGATCTAGCCTCCAAACCAATTAAGAAACCCCAAATTATGAGCTACAACCCTCGCAAGATTCGGCCAAATCCAAAATTTTCTTCCGCCATTAAAACCGGTCACGTCGTCGCCGTGCTCGACCAATGGCCACCCCCTGAAGCTTCATCATCACCTGAAGACCAATCTAGCACCTCTAGCCGAGCTTCCCGACGTCCAGAGGCGGCTTCCGATGGCCATGTGCGGCGGTCGCGTTCACACTATGAAATTTTGAAAAATTGCATTTTAGCCCCTAGCCAACTTTTAATTACATTTTCTCCCATTTTTGGATACCCCTAAACTATCTAACACTTTCACTACTACCCATAAGTTCCATACTTTTCATTTCCTCAAGAAATTTCTGAAAAATTCGTCGTTTTGACCTCCCTCAAATACTTTGCAAAATCTGCACTTTTGCCCGAATGCCCTTTAATTGCATGTTTTTGACTTCAAACCTTTGAAAATCCCTTGATCTTGTCGAATATTGTTTATTTGGGCAATTTTACCTTTATTGGCTTGCTTGATGTAGTCCCTCGCCTTCTGTTTATGCTTAGAGTATTGCACTTAGGCCCGAAACTATTGTGAATTTCATTTTTAACCTCATAATTTTCAAAAATTCTCTTAACATTAAATACTGGGTATTACAAAATGGCTATGTTTTGTAAAAATGCATAGCGTGTGGGTTTTTCATGACATTGTTATATCTAAAATCATGTCATTGTTATGATGTCTAGTGGGATGGGATGGGGTCTTCTTGAGAATGGGGCAAGGTTAATCCCAGGTGATTGGGTGACGTGGATGGGCACCCAGGGATTAAGTATGTCAAGGCAAGGTCAATTCCAACGGTGTGTGAAATGGATTTTCCATGGGAGATTGAGTATTCCAGGGAGATTTCTCAAGTTAAACGTGTTGTATGTTATCGTAGTCTGTATATGCCATGCTCATGAACATACATGTATTCTATAAACTATTTTTATGCCATCACTTAGATGATTCAGCATCTAATCTGGGTTATGCCCCTGAAATATTCAAACATTCCAAACGAGGGTTGCGGCAGGGACGAGGACATGGTTAGTTAGAGCTGATGGAGTACGAGCATGACAGTCGTAGTTTACATTTTTGAAGTCATGTAATCTTTATTTGATTTGAATACAGTTGTATGAACGATTGTGGTTATCTATGGTATTAAGTTTTATTATTTTTGCTGCGTAATGATATGCTTTATTTAGCTTGGATTTATTGATCTTGATAAGTTAGATAATCATCGCTGGGGTTCTAGGATTTTTGTGAGCACGTGAAGATTGTTCTTTTGTTATATCGCAGGTGTTGATTTTATGTATGGAGAGAAAGAAAATCCTGGTAAATCCCTTATAGTGGCACGCCAGACGCGGCGGGGTGTTACACTTCTAGTCACCAAGACTAGGAAATACAAACTCCTATTATCCAAGTAGGCCCTCTAGAAATCTTACTAGGCAAATACAAGAAATTTACAATAAGAGATCATCTGAGAGATAAATCTTCTTAGTTGCAAGATCTTTCAAAAATAATACAAAACTTGAAATCAAATAATATAAATTAAATGCAAAACTTTTGAGAGAAAATAAATAGAACAATTGAGCACTTGAAAGATTTAAACATTTGAATGCTTCTAATAAATTCTCTTAGAGCTTTAAATGATCCACCACCCTTTATTTATAGTGTTTGATGAGTGCATCCAAAAATATGGCCATTGCAATTAGTGAGCTTCCAAAACTAACCGTTGGAGAAGTTTGCGAGAAAAACAATTGACATATTCATAGAATTAGTCGACAGGTTAGTTCAAAAATTTAAAAATCGATCAACATTAGTAGCAAAAAAGGTTGACATGCTCAAAAACAGTCAATCGATTTGCATGTAGTGCTTGTAGACCGTTCACAACCGAGAGTAAAAAATTGACCGGTTGACAAGCTATAAGAGCCGGTTGACAACAAGGACTAAAGTGGTCGACAGTTCCTTAGAACCGATCAACAACTTGTCTATTGCTTTTCAAGAATTTTGCTCTATTTTCTCCAACACTTTAAAACCAATTTTGAATCACATTTAGGAGAATCTTTTGAGTCATAAAACTCTATTTTTTCAATCTCCCTCAAGATATATTGAAAATGAAATGTTGAAATTGATTTTCAATTGAAACCAAAATCATTTTACAAATTGATTTAAGGCAAAAACATAAGAAAAATGTTTTCCATCATCAAAACCAAAACCAATAGCAAAATAAAAATAACAAAAAGTAACCATAAATAACATGAGAATTTTTATAGAGGTTCGGCTCTAAGAGCTTAGTCCTCTCTCTTAAGACTGCGCTTGAGGTTTTACTAAGTGAAATGTAACACTAGTTTTTAATTAGTGTTAGAACTAACATACAATCCCTTGCCCAAACAAAAACCATTAGCACATTACTAGCATATACAAACCCCTTAACAACAAGTGAGTAAAACCACAAACTTGAAAATAGAGACAAATTAAACAAGTCATCAATTCTAAGAATTCCACTAACCAACACACTTTTAGCTCTTTGAACTTTCTCACTTTTGTTTGAATGTTCTTCAATTAGTTTGTTCTATGCTGCTTGAGCCTCCAAACTTACCCTATAAATATACATCTCCAGAAAATTAGTTGTTACAAAGAAGGGCGAAAAATAATTTTGAAATTCAAAAAATCTTTAGGCTTTTTTAGGCTGCAACTAATACATTCCAATATCTATAAGTATCTTTGTTTATAAACACATCATAAATATATTGTGTACAAAAACCAATCAGAGAAAGTTGGAAAAAGATATGGGAGACAACCTAATATCATAATTAAATATAAGCTTTTTGAGATAAGAAGTTTATAAGAAAATTAGAGAACACATCAAAGGGGGACAGATCTGAAGTCAAACCACATTTTCTCCAAAAAGAGATTTTACTTTTTTCATGAGAAAAAAATGTACTTATCAAATTATGATTTTAAAGTATAAGAAGAAAAAAACATCTATTTGAATTTATTTTTGAACAAGCAACAAAAGATGTAGAAAACAAAGATAAAGTGTATTTGATGAAAAACCAATCTTAAAATGAAAAACTTTTATGAAAATCTCATATTTTGAAATAAGTTTTTCATATTTCGAAACAAGCATGATTAGTGTTTTGGCGCGAATGTTCAAATGTTTGAAAATCTCAAAATTCATGCATCATGTTTCGAAACCAACTTTCCATGTTTCGAAACATCATTTTGCCATGTTTCTATACATGTTTCGAAATGTCTTTTTGTTAAGGTTTCAATGTTTGCTAAGTTTATATGCTATATTTCAAAACCTGTTTGAAAACTAAGCATATGTTTCGAAACCTATATCGTATGTTTCAAAACATCTAACTTTGTCAGCATAATATTTGAAAATCTGTCATGCTTTTACACTTTAGTTCGAAAGCTATTTAAAAGCTTTCTTTTGGAATAATCTCCATACCCTGATGTTTTAATTTCAAATATTTTGTAAGTGGAGAATAAAACAAAATCATTTTATTTTTAAAAGATGTCTTCCACTCTTTGTCTCTTGGTACATATCCAGCTGTAAAGGCTGGATGTTTTAAAACATGGTATCTATGTTTCGAAACTTCTGTGTAAAAATGTGTTGTTTCGAAACCTATAATGTGTGTTTCAAAACCTACTTTATCATCTTGTCTCTAACAGTTATAATTAGCCAAAACTCTATCTTTTTTGTATATATATCAATTCTTTAAAGACATGGAGCACCTCTTACAAGCATACATAAGTTTACATATCTACAAGAGATATTTTCCACAAACACAAGCAAACGAACCCTTTCAACAAGCTCTCAAAGAAGATCCTTTCAATTAATCCTTGGTGTGCATTGTGGTGTGAAAAGGAGAAGCAAACTAAAACCGAAGCTCTCATCATTTCAAGCTCTCCTCACTCCATACCAATAGGTTTGTAATAACTATTTGGTAAGGTATTTAATTATATTCAAATTGTTGGGTTGTAAAAGATAAGTGTTATTTATCTTGTTGTAAGGTTTGAGTTGAGCCCGAAAAAACTCATTGTGTAAGGTTTTAGGGTGAACCGTGGTAAAACCCTTGGTGTCGTTGATCACTAGTGAAAGTGATTGTGTTTACAAATCCTTCAAGTCGGTAAGCTTGAAGGTAGTGGAGTAGGCGAGTGCCGAACCACTATAAATCTTGTGTGTAATTTGTTTTACTATTTTACTTGCTTATTCTAATTGATCATGCTTTCAAAAGAATCGTTTTCAAAAGTTAAAAGTTTCAAAATAAGCTAAATAGAGAGGAAAGTTTCAAAACATATCATTGTAGGTTTCGAAACATACTTGACAGAAAGTTTGGTTTTCAAACATACTTACTTATATTTCGAAACATACTTAACAGAAAGGTATATTTCGAAACATGGTATGTTTCGAAACATAGTGTCCTACATGCTATAAGTTTTTAAACTATCAAAAATTTACCCAAATCCCAATTCACCCTCCTCTTAGGATATATTTGTCATTATATAGAACGAATAGGGTTTGTGTGAATAGAAAGTTAATTAGAGAGAGATAAACTCGAGAGGTGCCGATCCATGGCTTCTTCATTTAGTGACTGTCAGTTTGGGGTTGATTCGATTGGGTCAATGGAGACCTACGGGTGACTTCAAGAGATTTTCTCTTTGATGACTCTTATGTCTTTCGAGGATTAATCTGGATAATGTATTGAGTCTTCGAAATGGCTCGGGAGAGTTTGTTCACTCTCTATTTCTTTCATGGAATGAAGCTAGGTTTGTTATGGGATAGGTTTCAGCTTAGACTATGCGGGATTGTGATGAGTGGCCAAGAGTCTATGGCATGTGGTCTTTGTATTTTATTTCCAGTATATCATCAGTTCATGTGCATGCAGAGGCATGAGATATGCATTTGGGGGCTTCATGCGACTAGTGTGCTTGGCCACAGGCATATTTCATTAGATGTGTTTTCCTAGTGAGGCGAGCAAGGCATGATACATGATTTTATGGGGGCTATGTATCATCGTTTATGCTCATTATGCCTCTGCATCATATTTAGACACGAGCACTGCATCATATGGGGGCTATGTATCAACGTTTATGCTCATATATCATTGCATTAATTTGTGCATTGCATGGTTACTGGCGTCGTGTGGGGGTGTTGTGATGGGTTTATGAACGCAACTGGTGTGCCAGATAGATGAGTTTGTAGTTGCAGCTGGCGTGCCTGATTTACGAACACAGTTTGCTTACCAAATTTATACGTGCCGCTCCAGGTTCCGATCGCGCCGACCCAAGAGAGCTTTGCCCCAGTGAGTTATTTATTCTGTCTTTCAAGACAGTGACATGTTTGTGATAGGGAATTGGGTGTCATGTGTCTTATGTGGGCCCTAAGGACCAGTATGTGCATATTTTACTATGAGACGTATTTATATATCTATCATGAGATTCATGGACATGTGATGCATGGTTGGTTGTCATGCTTTGCATGAGTTTTGCACTTGGGTGCGAGTTATCTTTAACTTCCATACTCTTGTCAGCATTTCATTTCTTATATGCTTACTGAGTCTTATGACTCACTCTTAGTTTTCTTCATTCCAAGTAAGGGCAAGGCTAAGTGTGAGGGCGAGGCTAGCAATCTTTGAGCTATCCCGATAAGTGGTGTATAGGGTAGTCCTACTAGATCCTAGTTTGGTGTATATCTTGTGATTTTGTGCCATGGATGTTTAGCTTTTGAGTATCTAGCACTCTTTTGTATGTGTATATGTATATACCATGTAACCCTATGACCGGTTATCTTTCATATGCATGCCTAGGATGTGAGTTTATGCTTCCACTGTTATTTCTTCAGTATGAGTTCAAGTGATCCTAGTTGAGCATGCATGGTAGGTCAAGGTAGTTCCTTTTCTATTTTCTCTACACCTCATGAGCTCTCGCTTGGGTTCTTCGGCTTGGCTAGGGTATCCGGGTGGGGGCCTCACTGATTGATGTTAAAAAAATGCAATATTTGTTATGTTTTTATTACCTCCTAATCCATTTGATCGACTTAAAATCTCCAGAATTGCTTGTTGCAGCCCAAAAGAAGGAAAAGAGATGAAAGAATGACTCATACTCTCCAAAAGCATGATTGAAAGAGGAATAAAAAGTCAAGAAATAAAGGTGTCCTAATGAAAGTCAAAGCCATTCGAATGAGTCTTCAAAGGTATTCAAATATGGAGCAAAACAGAAGAGAGCTGCTCAAACATTCGAATAAATCATTCAGACATTCGAATATGCAAGATATCGGGTATGTATTCAGATAAGCTTGGCCTAATTCGAATAAGAAGTAACAAAAATCAAGATCTCCAGATAAGATTGTGCATATTCGAATGAAATCCAAGTCATTCGAATGAGCCGACCATAAGAAGAAATTCGGATGAGCACATCGTTTGGAAGCAGTGAAGACATATTCGAATGAAATCCAAGTCATTCGAATGAAGTTGAAGAAGAAAGGAAATCTATTCGAATGAAGGCTAAGTAATTCGAATGAGAAGCAACCCAAGGAATTCCATATTCGAATGCTCTCCAAGTCATCCGAATGCAATGAAGAAGTCAAGAGAAAAATTAGAAATTCATTCGAATAGAAGTACTGTTGCATTCGAATGACCGAGAAAATTGCAGTGTAAGGAACAGTAAAGCATGAAATTCATTCGAATAGGACTAAAATTCATTCGAATGAGCCGATCAGCCAAAAGAAACTCAGCAAGCATTCGAATATCTCTGCTAGTCATTCGAATGAGCAGCCGAACAAAAATTCTGACATGCGCAAATACACGCGGTGGCTCTAAGGTAAATTCGACCAACTTTTTGAACAACTTTTCAAATGGTCCCCACTTCCATGCGCCATAAGCTTAAAAAGGGACCAACATTCTTTGGAATCAGAAGTTGGCGAGGGCAGAAGATACTGAGAAAAATAACACAAAAAAAGAGAAGATCATTGGAAAGTGCAGAGTTTTTTTTTTCTTTTCCTTTTGTCTGTGCTCCTACTTTTGTTCTTGTCTGTATTTCCTTCTTTGCGTATAGCACTTCAGTTACTCTAGTTGTTCTTGCTAATTCTGAGCTCTGTATTACAAGTCCATTTTAATTTCTACTTCAAGTTGTAGTTCGTTTCAGTAATCAATACAGCAGTAGTTTACCAAGTTCTTATCTGTTGTCTCAGTTTATTTCCTTTACGAATCGTGTATTCATCTGTAGAGATTAGTTTTAGTCGTGCACTTCCTATGAAGATGTGTGGCTAATTCGATTCTTGGGTTAAGGCAAAGATGGTGCCCAAAGCCACTGATGAGTCAATATAACAGAACTCCATATGTCAAAGTAACAAAAGCAAAAGCAGTTTGGGAAATGTTATTAACGAAAACCTCAGGCTTGGATTGGTTCGTACGCCTAACTTAGAGTCTCCATGCCATGTATGGGGGCTGCTTGACCTGGAAACGTTTTCATACCCAAGCCCCGAGCATTTATTTTGTCAAAACATTATTTATACACTGATTTATGATAGCTTCTTACCTTAGAGTCTCCATGTCATGTATGGAGGTTGCTTGAGCAAAGAGTTATCATCATCTCAGTAGTACATTTAATGGTTGAAAACCCAAGCTATTTGAGCTGCTAGTTACATCACAGAAAGCTATATGGTGAATCAGTTGGGTTTGGCACCAGATTTGTTTTGACTCAAGATCTCTCCATTTCCAGATTACAGTTATATCACATTTAGTTTTATCTCATTTTATAATTCCGTTAATCAAAAGAACTGGCGTGGTTATCTCCTTCCATGAGTAATCTCCCTGTGAGTCGACCCGGTCTTGCCCGGAAAAATTACATATAAATTTTCTGCTACAATCACACTCGTGCACTGGCGAGTCTAAACGCCTCATCCTATCTGTGAACATAATTAGTTGCTAAATCAGCTGAATTAGTGAAAGAAAAATACAAAAAGTGATAAATGCAGGGTGAGCGATGCAGCAAATTTTGGCGCCGTTGCCGGGGAGATTAAGGTAAGCCAAATAATCATCCCTAGTCCTTTTTCTTTTTACTTCTGTTCTTTAATTTCTCTTCTCTGTCTGTTTGGTCTGGTGTATGAGACTTAGATCCGGTAGAGTGGTTGAACAAGTGTTACATTCAGAAAGTACTCCATCTGATTTTGAGTTTTCATTGCCACACTCATTTATGGCTCAACCAAACAACATGTCTGAACATGGGAGTGACCACGGTGACCCTGAACCTGTTGATCAGGAATTGATTAGACCTCTTAGGGAGTACCTTCACCCTCCAAGACAGACAACACCCTCGTGTATCATCCTTCCCATAAATCACCATAGGTTCAATTTCAAACCTGGCACAATCCAATTGTTGCCCACATTCCATGGTATGGATTCTGAAAATCCATACACTCATATGAAGGAATTCGAGGAAGTATGTAGCACTTGCATGGATCATACAGCAAATGTATAGGGGCTGCTTGACCTGGAAACGTTCTCATACCCAAGCCCCGAGCATTTATTTTGTCAAAACATTATTTATACACTGATTTATGATAGCTTCTTACCTTAGAGTCTCCATGTCATGTATGGAGGTTGCTTGAGCAAAGAGTTATCATCATCTCAGTAGTACATTTAATGGTTGAAAACTCAAGCTATTTGAGCTGCTAGTTACATCACAGAAAGCTATATGGTGAATCAGTTGGGTTTGGCACCAGATTTGTTTTGACTCAAGATCTCTCCATTTCCAGATTACAGTTATATCACATTTAGTTTTATCTCATTTTATAATTCCGTTAATCAAAAGAACTGGCGTGGTTATCTCCTTCCATGAGTAATCTCCCTGTGAGTCGACCCGGTCTTGCCCGGAAAAATTACATATAAATTTTCTGCTACAATCACACTCGTGCACTGGCGAGTCTAAACGCCTCATCCTATCTGTGAACATAATTAGTTGCTAAATCAGCTGAATTAGTGAAAGAAAAATACAAAAAGTGATAAATGCAGGGTGAGCGATGCAGCAAATTTTGGCGCCGTTGCCGGGGAGATTAAGGTAAGCCAAATAATCATCCCTAGTCCTTTTTCTTTTTACTTCTGTTCTTTAATTTCTCTTCTCTGTCTGTTTGGTCTGGTGTATGAGACTTAGATCCGGTAGAGTGGTTGAACAAGTGTTACATTCAGAAAGTACTCCATCTGATTTTGAGTTTTCATTGCCACACTCATTTATGGCTCAACCAAACAACATGTCTGAACATGGGAGTGACCACGGTGACCCTGAACCTGTTGATCAGGAATTGATTAGACCTCTTAGGGAGTACCTTCACCCTCCAAGACAGACAACACCCTCGTGTATCATCCTTCCCATAAATCACCATAGGTTCAATTTCAAACCTGGCACAATCCAATTGTTGCCCACATTCCATGGTATGGATTCTGAAAATCCATACACTCATATGAAGGAATTCGAGGAAGTATGTAGCACTTGCATGGATCATACAGCAAATGAGGATGTTGTAAGGTTAAAACTTTTCCCATTCTCACTGAAAGATAAGGCAAAAATGTGGTTAGGCACTCTCCTACCTAGATCTATAGGAACTTGGAGAGAAATGCAAGCAACTTTTTTGAAAAAATATTTTCCTGCCAACAGAACCGCTACTCTTCAAAGACAAATCATGAACTTCGCCTGTAAATCAAGTGAAAATTTTGCCCAAGAGTGGGAAAGATTCAAAGATCTTCTCCACACTTGTCCGCACCATGCCTTTGAGCAATGACGAGTGGTCAGTTTCTTTTATGACTCACTCACGCCCCAATTAAAAATGTTGGTTTCTACAATGTGTAATGGATAATTCTATGAGAAAACTCCAGAAGAAGCGTTTCACTTCTTTGACACATTGGCTGAAAATACAAGAAATTGGGAAGCTGGCCCAACATCTTCATTTGATCTAAGGGAAAATCCACAACCGAGAGGTAGATACCAGTTGAGTGAGAATGATGATCTAAATGCAAGACTAACTGCCTTAACAAAAAAAGTTGAAAATATGGAGCCCAAAAAGTACAATCTGTTAAACAAGTGGAAGTGAAATGTGCTGTGTGTGAAACAATGGATCATGCAACTGAAGAATGCCCTACTCTACCTGCTTTCAATGAGGTATTGTATGGGAAGACTAATAACAATAATTCACACAATTTTGAGGGAAGACAGAATCAAAATCAAAGTGGAACCTATTACGGGAACAATCAAAACTACAACTCCTACCATCCCAATAATAGGAATCACCCCAATTTTTCATGGAGACATGATGCTGGAAGTCATTCTCAAAACTCCTTCCCTGCACATCAACAATCCTTCCAACAGAATCAAGGTTCTTCATCCAATACCTACCAACCTCCTCACAGGAAATCTTTTGAAGACACCTTGCATCAGTTCATTCAAAATCAAACGGGCATCAACAATCAGGTTGCCCAGCTTACAAAGAATCAAGAGCAAACAAATAGAGCCATGGAGGATATGAGAAGCCAAATAACAAAGTTGACCCAAACACTAAGTGTGAGAGAACCTGGAAGATTCCCTTCACAAACCAACCCTAACCCAGTTAGGCAAACAAATCAGGTGGAATCTTCTAGTGGTGAAAGTAATGCACATGAACAAGTCCAATCTGTAACTATCCTAAGAAGTGGAAAGGTGATTGAAAAACCAAATGATCTTAGGATAAGCCAAACTGTTGTTGAGGAAGAGAAAGCAGAAGGACAGGAGCCAATCTTAGAAAAAAATGAAAACAATGAAGAAAAAAACAAGCAAAAACAAAAAGAAGATGGAAAAGGTAAGAACATTGAAAGAGAAAGTCAATATCATCCTAAACCTCCTTTTCCTCAAAGACTGAGTGTTACAAAAAAGGAACAACAAAATGCTTGAAGGATCATGAACGAGGATACAAAAGCATGCAACGGAAGCGTTTTAATAAAAAAACGATCCTCGTATTTATTAGAATCTAGGAGACTTACTTTTACGGCGGATTACCGGTCGGAATGGGGCGATAGGGGCAGGATGCACGGTAGCTTCTTCGTGTGGTGGAGACGACGGCTGTCCTGCTATCCTTCGGCTCCTTCGCATCAGAACTTCGAGGCTCTCTTTCGATCTTCCGAAATATGACTCGAACTCGTGGCCTCTCTTCGGTGAAGAAGAATGAAAAACGACTTGGATGAAAAATCAAATAATGAGAGAATATATAGGGAGAACCCTAGGGTTAAAAACCCTAGTGGGCCAAACCCTAATGGGCCAAGATCATTTAATTAATTTTCTAATTGGGTTAGCCCAATTAATTAATTAAAAACCCTAATGAACTATTATTTTATTCTAGCCCAATTAATTATGGACCATTCTGAATAAAATAATTCTCTCTCAATGTAATTCATCCAACAAGCCAAATGTATTAAAAAATACATGAGTTACATCGAGCTATCCCGGGGACCAAAAGACAAATTATTCACGGCTACTAAAATGACCAAAATATCCCTGCTACCTAGTAGCTATATTTTGTCATTCTAAGTGTTCCAACTATCACCATATGGTAACACTGACCCCACGAATAATTTTGCATATGCCATGTCTTTGACCTACTAGTGTAATGACGAAAATACCCCTCTGCGTAACACCCATCATTTAGAAAGGAATAATGTACCAACACCTCTCTAAATGATTTCTACCATCCTTAGATCACTAGTCCAATAATCCGTGACTACTCGAATGTACTTGCTTATCACTGGGAGCTACCCAGAAGCACACACTCATAAGTCACGTTCCCAGGGCCCTGGATTATTTGATTATTCTTGGACAATCACAAGGGGGTGAATCACAGAAACTATCTTGTATTAGTCTGTCTTAGCTAATTAGAAACCATACTCCCAACTCAAAAGGATATTGATCTTTGATAGACCTCACCTACAATGAATCTAAGAATATAGCTCTAGGTTCACTAGACCACCAACTAATACTCAAGTATTAGAGTACTCGTCCACGTAGTAGCAGTGATAGACTAGCTCCATGATAATTAGTACTTTGTCATCAGCTTCTAACACAGGTCCACTCTACGCATTCCAAATGCGCTTGTACAATTAGAGTAAATGGACTGTTTACTGGCTAAGGCAAGCCATCCTCCATTAGGATCTATTGCACAATGATCTTATCATGATAGAATGCCCAGTTCTGTCAAAAGATCAAGAGTAATGTTTTTCTTGCTTATTAAGTACCCATGATTCATGCCTAACTGTGAAGAACGACCCATCACATAAATCACTTACTTAATAGCATGGACACTTTTCCAACAATTAAATGCAAATAATATATGTGCCATAAACTAAATAAAAGAAACATCATTACCATAAATTAAACAAAACGTGTCTTTAGGGCATACATTTCCAACAATGCTGACATATATGAGGTGTTTAAACAAGTAAGGATCAATATTCCACTCTTGGATGCGATCAAACAAACACCCTCATATGCAAAATTCCTAAAAGATCTTTGCACTGTAAAGAGAAAAGTGAACGTGCATGGAAAAGCATTTCTGACTGAGCAAGTGAGCTCCATTTTGCAATTTAAGACTCCTCCCAAATACAAGGACCCAGGCTGTCCAACCATCTCATGCATAATAGGAAGCCAGAAGGTTGATCAGGCACTCTTAGATTTAGGAGCAAGTGTCAACCTATTGCCTTATAGTGTCTATCAACAGTTGGGTTTGGGAGAACTTAAGCCTACCAGAGTTACTCTGCAGCTGGCAGACAGATCAGTCAAAGTTCCTAGGGGTATTGTGGAAGATGTCTTAGTTCAGGTGGATAAATTCTACTTCCCAGTAGACTTCATAGTTCTAGACACTCAACCCCATCATGGTCCACAACCACCAGTTCCAGTCATCTTGGGGAGACCATTCCTAGCAACTTCCAATGCAATCATTAACTGTAGGAATGGAGTTTTGAAACTGTCATTTGGAAACATGACTGTGGAGATGAATATTTTTAGAATTTCCAAACAACAGAACATTGAAAGTGAGATAGAAGAGGCAGATTTGATTCAAACTCTGTCTGAAGAGTATTTTGAGAAAGAATTTGTCACTCAAACTGTGAAAGAAGATAATCATTTGGAAGATATCAAAAAGGAAAGTGAGATGCCTTTGACTCAATGGATTCCTAGGCTAGAACCTGTGGAACCGTTGAACAAACCATCAACCTCTGTGAGTTGTCCACCCATTCCTGAAAAGAAGCCACTGCCATTTGAGTTGAAGTATGCCTTTCTAGGAGAAGGAGAGACATACCCAGTAGTCATTTCCTCCAGCCTAAGTACCCAACAAGAACTGCAGTTGATGAAAGTACTGAGAGCACACAAGAAGGCTTTAGGATGGACCATATCAGACTTGCATGGAATTAGCCCTCTAATTTGCACCCATAGGATCTTCTTAGAAGAAAATTCAAAACCAGTGAGGCAAATGCAGAGAAGGCTGAATCCCAACATGAAAGAAGTGGTTCGAAAAGAGGTGCTCAAATTACTGGATGCAGGTATTATTTATCCAATATCTGATTCAAAATGGGTTAGTCCAACTCAGGTCGTTCCTAAACGGTCCGGAGTTACTGTGGTGAAAAATGAGAAGAATGAGTTAGTCCCAATCCGCCTCCAAACAGGTTGGCGTGTGTGCATAGACTATAGAAAACTCAACTCCATGACTAGAAAGGACCATTTTCCCCTCCCGTTTCTAGATCAAACACTTGAAAGGATAGCAGGTCAAGCATTCTACTGCTTTTTGGATGGATATTCAGGATATAATCAGATTGATGTAGCACTAGAAGATCAAGAGAAAACAACCTTCACCTGCCCTTTTGGGACATTTGCATATAAACGTATGCCATTTGGGTTGTGTAATGCTCCTGCCACCTTTCAAAGGTGTATGATGAGTATCTTTAGTGAAATGGCTGAACATATCGTGGAGGTGTTTATGGATGACTTCTCTGTTTATGGAGGTAGTTTGGACTTGTGTTTAAAGAATCTAGAGAAGGTTTTGATTCGTTGTGAGGAGACTCATCTTGTGCTCAATTGGGAGAAATGCCACTTCATGATTAACCAAGGCATTGTCTTAGGACACATAGTCTCATCTAGGGGTCTAGAAGTAGACAAGGCCAAAGTCGAAGCCATTCAGAAGCTTCCAGCCCCTAGAAATGTCAAGGACATTAGATCTTTTCTTGGTCACGTTGGCTTTTACAGGAGATTTATTGCCTCATTTAGCACAATAGCAAGACCTTTGTGTTGTCTATTGTCTCAGGACGTTCCATTCGAGTGGACCCCAAATTGTCAAAGTGCCTTCGAGAAGCTGAAACATGCACTTATCACTGCACCCATCATACAACCTCCTGACTGGACTCTACCTTTTGAACTAATGTGTGATGCGAGTGATTATGCCATAGGGGCTGTGTTAGGACAAAGCAAAGAGAAGAAGCCCCATGTCATTTACTATGCTAGCAGAACCTTAAATGAAGCCCAGAGAAATTACACTACCACAGAAAAAGAATTGTTGGCTGTGGTGTTTACATTGGATAAATTTAGGTCATACCTGATAGGTTCAAAGGTGATTGTGTACACAGATCACGCTGCTTTGAAATACCTGCTCACTAAGCAAAACACCAAGCCACGCCTCATTAGGTGGATTCTTCTCCTCCAAGAGTTCCACATAGAAATTAAGGATAAAAAAGGAGTAGAAAATGTTGTAACTGACCATCTGTTTAGAATCCCAGGTCAGGATCTTACTGAGGGTTCCATTCCTGATAACTTTCCTGATGAACATCTTCTTCATGTGAGTACATTGACTTCTGCCCCTTGGTACGCTGACATAGCTAATTATTTAGCTGTAGGTACAGTTCCCAGTCATTGGACTAAGCCAGATAGAAAAAAGTTTTTCAGGAAGGTCAGAACATTTTTCTGGGATGAACCATATCTGTTTAAATATTGTGCTGATCAAATTGTGCGAAGATGCGTTCCAGAACATGAGCAACATAGTGTTATGAACTTCTGTCACACCCTTGCTTGTGGAGGTCATTTCTCTACCCGGAAAACCATAGCAAAAATCCTACAAAGTGGATTTTACTGGCCTACCATGTTTAGGGATGTGCACCAATTTTGCTTGTCATGTGATAGATGCCAGAGGTTAGGAAGTCTGACAAAAAAGAGTATGATGCCCTTGCAGCCCATTCTGGTTCTTGAAATTTTCGATTGTTGGGGAATAGATTTCATAGGCCCTTTTGTTAACTCGCTTGGTCATGAATACATCCTTCTTGCTGTAGACTATGTTTCCAAGTGGGTTGAGGCGATTCCAACAAGGACAAATGATCACAGGATAGTGGTAAAATTCTTCAAAGAAAACATTTTCAGTAGGTTTGGAATGCCTCATGCCATCATCAGTGATAGGGGTTCTCATTTCTGTAACAAGCCAGTGGCAGAACTAATGAAAAAATATGGGGTAGTTCATAAAGTCTCAACCCCATACCACCCTCAGACAAATGGCCAGGCAGAATTGGCAAATAGGGAGATCAAGCGCATTTTAGAAAAAACTGTCAATTCCAACCGAAAGGATTGGTCTTTGAGGTTGATTGATGCCCTTTGGGCTTATAGGACTGCACATAAAACCATATTGGGCATGTCTCCCTATCGACTGGTTTATGGAAAACCATGTCATCTGCCAGTAGAGGTTGAGCACAAAGCTTACTGGGCCATCAGGAAGATGAATGAAAGTTTAGAAGAGGTGGAACTCAACAGAAAGTTGCAACTGAATGAGCTTGAGGAACTTAGAAACGAGGCATTTGAGAATGCCAAGTTTTCTAAGATGCACAAAAAGAAATTGCATGACCAGCATATTAACAGAAAAATTCTTTGTATAGGTCAACATGTGCTACTTTACGATTCCAGGCTCCATCTATTTCCTGGAAAACTCAAGTCAAGGTGGATCGGGCCCTTTAAAATTCATTCCATCTCAGCTCATGGTGTATGTGACATTGAAAATCTTCAATCTGGTCAGATTCTCAAAGTGAATGGACAACGCCTGAAACCATACTATGAATCTTTGAATAAACAGGAGGAAAGCATGGATCTTACAGATCCACCCACTGGGTAGTGGTCAGTAAAAAAAAAAAAAAAAACTTTTATTAGTGTTCTGCTTTCATAAACTGTTATCACTTTTTATTTTGATTTAAGCACTGAAGCAAGCTCACGGATCCACCCATGCAATGAAGGCTACCAGCAACATCCAAGTAAGCAATTGGACCTTTGTGTCCAAAGTCGTTTCTGAAGATCTCCAGGTATTCCTTATATCCTCGTTTTTAAGAATTGTTCAAAGCAAGTTGGGTGGGATAAAGGTATGCCTGAACTGTTGTGTTGATCTTTGCTCATTTAGTAACATTCTGTGTGGGTTTGAATTTTGTGATTAGGTGTTTGGAAATTTTTATATATATATATATATATATAAAAAAAAATTCTTGCTGTTATTCGAATTCTGTATCCGGATGAGCTTAGTCATTCGAATGAGTTGTAAACCATTCGAATGACCGGTGAGCTGTTAAAGAAAGCATTCGAATAACCTCTGTTGTATTCGAATATGTTCAAAATTCATTCGAATGAAAGTACTGTTGCATTCGAATGACCGGCCAAATTCCTTCACAAATGAAATTACTGTTTAAAATTCATTCGAATGAATTTTTCCATACTCAAAATTCATTCGGATGAATCTGCTATTTCTTTAAAAAATTGAAGCCAGCATTCGAATATCCTCAAGTTCATTCGAATAACCTACCCTTCATCCGAATCCATTTCTAACATCCGAATATAGTTTCAATTAGTTAATTTGCAAAAAAAAATAATAATAAAAAATAATAATAATAATAATAAATTAAAAAAAAATGTGTGTTTAGAGTCATTCGAATGAAGATTCTTGCATTCGAATGACCGTTCTATTCAATGCCCTTTTTTAGAGTGTGCTGCCAGATTCATTCGAATGACACTCGTGGTCATTCGAATGATCAAGAAATCCATTCGAATGAAAGCACTGTTGCATTCGAATGAGTGGCTCAAATCCTTCGATAAGCCAAGTTACTGTTTAAAATTCATTCGAATGAATTTTTCTCCACATTCGAATGAGGCGTCTGGCCCTTTAAAAGCTTTCAGCAAACATTCGCATTCTCTCTCTCTCATTCGAATCCCCTTCTACCCATTGTTTTCATTCGAATTGCTTAAACTCCATTCGAATCTTCCTCTATCATTCGTATAACCCCAGTATCATTCGAATGACGCTCCTGTTAACCGCATAACCGTCCCTGAAATCCGAATCGACGCCCCCCCCCCCCCCTTTAAAGATCGAAACCCCTCCTTAAGCGGTGCGATTATTCATTCATCCACCCGAACCCTTCCTATATATCTTGTTACCTTGTTCTAATCACCCTCATTCATCATCCACTGCTTCCACCCGAAGATCAATCCGGTTTCGTACAAGGAAGAACAGTCCGCTAGCATTCGAATAGGGGGTCGCTTCATTCGAATATTCTGGGAAGAGAACAGCCGAGAGGTAAGAATTGTTCCCATTGTTTACACTCGAATTTAATTGATTGGATGAAGGAGTTGTTGTGAAGAGGGGGTGAAGGAGTTCAGTGTGTCAAAGAGAGGATTGGTTGGGAAGTTGAAAGAAGAAGAAAAGAGAGGAACCAGTTTGTACCTACCAACTGTTCGATAAAATCCCCGAACCAACTCCCTAGACCAAACACTCCTCAAATTATCATGTCTCCAAAGCAAAAACGCCCCAAGGCCATAGGAGAAAGCTCTAGGGCCTCGAAGAGGCAGAAAGGAAAAGAACCCGCTACCACCCCAACCATTGATTTGAACCCTCCCTATTCCAATGTCAGGTTCGTTAGCCCCGCGGCTGAAAAGAATTATGTTGAGGGGTATGCTAAGAGGCCAGTACTTTGTGAGAGGGGAATTATGCTTGAACGGTTTGAAGAGCCCCCGTGTGATTTGTTGTCATTAATTACTGCCAAAGGATGGCAAACTTGGGTTAGGTTTCAACACAAGGCCATAGTTCCCTTAGTCAAAGAATTTTACTCAAATATAACCAGTAACAGAGATGACTCGGGGAATAGGTGCTTGATCACTGAAGTGAGAAAGGTGAAAATAGAGTTGAAGCCCTCTGATATTGCTGAAACATTCCAAATCCCAAGAGAGGCATCACCAAGAGACATTGAGGAGGCAAGTGCAGACTTAGGAAAAGAAAACTTGGCTAGATTGTTGACAGAGGCAGATGATGTTTTGTGGTTAACTCCTACCCTCCCAAAGAAGAATTTGTCTCCTAAATGCATCATCTTACATAGGCTTCTTTGTTCTCATTTCATGCCCCACGCATTCACTGGCAGTGTCTCGGTTAAGCAAGCCACATTCATGGGAAAGATGATCCTGGGAGTACACATAGACTTGGCCAAGCACATTTTTGATACCATCGACTTAGTGGCCAAGCATGCACAAGGGGGCGGAGGACTACCCTTTGGAGGGTTGATTACCTATTTTGTACTAAGGCACGGGGTAAAAGAAAAGGCAACTTTTGAAGTCATCAAGCCAATGGAAAGGATCAGCCCAGAATCTACACGAAGGAGCAGTGGGCAGTTAAAGAGGCTTGAAGCAACAACACCTAAGAAGAGAGAGGCATCAGGCAGGCAGGTTGAAGCACAAGAAGGACCAACTCAAGAACCGCCACTACATGAAGATCAGGAAGAGAGACAAGGGGAGGATCATGCTATTAGAGGCTTATATGAGATAGTCAAGGAAATGCACGAAAGGCAAGTGAAATATGAAGCCCTAGTAGAGGAATCACTGAAGAAGATCCAAGAGAGACAGGAAGCCATTTATGAGGATCTACATTGGAGGCAGAGAGTCATCTATTCAGGAATAATGACCATGAATGAACGATACACTGCGATGGACAAGAGAGTAGGTCAGCTTCTGAGCACACCCATAGAAGAGCTTCCACAAAAGTCTTCAAAGGACAAGTTGGCCGATGCTGAGATGTGCATACAGAAGACCATTGACATGTGGCGAGAGGAAGAGGGTGCACCTTCTACATCAGGGGCGCAGACGCAGCCGGAGCATGCAGCACCTTCTCACCCTACCATTCCATCTTCTACCTCTATTCCTCCTGCTGATCCTTCATCAAAGACCCCCTCTGGAAACTCCACTGAGGAGAACTCTACTTCTGACGATGCCACGGATGGCACTGAGTAGTCATAGGATTTGATGCCTCATATTTAATTTCTGTACCTATGAACTACAAAGTTTAATCACATTTTCATTTGTCAATAAAAATGACTTTGCTTACTCTATGCTTCAGATTATTGTGCTCGATGCTTTAGATTCACAACTGGTTACTTGAATGATAATCTTTTATTTGAGAACAGAACTGTATGAGCTTTAGAACCAGGACCAGGACTACTTAGGGTGCTTTATTTCTGTTCATTTGTTTGGATGGCATACAAAACATGTGAAATGATCAGCAAATTGCCCAAATTCTCAAATTAAGTGGAGATTTGTTACCAAAGTAAGTGTTAGAGCTTCATAACATTTTATTCTGAGTGAAATAACACCTATTCATGCAATAAAATATTTTGTTGATTCTCTTGTCTTTCAATAGCTTCAAAACAACATTTTGTCTTGAGTGTCTTTAATGATCGCGGCTAATTTTAACTGACTCTAAGCTTGAAACCAGTTGAATGAATAACGCTGATTTATGGAATATCATAGAGGGATCATTTTCCTACTACTTGAGCCAATCAACCTATTGTTTTGATCAGTTTCCACTTATAGCCCATTAAAACTCTTCATGACCAGTTGCATCATTCCCTCTGTCCAGGTCATAGCCTTGACATTTTTTTTATCCATTGATTAGGTCTCGGGAATTACTCAGTAGTATACCAAAAAAAAAAATCGTCTGGGAATCTGACGTTAAAAGACCACTTTACCATTTAAGATAAATGGTTGTCTCTAGGTCTGGGACATTAAAAACACCCCCCGTAGCCATTGAGGGTGAAGCAATGGAAGCTTGCTCATTATCAGTTGGAATAGCAGTTAGATTCAGGTTCGGATACGACCAACTGAATTTAGGTGCCCTGATATGATTTCAGCTATTGATGCATGAATGCATCACATGTGCATTTTATTTTTTTTGTATCAAGTCAAAAAAAAAAAAAATCTTCAGTTTTTAGTGGAAAATTCCCGAAACCTAAGAACTCTTTTGATTTCCATCATCCTCTTTACTATACCACATCACCATGTGGCCCCATTTCATCCCAGGAAGATCCCTCTTGGTTCTATCAATCATGCAATTTCAGGATATAATTTCAAGAGTAAGGAGACTTGGTTAATTTTAAATGTTATTCATTGAGATGCTATTCTAATCATGAAGCTATGTCAGGTCCTTTCCTTCCTTAATAGCATTTTTTTTTTACGATTGATGATACCTCTTCGAACTTGATCTGCATCCACTCCAAATTGAGGTATATCCTTGAGAGCAACTTTGAGTGAACATATTATTGAAGAGAAACATAGCCAGTGAAGTTTGCAATCAAAGCTTAGAGAATTGAATGTAATATGCTGATTGATTTAACTAATATGCCTGAGACAAAAGTTCAAATAATAAACATTCCTTTGAATGTCCGAAGTCCCTATGCTACTGACCATACATTTTTGCTTCACATACGAGATTTGCACTGTCAATGAATTTGTGAATATGAAGCATTCGTGCATTTAATTTGATTGCTAAGGGACTAGCAATGTTTAAGTTGGGGGGTGTGATTGATGTTAAAAAAATGCAATATTTGTTATGTTTTTATTACCTCCTAATCCATTTGATCGACTTAAAATCTCCAGAATTGCTTGTTGCAGCCCAAAAGAAGGAAAAGAGATGAAAGAATGACTCATACTCTCCAAAAGCATGATTGAAAGAGGAATAAAAAGTCAAGAAATAAAGGTGTCCTAATGAAAGTCAAAGCCATTCGAATTAGTCTTCAAAGGTATTCAAATATGGAGCAAAACATAAGAGAGCTGCTCAAACATTCGAATAAATCATTCAGACATTCGAATATGCAAGATATCGGGTATGTATTCAGATAAGCTTGGCCTAATTCGAATAAGAAGTAACAAAAATCAAGATCTCCAGATAAGATTGTGCATATTCGAATGAAATCCAAGTCATTCGAATGAGCCGAGCATAAGAAGAAATTCGGATGAGCACATCGTTTGGAAGCAGTGAAGACATATTCGAATGAAATCCAAGTCATTCGAATGAGCCGAGCATAAGAAGAAATTCGGATGAGCACATCGTTTGGAAGCAGTGAAGACATATTCGAATGAAATCCAAGTCATTCGAATGAAGTTGAAGAAGAAAGGAAATCTATTCGAATGAAGGCTGAGTAATTCGAATGAGAAGCAACCCAAGGAATTCCATATTCGAATGCTCTCCAAGTCATCCGAATGCAATGAAGAAGTCAAGAGAAAAATTAGAAATTCATTCGAATAGAAGTACTGTTGCATTCGAATGACCGAGAAAATCGCCGTGTAAGGAACAATAAAGCATGAAATTCATTCGAATAGGACTAAAATTCATTCGAATGAGCCGATCAGCCAAAAGAAACTCAGCAAGCATTCGAATATCTCTGCTAGTCATTCGAATGAGCAGCCAAACAAAAATTCTGACATGCGCAAATACACGCGGTGGCTCTAAGGTAAATTCGACCAACTTTTTGAACAACTTTTCAAATGGTCCCCACTTCCATGCGCCATAAGCTTAAAAAGGGACCAACATTCTTTGGAATCAGAAGTTGGCGAGGGCAGAAGATACTGAGAAAAACAACACAAAAAAAGAGAAGATCATTGGAAAGTGCAGAGTTTTTTTTTTCTTTTCCTTTTGTCTGTGCTCCTACTTTTGTTCTTGTCTGTATTTCCTTCTTTGCGTATAGCACTTCAGTTACTCTAGTTGTTCTTGCTAATTCTGAGCTCTGTATTACAAGTCCATTTTAATTTCTACTTCAAGTTGTAGTTCGTTTCAGTAATCAATACAGCAATAGTTTACCAAGTTCTTATCTGTTGTCTCAGTTTATTTCCTTTACGAATCGTGTATTCATCTGTAGAGATTAGTTTTAGTCGTGCACTTCCTATGAAGATGTGTGGCTAATTCGATTCTTGGGTTAAGGCAAAGATGGTGCCCAAAGCCACTGATGAGTCAATATAACAGAACTCCATATGTCAAAGTAACAAAAGCAAAAGTAGTTTGGGAAATGTTATTAACGAAAACCTCAGGCTTGGATTGGTTCGTATGCCTAACTTAGAGTCTCCATGCCATGTATAGGGGCTGCTTGACCTGGAAACGTTCTCATACCCAAGCCCCGAGCATTTATTTTGTCAAAACATTATTTATACACTGATTTATGATAGCTTCTTACCTTAGAGTCTCCATGTCATGTATGGAGGTTGCTTGAGCAAAGAGTTATCATCATCTCAGTAGTACATTTAATGGTTGAAAACCCAAGCTATTTGAGCTGCTAGTTACATCACAGAAAGCTATATGGTGAATCAGTTGGGTTTGGCACCAGATTTGTCTTGACTCAAGATCTCTCCATTTCTAGATTACAGTTATATCACATTTAGTTTTATCTCATTTTATAATTCCGTTAATCAAAAGAACTGGCGTGGTTATCTCCTTCCATGAGTAATCTCCCTGTGAGTCGACCCGGTCTTGCCCGAAAAAATTACATATAAATTTTCTGCTACAATCACACTCGTGCACTGGCGAGTCTAAACGCCTCATCCTATCTGTGAACATAATTAGTTGCTAAATCAGCTGAATTAGTGAAAGAAAAATACAAAAAGTGATAAATGCAGGGTGAGCGATGCAGCACTCACATAAACAGAGAAGCCCGTTAGACTTAAGTCAACTGAAGTTACTACTTTGTTTGACCTAAGTTGTCTAGTATCCTTTTGCACAATTTCAGTCGAAAACACAATCAACTTAAGATTAGAGGCTAAGATTCTGACCAACTTCAGTCGATTTAAGTTAAACTTCGGTTGATCGAACTTACACGAGATCTGATAACAACTACCTTACTTCAGTTGACTTAAACAAAACCACCAGTGGACTTAAGATACAAAACCACGAAAAATATTTTTACATCACAAAAAGTTGATTAAAAATCTTTAAATATATAACAAATATTTTCATTATCATTAAAATCTTATCATCCTACCCTTAAACTTAACAACTAGTTTCTTTTTTCTAGGTGATTTAATAGAAAAATAATTTAGTTATCAATGAATACTATTGGAATATAATTTTACATATATGACCCCTTTTTGTACGTACAATTTTTTAAAATTTTAATTATTAATTAATTACATATCAATGAATTAGTTAAATATAACCAATTGAAGCATTAAATTACAAATGATCAAAGTACATAAAAAAAAAAACAAAAAATGGAGCCAACAACAAGTTGAAGAAAAATCTTAAAAGAATTCTACATGAAGAAATCGAATCCGCTTATATAATTAATGTCATTTCTATAAGAAATTTGCACACTCTATTATAAATTTTGGTAAAAGTAACATTTCTTCACAAAAGTAATAAACACTTTCAAGAAGAAATGCTACTAATTTAATCATAGCATACCATGAAGTGTATAAACTCCATGTACATGGAAATAATAAGTTTAATATAATTATAGCAATTTTTGAATGAATAATAAAATTTTTCTATGATTTTTTGATTGGATATGAGAGAATTAAGTAGCCAAGTAAAATGTAAGACATGTATAGGTTTTAGAGTATATTCTCAATCTGATATATATTAAGATTCACCCAATAAGAAATGCATGCATATAAATTTATAGTTGTCAAAATGATCATCATATTCATAGAAATTACCCATTACCACATCATTAATGAACGATGAGATGATTTGTATATAAATATTATAATATGTAGAATGGCAATTTCCCATGAGAAATGTATGAATAATGAATACTTGCTAAAATCATTAGGTTGAAAATTTTCTTAGAAAATCAGAATTAAAGTGCATAGCTTAAACGGCCAAACAGCTAGCTAAAGCAATTAGTCAAATGGGTAAGAAATTTTCTTAATTTAAAAGGCAATAGAAAGAAAATATACCCATTCAATGGGTGCCCTAATTTAGCATTTTTTATATAATTACTTATAAAAGATCAGCGTGAGTTGTATATATAGAGCATACTGGAGAGGATAGCTGCATATACATCATCGTTCCTCGTTCATCATTCATAAAGTTTTTTGTTTTTAAATATCATTTCATATGGATCAGAAGACTTCTTTTACCAATGTGCTATTACTCTTGTGCTTGGTTTTCGCGTGCACAGGTCAATTTCTCTTCACATCTCTCTTCCTTTTGATTTTTAACTCTATAGAATGGAATGAAAGACTAAATTGTTGTTATTATTATTTATTTAGATAATTCAAGATCAAGGGTGATGGCAGGGAGTCAATCTTTGGAATCATCCTCAATGGAATCATCTGAAATCCAGTGTTCCACTGTAGCTAATTGTCAAAAGGTTCACTGTATTGATGGCAAATTGGAATGTCTTCACGGTGTTTGTCTATGCATTAATGTTACTACCCCTCACATCTAATCCTCTCCTTTATTTGGTCGTCCATCATCATTATCTTTTACGCTCTAAATTTTCATCGATCAATTGTAATTTTGATGAATTATTATTAATGAAGATGCATACAAGGCCATGGCCTAATAATCTTTTTATGTATTTTGTTGTTTTAGCTTCTAAATTTGACTTGTTTGCATGCTAAATAGAAGAAGCATAGCAATCAATGCAAAGCAACGTCCCATACAAGTAGCAATGAAAATGTAACGTTTCACTTACTAAAAAAGGTGATGTAATGTCTTATATATTATAAAAAAAAAATATATAGATAAAATTAACATTGAATAATGTAATATTCTAAATTTAAAAAAAATGCAAATATTTTTATCGCCAGTAATATTAATTAGTTATTTTTTAAGGTTTTAATGGTTGATTTTAGATTTTAAAATATGCTGTTCATTGTTTTGTAAGGTATGTTGCATTTTGAAGTTTAACAGGATTAGAGATATCTTTTTAAAACTTGTATTTAAAACTGTTGTTGGGACTGTTCTTTTTTAGAAAAAAAAAAAAAATGGTTGCTCAAATCATAAAATAAATTTCTTGTCAATAACAAAACAATAGAAATTTAAAAAAAGCAATGAGATTTAAGTAGATTTAAAATACACCTCAATAATAACAGTTATTGCAAAATTTTGATTAACTTCCCAAGAATTCTCCCGTGAGGAGAACCTTTTTAAGAGAAGAATTGACGATGCCTGGACCTTAGATGAGAGAGAGAGAGAGCAGTGACTAAGGTTATTCTGGTCATTTCAAGCAAAATAAGCTGCCTAATGGGCCAGCCTGTAGCGTTAACTCTGTGGGCCCAAGTATAGGCATGTGTGTCATTGCATCGGCAATTACGGCCCAATGGTGTTCCGGCCCAAGCCCAATAAGAAACTCCAGCTCCTAATTACTTCAATCGAACGGTGGAGGGTAGTACGCTTGAGTGCTTTGTGTCGTTACTTCAATCGAACGGTCATATCCGTATTCGTGGCAGACATACGCATATAAGAGAGAGAGAGAGAGTTTGTGTTTTAAATGCAGAGAGGACGCGGGCCCCACGCCTTTGAAATTGAATCCCTCACACTCACGGAATCCTGAAAGCAGCGCTTTTCAATTTTTATTTTATTTTATTTTATTTTAAAATTTGGTTTTGAAAGTGCGCTCCAGCTGCCTTGGGGCAAGCGCGGACCCCAAACCAAATTTCAAACTTGCTCATAATTATCCTCCTTTACTCTCTCGCTCTCTCTCTCTCTCTCTCTCAAAATTTCAGTTGCTTGCTACCGACTCACCCACGGGCCGCAACTTCATCGTTAAGGGGGAGAGAGAGAGAGAGAAGAGGGAGACTGAGCAGAGATAATTCTGATATACATGAACATAAATATATATATACTTTGCCAGCTTAGCATCCGACTGCTGAGTGCTTTGACACGTGTCCGCCCCATTCATCCATTCCTCCCTTGCCCCCCTTCGCCAGCCTACCGGCTCGGCTCATTGTCATTCCTCATACTTCTTCGCAAGGATATAGTCCACATTTCGGTAGTTTGTGTTATCTTTACTTTATGGGAAAATTATATAATTTATTTTTAATATTTAAATTTCTCGTGATTTATTTTTATGAAATTAAATAATTTCCTTAAGTTCTTATTTCGTAAGATAAGTTTTAGAAAATTAATCATAATAACTTAAAATATTAAAAATATGAGCTCTATGTCTAGCTAAATTTTAAAAATTAATATTATATAATATTACAATAATTATATTTTTATATTAATAAATTACTTTAACAGATATCTTTATTTCAAACATATAGTTTTTGTACACTTTTTTTATTCATACAAATATATTTTTGTTATGGGCTATTAGCATGAAAATTTTAAATATTTTTGTATTTTTGTTGATTTTATTCAAAAATTTTAATTTTTGCAATAATGTTATTATTTGATCAATTAGTTGTAATTTTATCTACAACCCGGATCTGATTTGTCGACGCCCAAGATTTACTGACGTGGCATACAACTTGGCATTTTAAAATATTTTGAATAGGGCCCACATGCACATATGTAAAAAAAAATAGAAAAACTAAAATAATGTGAAATATATGTTATACATATGTATGTGTATGTGTATGTGTGTGATATAGATATATTTACAAAGGAAGGCAAATGGAGGACAAGGATGACGACAACAAAGGATAACGACAACTACAGGTGACGATGCTAAGCTAAAGGCGGTGACCGATCTAGAAGCTGAAGGTGGCAATGGAGGTCGATCTGGAAGAAGGCCCGAATCTAGAAGCTCGATGGTCGATTGTTGACGTTAATGAGGCTAGTTTAAGCGACTGACAGCGAAAGCAAGGCAGTCGGCAAAGGATGTCATCGACCGGCAAAAGTAGAGGGCTATCAGTCACTTTATGTGAGGTGGCGCTAAACAAGAAGAAGCCCAGATTGGTGGTTGGTCCAACTACCAAATCGGTTGTCGTCACTGTGAGTAAGAGCAAGCCTAGATCGATTGTCGCCTCTAGCTTCTAGATCGGTAGTTGCCGTCAATGTTAGCCGTTGTAGCTATTGCCATCATTGTCCTCCTTCGTCACTACCATCTGCTTGTTTCTTTCTCTCTGTGCATATATATTTATTTAATATTATTTTATTTTTATTTTTTTATACATGTGCATATGGGGTCTACTCAAAATATTTTAAAATGCCAAGTGACATGCTATGTCAACAGGTTGTGGATGCCTCTCGAATAGAATTCGGGTTGTGAATAAAATTGTAATCAATTAATCAAATCGGGATTTTATTGATAAAAATGAAACTTTTGAATAAAATCGTAAAAACACGAAAATGTTTGAATTTTTCGTGCTAATAGACCTATTTTTTATACTTGTGCATGTGAGGCCTACTCAAAATGTTTTAAAATATTAGATGACATGTCACGTCAACGGGCCTTGGATGCGGACGAATCAAATTCGAGTCATGAATAAAATTACAATTAATTAATCAAATCGGGAACTTATTGTGAAAATTAAAACTTTTAAATAAAATTATAAAAATACTAAAATGTTTAAATTTTTCCTACTAATAGACTTTTTGTTATTAATATGTCTTAATTGTCTAAGCTGATATATACCATAATCTTAGACTTATTTGGTGCAAGTTCAAGGCTAGTTGACATTGTGTAAAAGTCATTTTCTAATTGAATTCTTGGCGTCGTGGACATCGCCATGCATGTAAGGTTGCATGGCATGTATGATTGATGTGGTGTTTCGCCTAGCACATTGTGATGAGATTTATGCAGATATTATATACTCCTTATAATTGCTATCATTTTCCTAGAGGTTTGTCTCATAGACAAAATAGTATATATGTGTTAATGAAAATTAGTTGGATTAAAAGTGCAATGTATATATATATATATATATTTTCAATTATTGTTTAAATTAGGGGTTTTGTTTGAGGAATGAAATCTAACTAGTCAAACCAGTAACTAAAATTAAAAATAATAAAAGAATTTAATCTATTATCTATTGATGCAGAGCTCATCACCCTCTTCTATCTCGGATCAAGTACCTGCAAATGAAATTGGGGGCTCATTCTCTCGTGATTACTCCGACACTTAAGTTAATTCATAAGGTTATGAAAATTGGAATATTTAGTAGAAGCTAAAAAAGAAAATCCTCCTTCTTACCTATTTTGGTCGCTTGAATTTATAAGGTGACTCTTTTCATTTTTGTCAAGATAAGGCTTCTACTTTCAAACTTTCAGAATCAGGATTTCGTCCCTTGCATAGTTATAATCTTAATAGAATGGATATGGTAATCAGTTTTCAAGGGGCTCGGGATAATCCCTACTCCCATGAACTTTAGAGTAATGGTTGAGGCCAATGAATCTGAGAAATTCCCGTTAAGCAAAAGGCTAAAATTACTAGTCGATTTGTTGAGATGTATTTACCACATGTTTATCCTGAACTTGGGTTAAATGACGACTTTGGTTTGATTCTCTAATGAATACGTGTCTTTGTTATTATTGATTGTTTTCCTGAAATATTGGAGTAACTATAAGCACGATAACATTTTTCTCATCGATATAATATTTTTTAAACCGAACTCGATTAAGTATTTACTTATAAAAATTATGTTAGTTTTCAATTAAGCTTCAAGTACTCAGCTTCATGTTGTCCCAAGCCCAGACGAACCCCACAGGCGCCCCGCTTAGCCATTTATGTTCGTTAAGGGCTCGACTGTCTAGCAAGCCAACTGGCAGTAGCCGGTAAAACCAGTCAACTCCAGTTGCCTAACCTTTGTCACCGTCGGGTGTCTTTAGCATCAGGTCGTTCCCATGGCAGTTGGTAGGCATTTAGTGTATGTATGTCCCCACCCTCTCTCTCTCTCTCTCTCTAAACTTCGTTTGGTTGATTGAAGAAACTGAAGTCTTCAGCAGAGCTCACACACACGCTCATTCTCTGAATTCGTGCATTTTGTCGCCCGAAGCCTTCGATTTCTCTCAGATCCGTTGCGTTTCGCCACAATCTGACCCCAAATTCGCTTTTCTCACCGTTGAATTCCTCGGGTTTCCATTCAGTATCACTCTCATTCCCGGTTTTCTCTGCCGATTCGATGCTTTCGTCACTCGTGCAGAGTTGCACTGCCAGGTAATCGAGTGTTCGTGTTTTAATAATGTACAAAGCGATTAGTGATTCCTTGCATTTAGTTGAAATTTTCTTCGCCTCGTAGTTCTCACCTTTTCCCTGTTTCTATGCGAACGAGTTGATTTCTAGGGCTAATTCAGTTCCTTTTCAGTTATTAGTATGTACAAGGTTGTGAATTGACTGAATTGTTTTATGTATGCTCTTGATTGAGCTTCATTTTCGCATTAAGACGGGATTAGTTTGTATGAGTGAGTTTGACTAGTTTATCTCTTGTTGGTTAGTCAGCTTAATTGTGAAATTGAAATTTTTTATTCCTTAAGTTTTACAGTTACTTTTGAGCTCTGAAGCTACTCTTGCCCATTTATTGTTGTCAAAATGAGTCCGTGAGTTTGAGAGATTTTTGGCGCATCGCATTCAACATTCCCTTAGAGGCTTCGTGTCAGACCCCTCAAGAATCAATCTTTACTGTTTCAGGAGATTCATTTGGTTTCTGGCGTTCTCTGCCTCGGTATCGTAACATCATTCCACTGAAATCTATCAAGTTCTCCCTGTGGTTTGCAAGTCAGCATGGTGATGACTTTCATCAAAATGGGTTGGATGCGAACAGGTACAACAAGAGACACCAAATATGGTGATGGTTTCTAGGGCTGGCGTACAACGCAATACCTGATTTATGCAGCATTTTACCTTCTGGGTACTAGATGTCGATGGTGAAGCCAAGTTCTCTATGTTGCGTCTTGTGAATTGGGTCTGTGTAACCTCGGTTTCTTGTGCTACGGAAGATTTTTGCAGCATCTAGAATTAGAGGTTAGGCATTGGAGAAAGGGGGAAGGGGATAAACCTGCTGTTTTGCATCTTTTTCTAATTAGCAAGGCTTGCCTTGTTTCTATTTGTTGCTTGAAATTGTGAGGGAGAGACTGGGGCACCAAAATGCTGGAGTCTGAATTATTTTCTTCTCGGGTGCTCTCGCCCTTTCGAGAGGAAAGCGGAGATGAAGAGCTCTCTGTGCTTCCTAGGCACACTAAAGTTATTGTAACAGGAAACAACAGAACAAAGTCTGTTTTGGTGGGTTTGCAAGGAGTCGTCAAGAAAGCAGTGGGCCTTGGTGGTTGGCATTGGCTGGTACTCTCTTTCTACCCCCTTTCCTCTGTTCATTGCGCTATAACTGCATGAGTTTATAGCTTTAGTTTATTCACTTTGTGTGAAGGCCACTTTATCTGAAGTCATGAGTTGTCATAATACTAATCATTTCATTAAAAATTTCAGAACTTCAATAGCATCTAAGCAAAAAAAAAAAAAAAGAAAAACTTTAATAGCATGACATTTTTCTAGTTCCTGTAATATAGTAAGGAACTAAACTAAGCATGCCAACTGTAAATTTTCAAGTTCAAAATCTTGCTGTCTCACCCAACTTGTGGATTCTTTCAGCTTGTTAAGGTGTTGTAATATTTATAGGATGCTTTAGCTTCCAATAAGAGAAAGGCGCCCTAAGCATTTTAACATTTTCATACTTTATAATGTTAGGTACTAATCATGTCCTATTAATTTACTCTAATATTGAAGGATTTGAGTATTATAAATACATGACTCGTTTTGCAGTGATTGTATCTTATATTCAGCTGTTTTCTGTTAAGTGAAATTTGTAAATAACAGAAGATAAAGGCGAAGAGAGAGTATATATAACTTACATCAAGCCAGAGAGATACAGATAAATCTATTTGTAATTGACATCTGTCCATAGGGAATAAACTTATGTTTCCTTATCTTTTGTTTGTTAATAGTTTCTGAAAGAATTGAAAAACTACCTGATACTCCGTTACTTTCCCCATGGGATTAGAGAAACAGGTCTGTCAAGTTAAGCTTTTCAATTTATCGTGGTACAGTTGCAGATATTTTTCTCTTTTTTTTCTTTCTTTATATGAAGTGGAAAATATAGTTTAATGGACCCTACTTGCAGTTGGCATTTCTCCATTATAAATAATACTGTTTCCAGCTCATTTTGGGGAAAAATAAATTTGCTACATCTCAAATTTAATTTGAAAGTTCTTTTATTCAAGTTTTGCTTCTTACTTTTTCTTTGTCTTTTTAGTTTTTTCATTTTGCTAATACTGTCTTTAATTTATTCCACCTGTTTTATTTCTTTTTTTGGAGTGTGGTATGTGGTAATATTTTTGAAATGCTGCCTTAAAAATTTAAATGTTAAGAGTCATTGTTGTACTCTTATTCAGTTTGCTTTATTAGCTTATAGTTTAAGTCTCTGTAGTAAATAGACTTTGGTAATATCCAGAACAATCCTCCCCCCACCAAAAGAAATATATATATAGTTCTATAGATAAAGGGAGGGAAAAAAACTCGAGATAATTCCCAGCTCTTCCTTCGATGTATATGAGTGGATACATGTTTTCAGTTTCCAGGTGCAGTTGGTCTGTTTGCTTCTGGGTGATTGAATTTAGTGTTGCTGTTGTCACATTGGAGTGATTGTTAAATTTGTGTGTTTTGGCATATAAGGTTCTAAAAAATGGGGTTGAAGTGAAGCTACAAAGGAATGCTCTGAGTGTTCTAGAGCCTCCCACTGGGAATGAAGAAGATGAAGACGATTTTGATAACTCTAGCAGTAGCTCTGACATTGGCATAAAGGATACTGATTTCTGTAAGTTTCAGCATCTTTAGTTCATGAGACACTTATATAGTGTATGGAAAATGTAACTTGAACAAATATTTGTTATCATGTTTAAGGTGGTGGTTGTTTCTTTTTGGGCAGCCAGCAGAGTTGAGTTCAGAAAACTTAGCAAACCAAGAGTACGGTATACAAAGCCAATCCCATCTCTGTCAGCAAAGTCAACCAATCGTAGCAGTTCTAAAGAAGCTCAATCTGATGTTCTGACATCCCAATCGGTAAGTAAAAATAGAAATTGTGGTTTGCTTCTTACATTAGTTTAAGATGTCCTGAGAGTGGATAGTGTAAGAGGGTTAGTGAGGTAATACGAGATCAGGAAAGTGAAAATATATTCTTGTGTGAGGATTAATGGTAGATTTATTACTTTATTCATTATTCATGGTATTTTCCCACCTAAGACACAATTTGAAAGTTATAGACCTTACTCAGACATCTTGGGGCTTTTTTCTCTCGTTATCTTTGTTTAATGTTTTGAGACCAAAAGTAATTGAAAATTTTATATGGATTTTTTTCCCTCTGTATGATAGTTTTTCTGAAACTGGGAAAACATATTATTTTCTTAAAAATAAAATGGGGTGTTTTTGATAAATTTCTTGAAAATATCTTTTGTAACGAGTTTACCGCATGCTTCTCCAACGTTTTTGTGTTTCCCAAGATAACAAATTATGAACCAAATGGGCGCCTAATATTTGAATGATCTAGTGAAGTTTGCATGTTCAATGGCTGAATATTTGATGTTAACATCTAGATACAATATCTTGTTCTTTGCACGTGGATATATTTCATCATTGTGAAATTTACAACTGCCATTTGCTTGGGTGCATAAAGATGAAATCCCTCACCTTAAGGGCCCCCCATACACTGCCTCACGCACGTGGGAGGGGTTAATCACAATACACAGCAGTACACCAGGTAGGAGGCACAGTACATGGTGCCCACAAGGAGTCACCCCCATAGGAGAGTGAAACTCTCACACTGCGGCTGTCATGACTCGAATTTACATCCTTGGGTTCAATCTACTACCTGAGAACCAACCGTGCTACAACTACCATTTGCTAATTCTAGTTTTGGTTGTTTATATTATTGATCAGAGAGTGAAGTTGGCAAAATTAGGAAGCAGTTCACTGTGGAGATACTGGAGAAGCTTTAAACTTGTGGGTCCTCATCTCATCTTGTTATGCCCCTTTCTTTTTTTTAATTGTGCCACATTTTACTCAGTAATTTATGAATTTGGATGGTAGGGAGCAGCTAACCCTAATCTTTCGAAAGAGCAAGTGGCTAATGTTGTTCAGAAGCATTTTGATTCACAGGTCTCTCTCTCTCTCTCTCTCTCTCTCTCTCTGGGATTCAAGCTAATGCTTTACTAACTCTCTTTAAATTTACAGCATGTCGAGGAGATCCAAGTGATCGCAGAATTTATCCATGCAGCCAAGAGACTGAAGTTAGCAGCACGGAGTGTTTAGAGAAATGATCAGCAGCTGATCAGTGGTTGTGTTGTTAGTATAATTATCTATACATATCAACTCTAACCTTATGCTTTAGACTCCTAATTACAGATTGCTAATTATGTGAGTGCACCTCTAACCCCTATTAGTAAGTAAGCTGAGCGCATGACCTTGTAACTTTGATCTATCCCCAGCATTGCCAATTTAGTATTAGTAGAGGCCACAGGCTGTTTGTTATATAAGCTGGCTAGTGGCTGGTTGTAGGTCTGATTGTTTCTATGGGTCCATGTTCTGTTTGAATGGTCTGAAATGCAAGCTTTTCACTGAATCATCTATCTATCTCTGTCGTTTTCTGAATTTGAAGTTCCTTTGTGAGCAATTTCAGTTTTGTAGGAAATAATCTTCTACTCACTCAATTGCATAAACTAAATTTGTGGTTGTCGTACCACCACATTATTATGCATTCAGTTGGTCATCTGATTGTGATTGAATGCTCCAAAACCAATATAGTTTTGTTTTTATTTAATTTAATGGTGAAATAGTGGAACTTCTGAAGAATCAATTGCCTAATTATTTTGATGGGCGTCGTCAAATATTAGTAAAGATGGATGCCAGCATGTCATTTGGCGTCATGGTGAGACGTTGACGTGTCGAGTGGAGTGGGTAGAATTGCACTAAATGTAGGTGAAGGTTGTCTGAAAATGCAGAGAGCGTATCTTATCTACTCTTATTGTATGCACTTTAATAATAAAATATTTATAACAGAAGATTTTTGTTTAAAATAGTATTTTATCAAAACAAATGGGTTCTTATAATTGTATTTTATTAAACTTTTTAAAGGCATAACAATTTGTGGGTCCGCTAAAGATTTTGTGGGAATGGTGTGGGCCACCACTTGGATTTCGTGGGGGGGACTATGGGAGATTTTTATTGGGCCCACATTGTCACGCATTATAATAGCTAATATTCGCCCACCGCCACGAGGCATCCTAGCTTTCATCTCAAGGCCAATGCAATATCAAGATATTTGTTATTTCATATATATATATATATATTTACATTTATAAAAGAAATTGAACTCAAATTAAGATTATATGTTTAGCTATAATTACCAATTGCACCCAATCTAATTTTGGATATAATGCAAGTCTTTCTTATTTAAACACTTAAGATTCGGGTTTTTAAATTTCTAAAAATGTCTTTTACATTGTTATATAAATTTCTTTTTTTTTTTTTAGTAAATCACCAAAATATAATCCTACTTTTAACTTTATCAATACCTTTAACATTTAATTTTAATTTCACTAATTATAGTATCCAATTTTACTTCAGCGAGAAGACTTTCCCAAAGGTTAAAGCTTATCTCCTTTGGGAAGCCCTTATCACTCACCATTTTTACTTAGGATTAGCCTAGGTTGGATGGAAATAAATAGGAGAATATTTTTGATATGAAATGAAAATAAAAAAATAATATATTTTTTTAAAAAAATAAAAAATGAGAATGCAGGATAAAGTATAAATTAAAAAATATAAGAATTTTTTTTTGTAAATATAATTTTAATATAAAAAATAATTCAAACATAATATAAATAAACATAAACAATAGAAATAAGTTCTATAATAATTAATAGTCAACATATTTTTCTATAAAAAATGAAAAACACTAGTTAATGATATTATTGTTGTAATTAATTTAAAAATAAATTAAAAGCAAAAACATGTTGGTATCACATTATGGCAATAAGTAAATTGAATTTAATAATTAAAAATAAAATATGTAAATGACATTACTTAACATATATACATGCATATCATCATATTATCTTCTTTTTCAAGTGTCTATGCATACATATAAGATATTATATTATTCATTATTTAAGTGAATTTCTCTCTCCAAGAATTTTTTTTTTCTCTCTCATTCCTTCTCTTTGTTCCTCTTCTTCTCCAACAACTGCCTCTCACTGCTGCCACAACTCTCATCGCCTTGCCTCTCGCCATCAACCACCACTACATCATCCATCTTCCTCGTCGCTACACACCCCTCCTTCAGTTGCGCTTAACCTTGTGCAATTAGTTCAATAAACACATACAAACAAACAAAAAAGAAAACAAGCATGTAAGTAAAGGCGTTTACACTTGCTAATGTATGAGTGTATGTGGTGAGTGTATGTGGATAAGATCAAATCAATTAATATTGAAAAATTACTAAATTGGTACTAAAAACAAAACGTCTCAAATCAAGACAATTTGGGTGCCAATTCAAATATTTTTCAAAACCCACAAAAGAAGGTATCATCGGGTTAAATTAGTTTTAAGATCTTTGCTATTGATTACGTTTCAGGATGATGATGATTCTAATTCTAGTAACTGAAATACATGATATGCCGATTCTAACTTAAACAACCACCATAAATTGAAATGTATATAAAGTACACTTAGGCTTAGGAATGATGATATTTTTAGGTTGGACAACCCACGTATATGGCATGAAGGTTTTTGGTTAGGCATATATCCTAATCCAAACTCAAGTGTTTGGTAAAAATTTAAAAATTAATTTTAACACCTGAACTTACAATAAAGTTTAGCTATCTTGAGAAATTTTGGCTTTAGATATTGTCATTGTCTCGGCCCAAGGATTACTTAGTCACATGCCTCCATTTAAAAATTAACTGACATAAATTTAAATTACATAAATTAAATGATGAGAATTAAAATTGTTGAAAATAAATTACAAAAATTAATTATGATAAATTAAAATGGTAAAGTCTCAACAGAAATTAATAACAGCATGTAATGAACAACAGAAAATAAAAGCAAAAGATAGAATGTAAAGCATCAATGTAATGGTAGAATTAAAATTTAAAATTACTGAAATTAAAAAAAGACAATAATCCTAATACAAAAATTAACAACAGAAAATGAAAGAGCAGCAATTAACTGTGCGTGAGAGACTTGCATACAGAAAAGAAACTACAGAAAAGAAAAAAATAAAGATGAACAATGCAAAGAAATCAAATCTGAAAATTATTCAGCCTCCATTCCGTGTTGCTGTCCGAAAATTCCTTCCCCAGCGCACTGTGCGAGATTCCTCCGGCACGCCCCTCCCCCAAATTTCCTGCGCAAGCCACTGAAATGCCCCTTTCATTTGAATTAAATTACAGTGAAGGGACCGCATTCTCAAGAAGCTGTTGTGCGTGAGCTGGGCCTTCTATTCTGGGCTTCATTGCAATCAGCAGCGGGCCTTTAATTGGGGCATACGGCTGGGCTTTGATTTCAAACTTCAATGTGGGCCCTTGATTTGAGCCTCCAAACCCTTGCTTCACGCATGCACTTATATTATATGTTATATATATGTTTATACGGTATGGCACGCATGAATATATGTACATGAATATATATATATGTATTATATTTATAAATATATATTTATATATATTACAGATTTTTTTTAATTTAATTTCTTTTGTCAAAAAATGAAAGGGAAATATTCTTTTTTTCTAAAATTTCTAATTCACCCTTAATTTCTCTTTAAATTTCATTTTCATCTAAACTTGTATATAACTACAAATTATGCATAACTATTCAACTAAAATTAATTTTAAAATCAAAACATGAATATAATTATAACAAAATTGACCACTAATTAAGATGACATAGATGTTTGTGCATTAGTGAATTAAGAAATCAATGATATTATATAATTATTCTAATCAATAACTATTATACATATCTTTGTACTTAATTTAATAGTGCATGAGGTATGTGTACATCAGACATGAAATCTATCACCTTGGGGTTTGTGAAGAGAATATCCTATGTGATCTAATAATCACTTGACAATAAATCTTTTGTCGATATATTATGACAATGAAAAATGTATTCCATGAGTTGTCATATTAGTCAAGAATGATTTTGAATTTGGTCATATGACGTGTAATGACCTGGAGGTCATGGAAATAAAGCATAACTCAATCAAGATCATTTATACCATATGACAAATAACAATGATTCTACCATTTTTTTTTATATATAGAACAAAATAAGCATTATCATTTACATTTCATTAGGCTATTCCAAAGGAAAATATAACAAACCCCAATAATAAAATACAACCAATAACATAGTACAAACCAACCAGCTAACAAACGCCCTCAAAACATTTTATTCAAGTGAGCTTTGTACACATCTAACCCAACACATCATGCCCTACTAGGACCTTATCATCTTTCGCTTTACCTGTATTTGGAATGATGTGAAGCGAAAGAATGAGCCATAAAGCCTAGCAAGCATAATACAACAAAATAGAGCATGAGATATATTAAAACAAAGACTCAATAAATAATAACAAGTAATATATGGTAAGATCATGGTATAGTCATAACTGAGATTAGTACAATCTATACAAGTAACAAACTCCTACCATAACATGGATATGTCACACTTTGATAACCTTGCTACTATATAGTCTCTAGAACCCATCTAATGCTCTAAGCATAAAACCCATTATCTTACGGTATCATACATTCATGTCACAAGGCAACCTACTACGGGCCTATAAATCCAATCCACTCTGCTGTACTAGCACTCGCCTGTGATACCACAAGCCAAGTATCCAGTGGCCCCATCATAGCATTACCCTCGATTCGCTCTCTACTTTGCGGCATTAGCACATGCCTATGATACCACATGCCCCGTATGCAATGGCTCCATCATAACAGTGCCCTCAATTCGCTCTCAACTCTGCGACACTAGCACCTATCTATGATACCACATGTCCCGTATACAGTGGCCCTGTCATAGCAGTACTCTAAGATCACTCTCAACTCTATGGCACTAGCACATGCCTATGATACCACACGCCCTATATGCAGTGGCCCCATCATAGCAGTGCCTTCAATCCGTTCTCAACTCTGCTGCACTAGCACCAGCCTATGATACCACATGCCCTGTATGCAGTGGCTCCATCATAGTAGTTCTCTCAGACTATTTTCAACTATGCAACACTAATACATGCTTATGATGGCCACATCATAGCAACACTCTCAGATCGCTCTCACATGCACTAGATATCACTAGGCAAGCATCAAGGGTCAACATCCCACATGCACCATCATGCACTACGCAAGCACCATGAGCCAATGCTCAACATGTATTAGATACACAATAGGCAAGCGTCGCCACATGCACTAAACATAGCTAGGCAAGCATCGTGGCCGGGCCAAATAATGATCACCCACATAGTCTACACATGCGCATGAATTCATATGGTACCTCTTATTTCTTCCCAGAACTATAATTACACCCATGGTGTATACTTTGACATCCTCTTCCACAACCAAATTCGCAAAGCAATCTTTAAGAAAAATGTCCACACATCATAAGAGAACATTTGTGAATTATACCTCCCAATTCATATCTCTAAATGATGAAGGATCATAAACGAGGAAACATAGCATGCAACGGAAGCGGTTTAGAATCAAAACCGTTCCTCGTATTGATTAGAATCTAGAAGACTTACTTTTTCGGCGGATTACCGGACGAAAAGGGGCAATAGGAGCAGGATGAGTGGGAGCTTCTTCGCGTGGTGGAGACGACGGCTGTCCTGCAATCCTACGGCTCCTTCGCATCAAAACTTGGAGGCTCTCTTTCGATCTTCCGAAGTATGACTCGAACTCGCGGCCTCTCTTTCGGTGAAGAAGAGCAAAAACGACCTTGGATGAAAAAACAACCAAAGAGAGATATATATAGGGAGAACCCTAGGGTTAAAACCCTAGTGGGCCAAACCCTAATGGGCCAAGTCCATTTAATTAATTTTCTAATTGGGTTAGGCCAATTTAATTAATTAAACTAATGAACTATTATTTTATTCTAGCCCAATTAATTATGGACCATCCTGAATAAAATAATTCTCTCTCAATGTAATTCACCCAACAAGCCAAATGTATTAAAAAATACATGAGTTACATCGAGCTACCCCGGGGACCAAAAGACAAATTATTCACGGCTACTAAAATGACCAAAATATCCCTGCTACCTAGTAGCTATATTTTGTCATTCTAAGTGTTCCAACTATCACCATATGGTAACACTGACCCCATGAATAATTTTTGCATATGCCATGTCTTTGACCTACTAGTGTAATGACAAAAATACCCTTCTGCGTAACACCCATCATTTAGAAAGGAATAATGTACTAACACCTCTCTAAATGATTTCTACCATCCTTAGATCACTAGTCCAATAATCCGTGACTACTCGAATGTACTTGCTTATCACTAGGAGCTACCCAGAAGCACACACTCTTAAGTCACGTTCCCAGGGCCCTGGATTATTTGATTATTCTTGGACAATCACAAGGGGGTGAATCACAGAAACTATCTTGTATTAGTCTGTTTTAGCTAATTAGAAACCATACTCCCAACTCAAAAGGATATTGATCTTTGATAGACCTCACCTACAATGAATATAAGAATATAGCTCTAGGTTCACTAGACCACCAACTAATACTCAAGTATTAGAGTACTCGTCCACGTAGTAGCAGTGATAGACTAGCTCCATGATAATTAGTACTTTGTCATTAGCTTCTATCACAGGTCCTCTCTACGCATTCCAAATGCGCTTGTAAAATTAGAGTAAACGGACTGTTTACTGGCTAAGGCAAGCCATCCTCCATTAGGATCTATTGCACAATGATCTTGTCATGATAGAATGCCCAGTTCTACCAAAAGATCAAGAGTAATATTTTTCTTGCTTATTAAGTACCCATGATTCATGCCTAACTGTGAAGAACGACCCATCACATGAATCACTTACTTAATAGCATGGACACTTTTCCAACAATTAAATGCAAATAATATATGTGCCATGAACTGAATAAAAGAAACATCATTACCATAAATTAAACGAAACATGTCTTTAGGGCATACATTTCCAACAAATGATCCACTTCCTAACTCATTTACCAGCCCTTACATGCACATTTAACCCCCAAAAGCTTCCTATTTAAGTCATACATGCATAATGCTCCCCAATCACAAGTTCCCATATGGCCTAATACTAGCTCATTATCATGCTCAAACATGTCTATCATGAATCCCCAACTCACATAACACCTTACCAATAAATGCATAATTATTCTCAAGAACATCTAGACATGTTTTGGGACTAAAAATAAACTACTCAAAACATGGCCAAATAGTTTGAATCCTATGCCAAAGAGAATCTTATCGAATCTAGTTTACAACACACTAAACGAATTTCGAATCCAATTTTTCTACTAAAAGTTATGCCCAAAAAAATAGAGCATGCGCAGGTTACCACAGGCCGAGAATGGTCGATCATTTCCCAAAAACAGTCGACAGTTCAGAGTAGAGAAATACCCTGAAAGCCCTTAACACATGTAAATTAAACATAAATACTTGCACCAATTATATCTTAACAAGAAAATAGATCATTCCCAAAGGGTTATAGGGTAAAGCAAGCCCTATTTTGAAGTCCAAATGAAACTAACAAGATCAAGCAAGAGGTTTGGGAGATTTACAAACATTTCTACATAGCTTCCAACAAAAACTTTTCTTGACTCACTTAGGAGTTTACACCTTTCACCAAAACCAAAGGATCAATAAGAAGAAGAGAGAAGTATAGATTACCTTTAGAAACCTTTCCTTTTGGGTATGTAATATCCCATATTTTCATGAAGTTGCCACGTATTTTAAGTGAGTTTAAAATACCGAAAAATATGCTTGAAATGAAAACAAGTGACCGAATCAGCTACAGGGAGTGACCTAGAGCTTAGATACTTAAGGACAAAGGTATATCTTTGACGAGCGTCTTGAGGCGAGATTTATGATGCTGAAAGAAATCAAATCAGAGACGATTTTTGGTTCAACTAAGTTGTAGCCTAAAAGACTGAATGATAGTAATGGGCTTCCGAGAAATCAATGGAACACTAAGAAGGCTCTAATTTTGTAAATAAAACAACCCTGAGATAGTTTTGGGATGAAACAAAGGTCTCATAAGGGCGCTAGGATAAAATTGTACTTATTGAGTAATTTTGAATTATTAATTATAGATTTTAAGTATCTCGATGAGAATTAATTTGATATTTGAGGGTGTAATTGTAAATTAGAGAATTATCCAAACGAAATAAGGATGGTATTATGAGTTCATGTGGTAAAATATCAAAGTTTGAGAACTTGAAATAAAGGCCAAAATGACATTTGGAAGAAGTTTATGGTATTAGCTTTGGATTTCAAAATTGATTCCATTCTAGCTTTGAATTTGAAAACTCATTCAATTATAGCTTTGAGTCTTTGGAGTCCAAGGCTTATCTTTAGACAAGTGGCACCATGTTATTGGTTCAAAGAATCTACAATAGAGACCATGGGTTCTTCTTAAACCATTCAAGGGAGTTTGAGGGTTGAGGCATTCTAAGTTGAGGAGCTAGCTCTTGATAAAGGAGAGGAAATTCTGTAAGAAGGGAAGAAATCGGCAGAGAAGCGGGGAAGAACGAGCCTCGCCAGAGTTCACCAAAATTAGTCAGAAAAAAAGCTAGGTAAGTCCTTTTTTTTTTTTTTATAATCTTGTAGAGGGGGAAGAGAGGGTCGCGTAGGTTCAAATTGGGGTCGAATCGAAGTTAAAATGAGAAAGTTATGGTTGAAAAACCAAAATGAGGTGAAGCTGTCTGAAACTAGTGGGCCGCGCGTGAGATACACGCGCCTTGAAGTTGTTGTGGGTGAAGGCGCATGGGCCACCACCCAAGGCGCGTAAGGGGCCCATTTTTCTTCAAATGTTTCAGTCTTGTCCCTAATTTAATGCCCTTCAACCATGTATAAAAATATTTGAGATTAGGTTTACCAAAACGTGTGTTTTCTGTAGAAACCTAGGCTATTTGCTGTGAAATTGTATCTTCCAATAGATAAACCTTCAAGGTGAGACTCCTATACTCCAAATCCTATTTTTTGTTCTCTTATGAGAGACTTTTATTGCATGAAACGTGTTTTGTGAAGTTCTTGTACGTAAACTCTTGTTGTTTTCTTACGTGAAATCATGTTGCATATATGAACTGTATTTTTTTGAAAATATATGTTGTTGGCATTTTAACTATTGCATTTATAAAATTCGTGTGACCACACTATTGCACTTATTTGTTGTTGGCTGATGACAAAAGTCAGATATCCCTCGAGAGGCGTTATGCGTGCGCCATCGAGAAAGCTCTCGTGAGGAAGACCGTGAGTCTAAAAGACAACGGATGTGGTGTTTTCATGAGTTCTATGAGGTCAGGTCGAGGTGATATGGTTAGGGACCTCCTGAGAAGCGCTATGCGTGCGCCATTAAGAAAGCTCTCTTTGTAGGAGGCTGACATGTTCACGAGGCACTTCAGAGTAGTTCTCGTTATTTTTCTAATACGTTTTGTACTTGTTCATGCATTGATATAAATTGTTTTTGAGTTTCTCACTAGAAGATTCATTTTCTAATTGGACTATATCCCTGGAATATTCAAACATTCTAGATTCGACAAGCGGCTCTAAGGGAAATGAGATAGCTAAAGAATAAGCTTAATTTACTGCCTGTAACATGTTTAACATATCTTTATTTATGTGCGAACCTATGTATGTTTTGGATATGTTTAAGACGTTCCGTTATCACTTGCGAGAGAATGTCCATGTAATGCATTTTGTAGATGTTTTAAATGATTTCATTTACGATAAATAAAGCATTATGGTTGTGAACCATATCAGGTTCGATCTAGCTTCTGCATTTGAAATTTTAACACCTGTCTTAGCTATTCGATTATTGAGTTTGTTATGCTGAGAAGGTGAAAATTAGGGTTTTTGGGAATTTGTGTGATGTATGACGGTGATTGTGATATGGAAAAATTTTTATATTCCCGAAATCCTAAGTTATAACATGCTCGAAAAATTTGGGGTGTTACAGTTGGTATCAGAGCGAATCTAAGGAAAAGTTCCCATGTGGCTAGATGAGCAAAGCCAATGTAAGTTTTGGGAATTAAGATAGAATTTTTGAAATATTTAGTGGCATACTCTTGTTGCTTATTTAATTTGAATTGTGTCATGCTATGATGATTTAATAAATCGTCCTGTCTTCTTGCTAGATGGCGAATACAGGAAAAAACAGACGTGAGAGAGGCAATGGTGAAGAAAGCAACACCAACCTAAACCCAGGAGGTGGTGTAGGCGATCAAAGAAATACATGAGTTGATCTCGGTGAAAGCCAAATTGATAGGATTGAGAGAATCCTAGAAAGCATGGTTGGGTGAATTTTGGAGTTGTAGCCCGAGCAAAGAATAGATACTTTGGAGAGGTATCTACGACAAAACCCGCCAGTGTTTCGAGGAAGATCGGCAGATGACCCTACAATCAGTGAATACTGGTTGGACCAGACCGAGAAGATCCTACAAAGATTGAGAATCTTGAATAAGGACAAGGTCGAGTGTGCGACCTATATGATGGAAGAGGAAGCGACCCAATGGTGGAGATCTATGCAGCGAGTGATACCTAATCGGACAGGATCTCAGGGGTTAACGACATAAGTAGAATTGGTGAAGGCACCCTAGATGACATGATAATGGTTTAAGGAACTATTCAATGAGAAATTCTTTCCCACTTGCTGGAAGTTGGCTAGAGCTCAAGAGTTTATGAACTTACGCCAAGGGCTAAATATGTCGGTGGCCCAATACGAGGCTGAATTTTTGCCGTTAATCAAGTATATGCCGTTGTACGGGATGAACGATATGGAGAAGGGACGAAAATTCTTACAAGGCTTGCAAATCAAATTTCAACAGCTAATAAGCTTGGTCCACGTGGAGTCTTATGCGGATATAGTTTTCAAAGCTATGACAGCTGAGGAGAATATGACGCGTGTGGCAGGACTAAAGGCCACGACAACTCAAAGTGGAGGATAGTCAGAGGAATCCAACTCGACTTTAGGACCGCGAGATGGGAAAATTCAGAAAAAGGGGAAGGCATGCGTTAGATGCAAAAAGAGGCACCCGGGCAAGAGGTGCGATGGTCAAAGCATTGTCTGTTACACATGTGGACAGCTCGAGCATACTTTCAAAAATTGCTCGAAGAGAATGATCTAAGAAGGTAAGGCCATAGCAACAACACCAGTGAGTGTGATCTGCTACAATTGTAACCAGCACGGGCACATCTCGAGGAATTACCCGAAAAAGAAAGAGCAGCAGCTAAAGATTGAAGAAGGAAAGGGGACCAGACAAGGGCGGGTCTATAATTTGACCAAGGAGGACGTAGAGACAAATCCTACAGTTATCCAAAGTACTCTCTTTATTTTGGATACTCCTATACATGCATTGATAGATCCAAGGTCTACTCATTCTTTTATATCCCATGTATTAGCTGGGAGTTTGAGAGTAGAAACCGAGTCTATGGGGTGTCTGATGATGATTTCGACACCTATGGGTAAGAGTATGAAGTCCTCAGAAATGGTGAGGGGATGCAAAATTATCATGAGTAATGTTCGGTTCCAAGCTGATTTGATTATGTTAGAAGTATATGTGTAACGACCCGATAAGGGGGTCTGGGATATTTTGGCATTTTGAATTATTTTTATATGCGGCGTATTTTGGGCGTGGATAATATAAATGTTTAGAATGTTTAATATGTTGCAAAAGCCAAAATGAATAAATTGTGTGTGTGTGAAGGTTTAAGTAAATCCAAGTGAGTAGAATTGAAAATTTAAAGTAAGAGAATTGTTGAAAAGTCAAAGGCTAAGTGGTTGAAAATTCAAAGGTTGAAAAGTCCACAATTGTGGGCTTGAAATTGGGAGCAAATGGGGCTATTGATTGGGGGCCTTGTTTGTGTATATATATATATATATATATGTATTTCTATTTATTTAAATGAGAAAAAAGAAAAGAAGGGACAAGGAGGGCATTTGTATAGTTCATGAGGGCAAAATGGGAAGAGAGAGATGTTATAAGAGGGTGCCTTAGAGAGAAAGGCCAACCCATTCTTCTCCTTCTCACGTTTATCTTTTTCTTCCTCCTCTCTACCCCAAACCCTTCTTCTCTTTCAATGGGAGTTTCAAGAAATGGATCAAAGGCCGAATTTAGAGGGCTCTTGGAGGAGTCTTGAAGACCCAAGCTTGAGGCAAATCTTCTTCTCCAAAGGATCTTCCATTTGAGCAAGGCAAGTTCCTCTCTTTTCTTCCTCATCCTATTCATTGGGCTTGATGTGTGGAGGGTGTAGTCAAGCAAATCTCATGTTTTTTCTTAAAGGAATGTTGTATAGCTTTCTATTTCAAAAGTTTTGTAAAACCTCTTTTTCTCAAATTAATTTCATTGGTTTCATGTGGGTCTTGAAATAGAGGTTGTAACACCCTTTGGGATGAGGGATAAGAGTGTGATTGGAGTTTGATGGGGTATTGGAAGGTTTGGGATGGTTTTGAAGAGATTTGGGGCATCTGTGAGCGGTTTCTGGGTGTTCCCTGTTGCCAGGTTTCGAAACATGGCATGTAGGTTTCGAAATATAGCTCTCTGGTTTCTATGTTTCGAAACATGTCAAGTAAGTTTCGAAACATAAGTCTCTGTTTACTAGGTTTCGAAACATGATTCACAGGTTTCGAAACTTGGGTTCAGCCTGCGCACCCTGTACAGTTTTGGCCATAACTTTTTGTATAGACATCGAATTGACGAACCGTTTGAAGAGTTGTAAACTAAACTTGATAGGATTTGTTTTGATATAAGTTTAAGATCATTTGGACAATATTTGAATGGTATAACATTGTTTTCAAGTTAAGTCTAGTTAATTTCAAACAACATTTGGGAGTGGTTGAGGTGCTTGCATAAGGGGAACCTTAGGGGTGCACGAAATGTATTAAAGCATGTTAGAGGGGGATTCTATCATGGAAATGTCCTTAGCTAAGATGGGAGTTAATAGCATTTTGAAAATGCATTATTCCATGTGGTCAGCGGTAAGGATACTTAATACATAGAGGCATACATGTGTTCGCTTTAAATTATTTGTATGGCATTAAACGTGCTTATGAACAAAGGATATCCTAGTAATTCTGGTAGGCTTGTGCCTGACCGTGGGAGCTACGGCTCATGATACCGCCTAGTACGGACTAGGGCGGGGGTGGATGATGGTTCACATTTAATGCCGGTAGGCTTGTGCTTGACCGTGGGAGCTACGGCTCATGATACCGCCTAGTACGAACTAGGGCGGGGGTGGATGATGGTCCACATTTAATGCCGGTGGGTTTGTGCCTAACCGTGGGAGCTACGGCTCATGATACTGCCTAGTACGGACTAGGGCGGGGGTTGGATGATGATCCACATTTGATGCCAGTGGCATGTATCGACTGTGGGAGCTACGACTCGTGATACCGCCTAGTACAGACTAGGGCAAGAGTGGATGATGGTCCACATTCATTAATTACAACTCTGGGAATGGATAAGAGGAATTGTATGAATTCATGTGCTGGTGTAGACTATGGTGGTGATAAAAATCAAATGATCGTAAGACTGATAAGAGGAGGACCCCACATCGACACCTCCTAGAGATTCCACCATATCTAAAGTTATGCATAGTATCGATTATACTTGATACAAATATGTCATATCGGCGTGTGGTATCATGGGTATGGGCTAGCGCTGCATAATTGAGAATGGATTGAGAGCACGGCTATGATGGGGCCACTGTATACTTAGTGTGTGGCATCATAAACAGGTGCTTGTGTCGTAGAGTGGATTGGGTTCATAGGTCCAGAGTTAAGTGCCTTGTAACATGAATCTATGATACCTCAAGATAATGGTGGTTGTGCTTAGAGCATCAGATGGATTTCAGAGACTATATAGTAGCAAGGCTATTGGAGTCTATTTTGTCTATGCTATGGTAGGAGTTGTCATTTGGGTAGAATGTGCTGGTCTCGGTTATAATTCCGTCCGCGATATTTATGTTGAAATTCTACCTGTATTATTCTATGCCACGATCCTACCATATATGTTGCATGTTTTTGTTTCCTAAGTCTCTGTTATGATATATCTCATGCTCTATTTCATTGTATTATAATTGCTGGGCCTTGCGGTTCATTCTTTCTCTTCACAACATTCCAGGTGCAGGTAAATCGAAGAATGAAAGAGGTCCTAGTAGAGCATGATTAGTTGGGTTAGATGTGTACAGAGCTCACCCGGATAAAAGGTTTTGGGAGTGTTTTTCGACTGGATAATTTGTGCCATTCTAATGGTTGTATTTTATTATTTGGAGTTTATCATATTCCTCTTGGGAATAGCCTAATGGAATGTAAATGATAAGGGTTATTTTATATTGTAAGAAAAAAAATTGATCTAGTTCGAGTTGTGCTTAGTTCCTATCTTGTATTGGGTTAGCAGGTCTTTACAATATGACGTTGACGTAATCTTAAGGATGGACTTCTTGTCCAAGTTCGACGCCAATATAGACTGTCGTAGGAAGATAATGACCATAAGAAAACTCAAGGAAGGGTGGGTCAAATTTGGGGGGCAATGCGACCCCGAGGTTGGAAAGATGATTTCAACAATGAAGGAAGCGAAGTTGCTGAACTGTGGAGCTCATGGATTCATAGCTTAAGCTCAGTTAGAAGAAAGAGAGGTATCAAAGCTCAATGAGGTGCGAGTGGTACGAGAATATGATAACGTGTTTCCAGAAGAATTACTAAGACTACCTCTACCTCGAGAAATCGAGTTCTCAATTGAGTTAGTGCCTGAAACCCAACCAATATTAATCTCGCCATACTGAATGGCTCCGACGAAGATGAAATAATTGAAGAGTCAGCTATAGGAGTTGACTGATAAAGGGTTCATTAGGCCAAGCATATCGTTATGGGGCGCACTAGTGCTATTTGTAAAAAAGAAAGACAAGAGTCTAAGGATGTGCATTGACTACCATTAGCTAAATATGACCACGATAAAGAACAAGTATCCACTCTTAAGGATAGACGAGTTGTTTGATCAACTGCAGGGAGCGAAGGTGTTCTCGAAGATTGATTTGAGATCCGGTTATTATCAACTGAGAATTAAGCTAGATGATGCTTCGAAGACGACATTTTGATCAAGGTATGGCCATTTTGAGTATTTTGTAATGCTATTTGGATTAACTAATGCTCCAATAACATTTATGGATCTCATGAATAGGGTGTTCAAGCCCTACTTGGATATGTTTGTGATCGTTTTCATAGATGATATATTGGTGTATTCTTTGAATGAGAGTGACCACGAGGGGCACTTGAGAATAGTGCTAGGAACTCTCAAGAAACATCAATTGTATGCCAATTTCTCGAAGTGCGAGTTCTAGCTGTCCCAAGTGGCGTTTCTTAGGCATATGTTCTCAGCCGAAGAAATCTTAGTGGATCCAGCCAAGATTGAGGTTGTTCGAGGATGGAAGCCGCTGACGCGTATGACTAAAGTGCGAAGCTTTTTGGGATTGGTAGGCTATTATCAAAGATTCGTGAAAGGGTTTTAGAAGATAGTTACACCTATGATGAAGCTCATACGAAAAGAGGTCAAGTTCGAGTGGATTGCCAAGTGCGAGGAAAGATTTCAAGAGTTCAAGGGCAGACTGACCTCGGCACCTGTTTTGGCAATGCCTAGTAGGGCCGGTGGATATGTTGTATACACCGATGCCTTGAAGGTTGGTTTGGATTGTGTATTGATGCAACATGGTCGAGTGATAGCATATGGATCACGCCAGTTGAAGAGGCACGAAGTGAACTACGTCTATAGGTAGATGAGCAGGGCCAGCCCAAGAGTTCAGATTTTGATATGCGAAATGGCATTATCAGGTTTCGAGGTAAAGTGTACATGCCAAACCTTCGGGAGTTAAGGCAGAAAATTTTGGATGAAGCCTATAGATCTAAATATACCGTGCACTTGGGAGCCATGAGATGTATTGAGATCTTCGGGAAATCTATTGGTGGCCAAGGATAAAAGCCAGCGTGGCTAGAAGGGTAGCACAGTGTGATATATGCCAAAGGGTAACAATTGAGCACCAGAAACCCACAAGGTTGATGAGACCCTTAAAAGTTCCTGAATGGAAGTAGGAACATATCACGATAGATTTCGTGAAAGGATTTTCGAAGAGTCGGAAGGGTTATGATGCCATTTGAGTGGTAGGAGACAGGTTGACAAAGTCAGCTCATTTCCTGCCTATGAGGATAGATCAATTGGTACGAAAATTCGCAGAGCAGTATGTGAAGGAAATCGTACGACTCCATGGTACGCCGATAAGTATAGTTTCAGATAGGAACCCGAAGTTCACCTCGAGGTTTTGGGAGAGTTTGCAGGAATGCATGGGGACCCAGCTGAAATTGAGTACGGCTTATCATCCGCAGACTGATAGGTAATCGGAGAGGACTATTCAAACGCTTGAAGATATGTTGAGATCCTGTGCCCTTGATTTTGGAAGAAATTGGGAGGAGCATCTGCCATTGGTAGAATTTGCATACAACAATAGTTACCACGGAAGCATTGGGATGGCTCCTTATGAGGCTTTGTATGGAAGAAAGTGTCGGTCGTCCATCTGTTGGACTGAAGTAGTGGAACGACAGATGTTGGGGCTCGAACTTGTGTAGCAAACTACTGATAAGATTCGAATAATCCAAGAGAGGATTCGAGTTGAGCAAAGCCGACAAAAATCGTTTGCTGATGAAAGAAGAAGGGATCTAGAGTTCAAAGTAGGGGATCTAGTGTATCTCAAGGTGTCACCCCAGCATTTGGTGACACGTGGAAGCGGTAAAGGAAAGTTGAAGCCAAGGTATATAGGACCATATCTGATTGTGGAAAGAGTTAGACCTTTGGCCTATCGGTTAGAGCTTCTGCTTAACTTGTCCGGGGTTCGTGTTCCACATCTCCCAACTTTGAAGACATGTGTCAAATCCAACCCTTAGAGTTCGGGTAGAGACAATTGAGCTAAGGAATGGCTTGACCTACTTAGAGTCACCTGGAGCAATTTTAGATCGCCGAACTCAAGTGTTGCGGAATAAGGAGATCCCGTTAGTGAAGGTTTAGTGGGGAAAACACTCGGATGATGAGGCAACGTGGGAACTTAAGGAAACAATTAAGAAGAAATATCCTCATTTGTTCGAGGAAATGGAAATAGAGTAGGAAATTTTTTTATTTTCTTCCAGAAATTGTATTCCAGAATGTAATAATTATTTAAATAATTTTGAGTATGTGCCAAATTTCGAGGACAAATTTTTCAAGGGGGAGAATGTAATACCCTATATTTTTGTGAAGTTGCCACGTATTTTAAGTGAGTTTAAAATATCGAAAATATGCTTGAAATGGCAACAAGTGACTGAATCAGTTGTAGGGAGTGCCCTAGAACTTAGATACCTAAGGACAAAGGTATATCTTTGACAAGCGTCTCAAGGTGAGATTTATGATGCTAAAAGAAATTAAATCAGAGATGATTTTTAGTTCAGCTAAATTGTAGCTTAAAAGATTGAATGATGGTAAGCGGCTTTTGAAAAATCAATGGAACCTTAATGAGGCTTTAATTTTGTAAATAAAACAACCCTGAAATAGTTTTGGGATGAAACAAAGGTCCCGTGAGAGTGTTGGGATAAAATCATACTTATCGAGTAATTTTGAATTATTAATTTTGGATTTTAAGTATCTCAATGAGAATTAATATGATATTTGAGGGTGTAATTGTAAATTAGAGAGTTATCCAAACAAAATAAGGATGAAATTACGAGTTCATTAGTAAAATATCAAAGTTTGAGAACTTGAAATAAGGGACAAAATGACATTTGGAAGAAGTTTATGATATTAGCTTTGGATTTCAAAATTGAATCCATTCTAGCTTTGGATTTGAAAACTCATTCAATTATAGCTTTGAATCTTTGGAGTCCAAGGCTTATCTTGAGACAAGTGGCACCATGTTATTGGTTCAAAGAATTTATAAATAGAGACCATGGGTTCTTCTCAAACCACTCAAGGGAGTTTGATGGTTGAGGCATTCTAAGTTAAGGAGCTAGCTCTTGAAAGAGGAGAGGAAATTCTGCAAGAAGAAGGGAAGAAATCGACGGAGAAGCGGGGGAGAACGAGCCTCCCCGGAGTTCACCAAAATCAATTAGGAAAAAGTGAGGTAAGTCCCTTTTTTTTTTTTGATAATCCTGTAGAGGGGGAAGAGAGGGTCACGTAGGTTTGAATGGGGGTTGAATTAGAGTTAAAATGAGGAAGTTATGGCTGAAAACCAAAATGAGGCGAAGTTGTCCGAAACTGGTGGGCCGTGCGTGAGATACACACACCGAGAAGTGACTGCGCGTGGGCCATCTTCCCAGGGTGCGTGAGGGGCCCATTTTTCTTCAAACTTTTTAGTCTTGTCCTTAATTTAATGCCCTTCAACCCTGTATAAAAATATTTGAGGTTAGGTTTATCAAAACGTGTGTTTTCTGTAGAAACCTAGGCCATTTGCTGTGAAATTATATCTTCCAAGACATAAACCTTCAAGGTGAGACTCCTATACTCCAAATCCTATTTTATGTTCTCTTATGAGAGACTTATATTGCATGAAACATGTTTTGTGAAGTTCTTGTACGTAAACTCTTGTTGTTCTCTTACGTGAAATCATGTTATATATATGAACTGTATTTTTCTGAAAATATATGTTGTTGGCTTTTTAACTGTTGTATTTATAAAATTTGTGTGGCTGTACTATTGCATTTATTTGTTGTTGGCCGAGGCCAAAAGTTGGATATCCTGTGAGAGGCGTTATGCGTGCGCCATCAAAAAACTCTCGTGGGGAAGACTGTGAGTCTAAGGGACAACGGATATGGTGTTTGCATGAGTTCTATGAGGTCGAGTCGATATGACATGGTTAGGGACCGCCTAAGGGGCGCTATGCATGCGCTATTGGGAAAGCTCTCGTTGGAGAAGGCTGACATGTTTATGAGGCACTTCGGAATAGTCATTATTTTCTTCATACGTTTTGTACTTGTTCATGCATTGATATAAACTGTTTTAGAGTTTCTCATTAGAAAATTCATCTTCTAATTGGAAAAGGAGATAGCTGAAGAATAAACTTAATTTGCTGCCTGTAGCATGTTTAGCATATCTTTATTTATGTGCGAACCTATATTTGTTTTGGATAAGTTTAAGACATTTAGTTATTACTTGCGAGAGATGATGTCCATGTAATGCATTTTGTAAAAGTCTTGAACGATTTTATTTATATAAATAAAGTATTATGGTTGTGAACCATATCAGTTTCGATCTAACTTTCGCATTTGAAATTTTAACACTTGTCTTAGCTATTTGATTGTTGGGTTTGTTAAGCTAAGAAGGTGAAAATTAGGGTTTTTGGGAATTTGTGTGATGTATGATAGTGATTATGATATGGAAAAATTTTTATATTCTCGAAATTTTAAGTTATAACACGCTTGAAAAAATTTGAGATGTTACAGGGTATTTGTTGGAAAAAGTCCCTATAATAACAAATACTTCACTCTTCACTTCAAAACAAGGAGAAGTCAAGTAAAAGAAAAAAAAAAAGGACCTACCACTTGCTTGCTCTAGCCCTTCCAAAAGTTTAGATAATCAAAGAAATGGAGAACAAAGTGAACCCTAGTCTTCGCTTGGCTCTCTCGATCACCTTCTCTTATCTTCTCTCAATTGCCTTTTAATTTCCCTTTTCTTCCTTTGCAAAAATGAAACCACCTCCTTATATAAATCCACACATAAGGCATAATGACTAAAATACCCCTGTTACTTAATAACTTAAATTATTTATTTTCAAATGATAATTTAAACATTGACTACACTCCACATAACATTTCCCAACATAACATTTTTACATACATACCTTAAATTGTCATGGGTCTCATTTTGGACAAAGTCAAATCTTTGACTTTCCATCATTTTTTCCTTCTTGCCAAGTCACCTAAAGATACCACATATAATCCTTCAAAAATTATGGCTCAAGTAAAATAAATGTTTATTCCCTTACATATCCCTCGAACCCATTAACGGGTCATTACATTTCCTAACTTAGCTAGAATTAGGATTCTTATAGATAACGTTTATCTTGTTCTTTTGGTATATAATTCCCTATGAATGATTGTCTATCCCTTTCCTATAAGAATTTTTTAATATTGGAGTTATTTGGTTTACGCATTATGTGAGACGCCCTATATTCGAGGAAATGTTTTGGCGACAATGTCACCACCCGAGGAGGAAGGGTGAGGAAGCCCCTTGCAGAGTTTGTGTAACACCTCAATTCCCGGGAGGGCGTTACGTAACGTAAGATTCCGGGAATATAAATTTTTTTCCAAATAAACAACAGAAACCCAACACAAACACCATTCCCCGAAGATCCCGTTACACCTTCTCAGTATATCAACTATGAATCATCAATAAACTATGACAGGTTCACCAACACAAATGCGGAAGCTAGATTGAAACCTTAACAGGTTATAATTGAAACCACTTTATTTATAATATAAAGTCAAACCAACACTTACAAGACGTCCTCAAAATAAACAACATTATTGAAAGCGACATATTACAAGCTATCAATTAAACCCCGTCACTCCTCGGCAATTCCCTTTCCTTTCGCACCGCTGCCTTCACCTGGAACGTTTGAATATTCCAAGGACATAGTCCAAATTAGATGCTGAATCATCTAAGTGAGAGTTCAAAACACATTTTTCATGAATGAATGCAAGACATGAAATAAACCAATACACCTGGTAATCCCTAGCCCAAGAGAATCCCCAGCGCTTAACCCTACTACGGGAAAAGAACAATCTCTCTAAAAGCTATGCCACCATACCGACTTGACGACACGACGCGATTCTAGCTTAAATAGGGCTGCTAACGCATCTCGCCAGAATACGTTTCCACCTTAAGCATCCAGGAACCACCATACAATCCCAACTCCAAAATTTCACATGAACCACTTAGTCATCCTAGTGTAACTTCCCTGGCCAAACGGCCTGGCACGAAAATCAAGGCAGCTATCCTAACATGCTCACCAGCATCAGATACCCCTATTATTCAGTCACGCCCTTGGAGAATTATGGCTACACTATCCAGACAACATCCTAAGCTGACATCCCACATGAACAACACTGTATGGACCACCTAGTCGTCCTAATGCAACTTCCCTGACCAAACGATCTGGCACGGAAACCAAGGCGGCTATCCTGACATGCACACCAACATCAGATACCCCTATTATTCCGTCACGCCCTTGGAGAATTATGGCTACACTATCCAGACAACATCTGAGGCTGACATTCCATACACAAAATTCAAGACAATGCCACATTTCACAATTCAATGCATCATATAAACAACAGATTTATAAAATGCAATGCCAATTTCAAAACATTTAGGGACGAACCTCCCCCATAAAACCAACCGTCACTGGTTACCATTTCAATGCATAAAACCATTTTGCATGAAATCACACACATGTTCAGATAGAACAAGAACAATAAATCAAGTTTTGGGGGTGAACACTCACCTTAAACAAAACTCTGAACACCTTGAATCTTGGGCCCAACCTCGACTTTTGTGTAACTTCTTAAATATTTTGATCAAACCACCTTCTTACACGCCCTCACGCGCTACCCAAGTGCTCTGCGGGTGTGATGCTTCGCGTATGCTTAAAAAACCCTCTATTTACTAAACCCAAAGCACTCTTGTCTAGCACAAACTTCTCACAATTTCGAATGAGAGAATCCTTAGCCATGAACCCCTATTTATAGGTTTTGGAAACTTAGCCACCAAGAAACATATATTCTGCAATCATTTCAAATCTTCCAAAATCTTTTACAATCATTCCAAATCTTCTAAAGATCTTCTGCAATCATTGTAAATCTTCCAAGATATTCTGCAATCATTCTAAATCTCACAAGATATTATATAATCATTACCAAATCTTCTAAAATATTCTGCAATCACTACCAAATCTTCAAAGATATTATATAATCATTACCAAATCTTCTAAAATATTCCGCAATCACTACCAAATCTTCCAAAATATTATATAATCATTACCAAATCTTCTAAAATATTCTGCAATCATTACCAAATCTTCTAAGATATTATATAATCATTACCAAATTTTCTAAAATATTCCGCAATCACTACCAAATCTTTCAAGATATTATATAATCATTACCAAATCTTCTAAGATATTTTACAATCATTGTTATCCGAATCATATCTTATCCAAATCAATTCATATCCAATCAAATCTTGTCTAAATCTTATTCTTAAAGTCATCATGAGTCTTCATCTTATCTTTAATGTCATCATGGGGCTTCATCTTATCTCTAATGTCATCATGACACTTCATCTTTATCTCTAAAGTCATTTATGAGGCTTTTCCTAAATCTCTCAAATGCCCCTAATAAAAATGTTTCAATAATTACACTTTGACCTGAACTTTTGGATAATTGCACTTAGACCCTTTTCAACATGGTCCCCGGACTACTTTTTAATTGCATTTTAGTCCCTGAAAAATAGATTAATTACGCTAATACCCCTAATTTTTAGGTAAATTACACTTTTACCCGAATTTCAAAAATTACGATTTTGCTCCTGGCTAAAAAATTGAACTTTTGTCTCCAAACATCCACAATCCCTTAAAATATTATATTTCTTCAAGTATTTGAATCTAAAAACCTCGAGTATTACATCCCTTACGATCATTCGGTTTACTCAACCTGGTTGATAGCTGTACTGAAAACTGTTCCCAATCTAAGTTCTTTTGATGCCTAAAATCATAAATCGTATCACTCCTCGTCATTACCAAACTATTTCCCTTAAAAATCTAGGGTCCAGGGTACTCCCTCTGACTAATTCAGTCATCCAAAGCTGCATTAGTGTACCCTATAGTCTTATTTTTTTGCAAATTCTATTTATGCCCTTCATTAAATACCGTTATATCCTTAAATCGTTCTTGGATATTACAGCCTGGCTCCAGGGCTGCATGTGCGTAGTGCCGCTGGGGCACCCACATGCAGGTCCGTGGGGGTGTGCCCACAAAGTGCCATTGGCACGCATGAGTGCAAGGTTGCAAAGGCAATTGCACATAGGGTTACGAGGCTGCCCCACGACTGGGTAGTGGGTCAGCCCCCTTGTGGCTGCCTAGTTGGGTCGTAGGGGCTACCCCTTCATGACTGTTGTGGTTGGGTTGTGAGGGTATCTTTTGTGGAGACCCTTCGCGGTCTCCTTTATTGACTTATGAGCCATGTTAGCCATAAGTTGATAAAGAGAGATAATTCTTAGTAAAGAATTAGTTTAAAATTATTATAAAAAAAAAATCTTTTTGAGGTAATTATTCTCAATCATGATCTCTAACTGTCTTGTTGTCGTATTATTATTCCACCTCTAACTTAGATATTGAAATGACTCTCTTGGCCAACTTTTGAGCAATATCACCATTCTTTTCTTTATTATTATTAAATATTAGTGTACTTGTTTGAAGATAAAAGGGTTTTCTTTCTAAGTGTGTTAATGGTTAATTTTTTGCATCATCACCTCTTCATTTAACAATTCTATTATACTTGTTACAAGAAAATACCTAAGTTCTGGCATTCGGCCAGAATAGTCATTTCATATAAGAAATTTAGACATGTTGAATTTGATGTAATTTTTTCTATTGTGGTGATTTTTTTCTTTTTTTGTAAAAATGTTTTAATTTTTTAAAATTTTGAAAATAAAAATAAAAATTTGTATTTGATAAAAAAAAAATGTACTTTTAGTTGGGACTTGAAGCCTAATTAAAAAATAGTTAAATAGTATTAAAAAAAATTATAGTCTAATTCTTCTTGAAGTATGTTGATTCTTTTAGAAATAGATAACCTAAAAAACTAACATAATTTAAGAACATGCTCTTTTAATTATATATAAAAGGATACCTTTATTTTGTACCCTTAGGGAACTAGATTAGAGTAGTTATTATAATAAAAATAGTTGTTATTGTCTTAACTTGTATATTTTGACTAAAATGACCTTTCTTATGTATATAATTCTTCTAGGGTGCTTTAGTGGTACAGCATTTGTAGAAAGGGTATTATAGTCCAAGAATAAAAACAATTAAGATAATTTTGAATGTTTAAATTATTGTCGAATAATAACTAGTCATATCATGTGCCTTAAGGGCACAAGATAGGAGAACCCTATAAAAAAAACATTCATTTTTTCCTTTTCTTTTCATCTCACAAATCTTGGTCCTAAACTAGACATTAATAATTACTTATGTGTTATTGTTTATCATTAATTTGTCAATGAAAGAATGGATAATGACCATGCAGAAGTAGTAGTTTTGTAGCAGTTATTTTTTTATTTATTTGGTGGTGTGACTTTAAAGTTATTTGGGTGGTCACTTTCTATGTTCTTTGTATGTCTAACAATCAAAGTGTCTATGATGTTATTTCATATGTATGAATATGAGGGAGAGTTTTTTTTAGATGTTTTGAATATAAATGCTAACCTTAACAAGTTAAAATGTCATAGATAAAATTAAAGAGATTTGATCTATTATTCGCGTCGGGCAATAATTATGTTGCTCGATGCTGATGTAGCAAGGATTTGATCTGTTGTCCGACATGAGCAACAAATCAAATTTCTAAAACTAAAATAGTTACAATTTCGTGGCCTTCTAATGGGATTAAGCCTCTCGCTTGGTCTCAGCCAAGTAGAGCCGAGGGTAAGGTTCCAATTGCAAAGACACACAAGTACAACTAACAAGGCACACTCAGCACACAAAGGTTCCGATCAACACCTTTTCTAATTATTTATGTTGAAAATACAAAGGAAACTCAAAGACTTATTAAGCTAAATTCTCTAACAATCAAAATTAGCTTGCCATGAGTTTTATATCCAAACATCAAGCAAGACTTTGGCAATTGACACCCCCCAACTTCCAGAGAGAAGCCACTAAATTGGAACTACTCACAATCAAGTCCACTCTGCACATGGTTACTAGTTGAAAAGCACAACTGCCAAGGGGAACCCCACTAAATTGAAACTAGCCACAACTGAGCGCACTTTGCATGTGGCTGGGAATCTTCACCCATGGAAATTGTTTTTTTGGCGACTGCTTATGCAACCATATGTGAGCTAAGGGGCGTGTATTATAGTATAGCCTGACACAGAGCTCGAAGGAGCTTTCTAGCTTGTTGCCATGTCACACCTACTTCTAGTGATCTAAATAGATTCTTAATGAGTCTCAATGAACTCCATTTAAAATTAAAAAAAAATATAATTACAACGATTATTTAAAAAAAAAAAATTCAAATAAGCATGTAAATGTGATTAATTATCACCCTATTTACATCTCTAATTTCTTGGTTGTACCTTTCTAAACCAATGGACGAAAAGATTCAAAAACTCTTAGTGGGAGAAATATGAAGATACGCATCCCCTGATGGAGAAGAATAGCCTGGAGATACAGATTTGAATTTATTTTAAAGAATTATTGCGTGACCATCACCTTTCTGAAGTGAGTATTTAAAATATATATTATGGAATCTACATGCCCAAAAAGGAGCCTGACTGTTGCACGAAATAATTTTTCCTCAACTGGGTCGTCCAACTTCAACCTGGTTGGGGAGTCTTTGGGCAAGGCCCACGCATTCCTAAACAGACTCTGCGTCCTAACAATTCTAGGGTTGCCCAAACATGGCTGGCCCGGGAAAAGTCATTTGATAGGCCCATACTGGGAACAAGGGCTCAGGACTGTTTCGAACCTAGCCCATAAGCCAAGAGATTACCCCCCCACTTGGAGAAAATAAGAGAGAAATACCATATTACTGATTGTGATTTTAGGAAAGATGATTGTGATTTTAGGAAAAATGAATTGGTCAAATAAGATGGCTTGAAATACCATATTACTTCCCTCAACATCTCTTACCTACTAAACTTTGGACTGAAGTAGACATTAGGTGATGACAATAAAAATTTGATACATTAGACATGATAAATATACGTAACATTTAAAATTGTTAGCTCTTTAATGAATGATTTTTAAAATAAAATCATAAAATAAAAATTCGGTTCTAGTAATGAAAAAAGTTAAAAATATTATACATAATTAAAAACATAATAAAATATGAATATTTTTTTAAAGAAGCCCAAAAAACTTATCTGACATATTACGAAAGAACAGATAGAAAGAAATGTCACGACAAGGCATTGGAAGAAAAAGTCAACTTGAAAGTTCACAAGCATCCATAAATTCACATATCTATACTCATCACAATATTAATTAAAAAGCAACAAATAGTTACCGAGCAAAACACAAAAGTGAATGAAATTCTATCACATTTCTTAATGTTGAAAAATACAAATTTGCACACTGATTCTAAGGTATTTCTCTTTATTAATCAAAATGTTAAGCAAATTAGTTTCTTAATTTAATTACCTAATAACTTCAGATATACTTATTTATAAAATCATCCATGGTATCCTTTTTTTAGGAAAATAAATTACAGTGTGTTGTATGTCCCACTGATTAAATCATACCATATGTCTTGTCACTAGAGGAGGGCAGTGCATGGCTTACCAACTCTTCCGTTATTTGGAGAAGCAATCCATGCTCGAGATATCCTGTCATAGCAGAGTCCAAATATCCTCAATAGGGATCTTGTCGAGAACTTCGCTCAGTTGTTGCAAACTAACCTATATAAAGGGTAGGTCACAACAAATAAACACATCTAATTTAAAAGACTCATTGGTATTTACCTCCACTCCTTGAATACTAACTTTGTTATTGGAGATTATACTAAGGGACAGAGTCCACCCTTGTAAGAGTTTGTATGTTGATGTGGTTGGTGATCTTCCCTAGTATCATCAATTGAGGTGTAATATGGGGTCAATTATAGGGTCGACCCTGGGCATAGGCTGTCTAGGCAGCCACCTAGAGCCCATGCCTACTTCAGGCCACCAGGGGCTATGCTCATTTTAATTTTTATATTTTAAATTAGTTAAGAAATAAAATTCATTTAAAACAGTAAATTTAAAAATTAAAGAGACATTAAGGGCCATGCCCATTTCAAATCATTGTAAATTTTTAATTAATCTCAATCTCTCATATTCCTTTATTAATAATCAATCTCATTCCCATGCGTCTGGCAGTGGCACCCATCCCCTTACAACTATTCCATATAGGGATGACAATTGTAATTGAAATCATGGATAACCGAATCAAAACTGAACCGGTCAATGCAATGAAAAATCATTTGACTAGATAATGGTTTGGTTTAGCAAAAAATAAAACACTGTTTCAATGGGTATGGTTTGATTATGATTTTTATTAAATCCAAACCAAAACTCGAACCGAATGTGTGAATAATCGAATCAAACCGAACCGAATATACATATATATAATGGATATTTATTTATTTAATATATTATATATACACATATTATATATTGACTAATATATTTTTTTACAAGTATTTTACTAATGCATTACAAATATATAAAATATTTAACATTTATAAAGTAATTAACAAATAAAAATAAAATCTAATATTAAATTATTTTATTTTTATCATCAAATAATTATATCCAAGAAGTTTGAAATTAATTTGTAACTTTATGCAAGAAGAATGTAACTTTATTAGAGCAACTCCAATGTTGGACACCAAATTCAGCGTTAATTTGGTGTCTAATAGTGTTTTACACTAAAATTTTCAACACCAAATTGGTGTTGTCTTAATATGTAACACTAAATTATTGTAAAAGAGAATTTTTAAAGAATATTCTATAAATATAAATTAATTTATTTAACTTAGCATAATATAAGAATAAAAAACATTTTATTTTTAAGCCATATTGTTGTTGTTTTTACTTTAATTTTTTTTATTTTCATAATATATTTTTAATTTAAGTTAATGGAAATGTTATTGCTTTTTATTATATTATTGAGTTTTTGCATTAAGAATATTTTCTTTCTATTAAGTAATTATTAAAATAAAAAACTTTCATATACATAAACAAAAATAGTTCATTTTATATTAACATGGTATTTATAAAATATATTCAATATTATACTCATTTTATAGATCTTAATAAAATATTTACATCGATATATATTTTTTATAACAATTTAATTTATATTTTTGATTATTAATCAAAATATACAAATATAATAAAAGTGATAAAA